>NC_137613.1:6640267-7220267 GCF_963280865.1 Gymnoscopelus braueri
AAGTACTGGTATCAAAATGTAATTAAATATACAAATATTTGCTTGTAGATCGGCTATTTTCAAATTGCCAAAGTTTAAATAGGGCTGAAGTGGTCTTGTATAAATATAAAAATCTTTTGCTTGTAGATCGGCTATTTTCAAATTTCCAAAGTTTAAATAGGGCTGAAGTGGTCTTGTAATTATAATCAAAAATATACAAAGTAACAAGTAACTAGTATAATATCTGCCTCTGAAATGTAGTGGAGTAGTACTTAGTTACTTTCCACCACTGTCTACGTGTATTTTTCAAAATGCATAGTACAGTAATTGATTACATGTACTTAGTTACTTTCCACCACTGTATAAATGTCTTTTTCGAATTGCATGTATGTCTTTCATAAAACATTAAATGCGATGCTCTTACTTTGAAGGCAACCGGAAACCTTATATTTGCTAGCTCAGAAACCGGATGTGTTATATTTGCTACCGGAACGGAGCTGAGACACAAAGTAGATTATTTGTGTCTCCTACCGGAAATACACACGGTCATCAAATTATTGTTTTAGGAATGCCACAAAAACAAAAATAAATCCATGAAATCAAGGCTTCATGGGGTGTGTAATTGATAGAAAATAAGTCATTTTTTGGGTGAACTCCTCCTTTAACTACAGGGTTGTTCACTTTCCTTCCTCAGCAGTGGTGGAAAAGGTACTCAAAATGTTTTACTTAAGTAAAAGTATCAATACTGCAATTTTGTAGAAATACTCTGTTACAAGTAAAAGTCCGGAAGTAAAAAGTACAAAAGTATTGGCATCAAATTTTGATTTTGATGATCAAAATGTACTTAAAAAGTACTAGCCATGGTTTACATGACGCTCGTCTGTCACAAGCGTTATGGCGCTAATTGTTTTTGGTTTTTAAAATATCTACATTTACAACCCGTCTACATAAACGTTCAGATTTCAAATATAAAGTACTGACCTCACGGCCATGGATGTAACAAGTTAAAGCGCATGGGTCTAAGTACCTGTATCTTCCATATTGTTCAATAAAAAGCTTTTTAATCCGATTGGTGGCCATTTTCTCAGAATTGTCTCCATATCTTTTAACTACGCGACCCTATTGGATTGGATGTGTATTGCACTCTGACTCACTATAACTCTATGAAAATATGGCAGCCGGTGGGATTAAAATGCTTTTTATTGAACAATACGGAAGATACGGGTACTTACACCCACCCGTTTTAACTTGTAACATCCATGTCCATGTGGTCAGCACTTTATATTTGAAATCTGAACGTTTATGTAGATGTACTGGTTGTAAATGGAGAAACTTCTAAAACCAGGAAAAAAAGATCAGAGATTTGCACAAAATATCAAGATCTTTTCTAAAATAGCAGATCTACAAGCTCATGATGTGGCTATTTTTGATTAACACTACAACGTTATGAGAAATAAACAATGAGCTGTCTTTCTGTGGTTTTATTCAATACGTAGGCCTGTCAAAATTATTACATAATCGTCTAATCACAATTACTTGAGATAATGTTGAAATGTTTTCATATTTTTTCAAACATTTTCAAAACGTAGTGGAAATAGCAGATCTACAAGCTCTGCTATTTCCACTATTCATGTTTTTATAAAGTATAAACTTATTAAATTGGTAATTTCTTTGTATAATTACTAGGTCATTTGTCATGTCTTCCCTATGCAACTTCAAAGCCTAAAAGAAATGTAATTTTTATTCATAATATGTTCCAGTGTTCTACGACAAAAACACATTTCAATCGTTAATTGCAATCATTTGTGGCAATTAATCATCACGTAAAATGTCATAATGGTGACAGCCCTACGTGCACACGGATGATAAGTTGATGTTGGCTCCTGCCTCCATCAAGTTAACAGACTGATTGATTGATTGATGTACTTTTATTTAGTAAGACATGAGAAAAAAATATATACAAAAAAATATATACAAAAGAAGAAATGAAAGAGGGGGGGGGGGGGTAGGGGGGGGGTAGGTTAATTGCAGCCTCCTGAAGGTGTATCTTTAGGGCAGTTTTGAAAGTGAATAGGGTTTTAACTTTTACACTCCTTTACTCCTTTTGGTAGGACATTCCACATTTTTGATGAATAGCATGAGAACGAGTTCATTCCCTTAGTTGAGCCAAATCTGGGTTGAACATGATTTGTGGAGCTGCCTCTGGTGTTATGATCATGGACTTCATTAACATTTTGGAAGTATTTTGACAAATACAGGGGGATCCCCATGTTGTGGTGTATCTTGAAGACCAGGCCCATAGCAAGTGCTGTACTCTGTCCTCAACCCTAAGCCATCCAATCCTAGCAAAATGAGCAGGGGTTAGATGGGTTTTGTGATTGAGGCCAAGAAGTAGCCTTACAAGTTTGTTTTGGGATGTTTGGAGCCTTGTTTTTAAGGCCTTGGAGGTGTTGTGATACCATGAAGTGCATGCATAATCATAATGACCTTGAATGAGGGCCCCTGCAAGAATCTTCAGAGTATTCTTACTGACTAGACGATCAATCCTCCACAAATAGCGTGTTGTTTGGTTGACATTTTTGATCACTTTTTCGGCGTTTTTGTTACCAGAGAGGTTTGCCTCCAAGATGGAGCCCAGGTAGGTAATTTCATCCTTTCTTTTGATGACATCATCACCCACTTTGATCGTGAAACTCTCTGCCTTGCTAAGGTTAGGACTGGACCCAAAGAGGATGGATTCAGTTTTACCCAGGTGTAATGAAAGTTTGTTGTCAGAGAGCCAGATGCAGATCTTGTTGAGTTCAGAGCTGAGAGTTTTCTCAACCTGCAGCCTGTCCCTGTCCGAGACTAGCAGGGCCGAGTCATCTGCGAACAGGAACAGTTTGCAGTCGCAGACTGAAGACATATCATTCACATATATCAGGAACAATAAAGGTCCTAGTATACTTCCTTGAGGAACACCACAAGTCACAGGGAGGGGGGGGGAACTGGGTGCCGTTTACTTCCACCACTTGCTCCCTCCCTTCCAGGTAGGATCTCATCCAGTTCACTGACGTATCATCAAAACCTATTGCTTTGAGCTTATTGATCACACACACATATGAGAGAGTTCTCACCCCTCCCAAAGGAATCTTAAGGGAGGAGGGAATAGAGGCACGGGAGTGATTCTCTTATCAATTCCCCAAAGTGAGTCAAAAGATGGCCTTGACTGAGCGAGCAGCCAGCAAGGCATAAACAGTCTATTGTCAGAACTCCATGTTACTAAAAGACACATGCAATATAAAAACACAATGAAGAAGTGTAGCATGTCAGGTTCTCTCACATTCTGGGTGACTGGAGCCCTGACTATCATTCAATTCCTGTAAAGCTGATGTAGAACATTGTTTGTTTCCTGTCAGATTTGCCTTGAGGACTGGAATCACCCCAATCCAAATAAGTTCCATGAACATCTGAAGACTAAGAAACATAGAAAGGTATGTAATCACCCTCCCCGGGCGGGGAGAGATATATATTTTTTGGTATTATTATTATTTTTTTAATACATGAAAAAAAAAACGGTAAAAAAAAAGAAGTAGTGAAAATAGCAGATCTGAAAGATGCGACGTGTTGTGATCTTTTTCACTAGTCATTACTGAACCTGTCTGCTGTTCTCTACCCACAGAACAAGGGAAAAGTATTTCAGAAAGGTAAGGCCCTCTCTTATACATTTGATAAAGGGTTCACTCTGGTGGCACAGTGCTAAAGTGTCTGCTCACCACCGGCGGAGGATGGAATCCACCGCGCTGCATCCGGCTTTGTGGAGTGACCATACCAACACAATGTGTCCCGTGTTCGGGGGAGGGAAGCCGGGCGGGGAGGGTGACAATAGTCACTGACTCACTGATAATAGCATAGAGCAGTGGTTCTCAACCAGTGGTCCGGGGACCACCAGCGGTCCTTGGGTGTGTGTGTGTGGGGGGGGGGGGGGTTTACCACGGGGTCCCCAGTGAAATTAGTTAACATAGTGTAGGGTATTTACTTAGAAGAAACACCTCACTTGTTCAGTCAGACCAACAACCCAATGAAATAAAGACAGACAGACACCAGAGCGCTCAATTTTACGTGCTGCACGGAGAGAGTCAGACTTAGCTTCCTGCTAACCTCCAGACAACCTCTGACTCTTTTCGTCTCCGCACGACCCTTTTATTCAACATAAGCGGTTTCATAACACATCATAAAGAGGAACCGAAAAGCTGTGCTAACAGGTTTCTGTTTGCCCAGTGTATAATAATGAGTAATAGACATGTCCTCCAAGACGTGGAACACAGCGTACATAATGTGTACATACTGTAGGTCAAAGAACAACATGTGAGGAAGCATGCATTCGGGTTAGAGGCCCCTTCAGGGGCAAGCATATATCATGATTAATACAAGTACAAAATACAGTGTAAGTTACATACAAATAGAAAATACAAACTTTGATCCCTAACACATAGTGTCACAATCATTTTAACCACTTAGCTTTGGCTATTCAAAAATAGCAGATATACGTTAAAATGTTTTTCTTTTACAAATATATATATATTCAAAGACATGCACACATTTTCAAGATTTTTCAAAAATAGCAGATGTTGGCTCCTGCCTCGATCAAGTTAACATGAACACATTTTGCACACACACACACACACACACACACACACACACACACACACACACACACACACACACACACACACACACACACACACACACACACACACACACACACACACACATATGAGAGAGTTCTCGCCCCTCCCAAAGGAATCTTAAGGGAGGAGGGAATAGAGGAACGGGAGTGATTCTCTTATCAATTCCCCAAAGTGAGTCAAAAGATGGCCTTGACTGAGTGAGCAGCCAGCAAGGCATAAACAGTCTATTGTCAGAACTCCATGTTACTAAAAGACACATACAATATAAAAGTATTAATATAAGTAACTATAAACATAGTTATACTTTAACCCATCAAGACCTGGAACGCATCTGTGTAATTTCTTGATTTGACACTTTGGCTATTTTTAAAAAAATCGTGTGCAAATCTTTGAATATATATATTCTTTTAAAGCAACAAACATTTTTAACTCAAATCTTTGTTTCTGCGGGTCCCTGGAACAAAATGTTTTGAGATGGGGGTCGGCGGACAAATACATATAACTTTGGGGGTCCTTGACATGAAAAGGTTTGAGAACCACTGATATAGAAACATACGTTTTTCAGAATTCTGTTGATAATTAGAAGACATTTGTAGAATCGGCTTCAGGTCTTAATGGGTTAATACAACAATCTGAACTCTGAAATAATTGGTTGTCTGCACTAGCAGTGAAGTAGGGAGCAGAGGGCCTCACAGAGATATGGAGCTAAGGGTCATAGGTTGTTGTAAGCCATCCTGTCTAGTTCCTAGACAGTCCTTAGATTGTCGATCCTCCCTAGCTGGCCTGTCACTAGTAGCAAAAGTAACAGATGTAAACCCTGCACCTGGGTGCATGTTTTATCCCATTTGACTGGTTGGTATGTCTCAATGGAGCCAAATTGTCCAGCTGTACGTGCATGCAGACACGTACTTGTCTTCTGCACAGTTACATGCAGGGCTCTATTTTCCATTTTCAGTAAATTCCATCATTATGGAGTGCAGTCAGTCTGAGTCCAGGCATCAGACAGGCCTATATTCAAGGTAATGGGGCGGCCATAGCTGAATGGTTAAAGAGCCCAGCCTATAGGAAGCCAGAGGTCCCAGGTTTGATTCCAGGCCTCAGCAATGTGTTCCTGAGCAAGACGCTTAACCCCTAACTGCTCCCAGAGGCGCTGTCCCTGTAGCTCCCCAATGCTCCTCACTGAGGATGGTTAAATGCAGATACCTCATTTCACTGTGTATGCAGATATACAGTAACACATACCACCAAGGAGTGTGGATTATTACTATTACTATTACTACTATTACTATTACTATTACTATTACTATTATTACTATTACTATTATTACTATTACTATTACTATTATTACTATTACTATTACTATTACTATTACTATTATTACTATTACTATTACTATTACTATTACTATTATTACTATTACTATTACTATTACTATTACTATTATTACTATTACTATTACTATTACTATTATTATTATTATTATTTGAATTCACCTCTGATCTGTTTGTTTTCTCTCTGGATGCTCTTTTCCTCCTGGAGTTCAGATGGTGTTAAAGGGATACTTCACTTTAGGGCCGGGGAGACATTTAAAAAAAATATTAAAAATAAATGAAAAAAGTTATGGAAAATTCATGGCCCCCTCACGCATTAGAGTGTCCTACTAATGCGTGAGGGGGCCATGAATTTTCCATAACTTTTTTCATTTATTTTTAATATTTTTTTTAAATGTCTCCCCGGCCCGAGAGTGAAGTATCCCTTTAAGTCGGGTAAGATCCTATCCCTTTACAAACATTTGTTTTTAACATTTAGAGAGAGAGGGTAAGTGGTTTTCTTTGGTTAAAATAAGTGTTAAATAGCTCTATGTTCTGATAGTACTCATCGATATAGAGTGTTTGTTCAGTAACAGGAGACTCTCCATGTGTCTCCAGCTCTTTAGTAAACAGAAAATACATTTTCAGGTCGGGATACCAATTAGTGCTGCACGATTAATCGAAAAAAGATCGTGATCTCGATTCAGACACCTATGCGATCTCGATTTTAAATTATGACGTTTTTTTTTTTTTGCTTAATATTTTTATATTTACAAGAGAATTGTGTGAGAATCGTGTGAGAATCGTGATCTCAATTCTTATGGAGGAAAATCGTGATTCACATTTGAGCAAGAATCGTGCAGCACTAATACCAATTGTATCCAATCAGGATAGAGAATTCAGACAGGATACAGATTAAACAAGTGAAATTGGAAGTGATGACACTAAGAAATGAGCAGATACAACATTGGAACTGGAACACTATAAAAATGAAGCTGATAAATGGGTGCTCTTTCCCGATTGGCTGAAATGTTGTCACCTACCTGAAAATGTTTTTAAGAGCTGGGGAGACGGGGGACGGGGACGCACACACACACACACACACACACACACACACACACACACACACACACACACACACACACACACACACACACACACACACACACACCCCTGTGACTGATCAAACACTCTATAGCAATGATTACTATCACAATATAGTGCTTTAACCTTTTAACAAAACAATATCACTTACCCTACCTTTTAGGTGGTTAATCACAAACGTATTGACGCAAGCAAACGGTCTATTGTTTTAATATTGTGCATTGATGCTGATGTTTCTCCTTGTCTTAACTCTCTTCCAGTCTATTTGGACCACATTCCCTCTCTGTGGCAGTCCCCAAGAGACCCATATTTAGGTTAGTACTGTGTGCTGACAAATACACATCCGTGGACAAATACGTATCATTTTGCGGGTCCTTGACATGAAAAATGTTTGAGAACCACTGATATATAGCATCATAAGTTAAAAAAAAAAAACTATTTGGATTTAGAAGACATTTGGAGAATCACCAGAAGCAAAGATTTGAGTTAAACATTTTCGCTTTGGAAAACAAAAAAAATCATGTATATAAAGGTTTGTACAAATTTTCAGGATTAAAAAATAGCAGATATACAAGAAATATACAAGAAAACAAAATAGCAATTGAATAGCAAAATAAATCTAAAAATCATACACAGATTCGTTCCCGGTCTTAATGATTAAGAGGGATATTTCACTTTCAAACATGTTTGGGGTCATTTTAACGTCTACTCTGGATTTTGTGAACACCCCAGACAGTTTTTAAGTTCCTTGGTTCATTATTTAGATATTTGATATTCATTTTATCTGACACTCCCCCTTCCTACAAACCCATTGTAACTTCAGACTCCATTTTAACCATGTTAGATTCATTGAAAACCCCCAGTCCTTGGTTCTGGTGACTGTAACGGAAAATCACATTTATATTCCTGTCTAATTATTGATTTACTAATATTGAATTATTATTCATCTAATTTGAGTATTACCGTTATACCGTATGACTGGATTCTCCTGGATTATTATAATTATTACTACACATTGTTCTGATTATGCCTGAATGGAGTGTTCTAGCAGGGAACGTAAACAAGGAAGATAAGGAGCACTAATCTGCATTGGTGTTTACTGGGAAAGGAGAACTGCTTAGCCAAAATACTGCACCGGGGCCGTCTGATTACATTTGTATCCTTATTGGGGTTAACCTTTCACCCTCCTGGAACTCTGTATTTGCCAGACCCAGGGGGTCGGCCTACAGGAGGCTTTGTCTGTCGGTCTGTCGGTCGGTCTCTCCCTCTTTTCCTCCCTAGCCATTCAGGAACGCTTCAGATTTCAACCACCAGGGGCAACAGAGCAGGTCTGGACTTGCTAACATTTGAACCAGCAGTGAAACTTACTGCTGTTGTCCGTTGGATTACTTTTAGGCAATTTTGTTGTTCTACATAACTTATTTCAGAGGTTTATTACTACACAAGCAGCATAGTAAATTACCTAAACTTATGAAATGCTGGATTCAAAGCCCTTCTGCCCATATTCTGTGCACTGACTGACAAGGGACAGGTGAATGTAAACAGACTGGAAGGTTTGCTGGTCTAGCCTATACACCAGCAAACCAAATCTACAACCGAATACCCCTATACACAAAATGTTACACACACACACAAAATGCCTAAAATGATTTATACTTTTAACTTATAAAATGGTTTGTAGGTGTGTTGCCTACTAGGAATGTGTTCCTTCTGGGTCTGGCAGAACCAGGTCTCCTGGTCTTAGTTTAGTTTTCACCAACACTGAGTTCGGTGTCAGACTCCCGTTGCCTTCCGAGGTGCTGTCCGTTTTCTTTTAGCACTACTTCCTGTAAACGCAAAATAGAGAATAAATAAGTATTACACCTATACTAGGTATCCTCTAAATATATATATATATATATATATATATATATATATATATATATATATATATATATATATAATAAAAAGTATACTGTATATTTTTTGCATCACCATTTGTTTGTTGTCCTGTAGAGAACCCCTGCATTGTGTGGTGGTTTTCCACTTGTTCCTGGCTGGAAAATGACATTTAATTCCCTTTAAGCAGCACATCCTACTGTTCTTCATTGTAACACACAGGAATGTGGTTTCATTTTCTGTATTTGTCTCCCTCCCTGCAGGCCTGCCGTCTCTGGTGACTCTGTACATGAGTTCAGAGTCTGGCTCCCTGTTCTACCTGTGTCACGCCTGTGAGGAATCAGTCTCTGACATAAGTGAACATTTCACCTCTACTGAGCACTGCCGCAACTACTACGTAAGTGTTGACCACCATCTTATACAGAGATGCGGGATTTGGGGAAACCACAGAGAAATAGATGGAGACGGCGGTCTTGTGCATCCGTTCACTGTCAACTGTTGTTGTGAAAATACGCCAATCTGTTATATAGGTTAATAATTGCTTGAATGGCCGTGCTCTCTTTCTCTCTCTCTCTCTCTCTCTCTCTCTCTCTCTCTCTCTCTCTCTCTCTCTCTCGTCTCGAGCTGATGATGATGATGGTTAAAATACGCTACTCTATAATAATGTTTTAGGTATTTTTACTTTACTGGAGTATATCCAGTTTTCTGTACTTTTACTTCTACTCCACTACATCTCAGAGACAAATATTGTACCTTTACTCCATTACAATTATTAGAAAACTTTAGTTACTAGTTACTTTGTATATTTGTATTATTATCACAAAACATACATTAACCACTTCAGCCCTATATATATTTTGGCCATTTGAAAATAGCCGATCTACAAGCCTTGCGATGCGACGCATCGTGAGCTTGTAGATCCGGGGCTCCGGGGGCGTGGTTTCCCCAAATCCCCAGTGCGGTCCCAAATCACGCTACAGAGATACACATCATCTTGCATAAATGCTCTTTGTAATTGAGATTTATCTTTCCTATACTTCCCAGAACTACACCAACCCAGACATACTGAGGTTCTCCTGGATTCACAACAATCATATAGAGCTGTGTGTGGATACCGCAGCCCACAGGGACACAAAGAAGAACTGGGAGCTGCACGCTGGGAGGATGCAGGTCTGTTGGTGATGCACAGAACACTTGAATTTGATCAGAGCGCTGCATAGTATACGTGATTGTACTTATTTTTTTACAATATGTTTATTGTTTCTGCCAGACCGAAGGCGTGGCATGTTTCTGCCCCCATCCGTCTGTGTGTCCGTGTCCGTGTCCGTGTCCCCGTCCGTGTGTGTGTGAGTGTGTGCGTGTTCGTCCTGCCGTCTGTTAAGCACCATTGAACCGATCGGCGTGAAACTGTGCACGCACACTGCCTGGAGTGCACGTGAGCCAGAGCAGAAACAGTTGCCCAAATCTTTCACATTGGCCTGAATGTTAAAGCGCCACCATCTGATATTACTCCTACAGATTGTGTCCAAACATCACGCAAACCGGTACACAGTCTCTCTATAGTCATGTGATCAGTACGGATCTATCCGATTTCTCATGTTCTATCCTAATTAGCTAAGATTGGCTGTTTGCTGGAGTGGCTCGTTTTGAACAAAATGTCTCAAATCATGAACTTTTTCCGATTGCCGTGAAACTTTGCACGAACATAACCACTAGGCCCAGGAAGAAATGCCACCCTTTTCACATTGGCCTGTTATAGTGCCAGTTTTCACCTGGGGCTCTTATCCTGTTGACTGGTTGAGCGGTTTAAACATTCTAGGAATCTATAATGCTCTGTAAAGCACTTTGAGCTGCATTTCATGTCATGAAAGGTGCTATACAAATAAAGTTTATTATTATTATTATTATTATTATGTGTGTAATCAGTATAATGTTGCGTGCATGTAACTGTGTGCAGGCAGGGCATATAGTCATATATGGAAAAATCCCTATCACAGGTCAGAGAGCTCATCACTTTGTCTGACTGTGAGAGCATAGCTCTGGGTTAACCACTTTCAACATGATAGCACTGGATGTCATTATAGGCCAAATATTTTATTTTCAAAATCTTCAAGAATAGCGAAAACAGGAGATTTACAAATCTCACAAGGCGTCACGATGCGACGGCGGATGCGTTGTTATCTCAAGACGTAACTTTGCAAACAATATTTTCACTTGTGTCTGCTGATCACCCCTGAAGCCATAGGGGATTAGTCCTGCTAATAATGGAAACTATCAGCGCAATCAACTTACAGGTCACCACAAAACTAACATAAATTAGCAGAGATTACATTTTACCGTCCCAAAATGTTATTAAAGGTGTTATGAACATAATAGATTACTGAAACAATTCATTTTCCAAATCCAACATAGGCAAAATAATGTCTTTGATGTTGTAACCAGAAGGAACAGTGTGGTTGATGGTTTCAATATACATGAGCTGTTTTATTCCATCTTTTCTGTGTTGTGTACAGGTTGTGGACATGCCTAGAGATTTGTTTGATACGGTGAAAGGAACCAGTTATGTCAAAGGTACATGCTGCTGCCCTCTGTTTTATTATATTGACTTTACCTACAGAGCTAAAGTGTAAAATACTATGTACATACATTCTGTTTGGTGACGTAACTCGTAGCTCTGTTGTCATTACATCTGTTGTCTACTCTATGGGGAAGTACTTCTTCTCAGAAATAATGTAGTGACCTATAGGATATTATGGAATGCAACAAAAGTTGTCAGAAACTGTATTTATTGTCTCCGCTAGGCCGAAGGCGTGGCCGAGACTATGTTTTGCATAGTGCCTCAAATCATGAACGACTTTTCATATTCCATCAACATTGCTGGCCCACAATAACCTACCTGACCTGGCGGAGACCTGTGCACTTTTTCTATTTAACTGTAAAATACATTTTGGGTGACTATATCATTTTGGCGCGACTGTCACTCTAAAGCAGGGGTCCTCAACAACAAATCTTGAAGGTCCACAAATACGTTTTTGAATAAGGCTAGGGTCCGCACATGCACGCGCGCGCAGCGTGCATGCCCCCCTCCGATTTTCTTCGCGGATTTTGGCGGATTCGGGTACTTTTTCCCCCGTTTTTGTTACTTTATTTCGGTTTCAGGGTAATTTAATTTTTTTAATTATAATTTTCCCAGGGTCCACAGAGAGACCCTGTTGAGGACCCCTGCTTAATGTAGAACACAGATCCCAGATTTTGAAGTTATATTATTTACTTGGATGTGAAAGCACAAGGTCACTTGTGGTAGAGGTTTGGGTTGTGTATTTACAGTACCTTGTCATGATTGGTGAGATATCTAGCGCCATTGATTGGAAATAATAATAAATAAAAAAAAGGTTTCCTCATTGACTTGACCAATATGTAACCAAAACCCAGTATTTGTTTTTATTTTATTTTTTATGTCAACTTCCTGTTGATTTTTACTATTCTATGGATACAGTCCGGGTTTTCTTCCCAATACAAATGTCTAAATCGACATCAAGTTGACATTTTTCATTACAAAAACTAAATCTGCTTTGTTTGCATTTGTGACTTTGAGAGCTGTGCGATGTAAGTTAACTGAGGAGACTATTTTTGGATTATTCATTTAAAAAATAAACAGCACAATGGAACGAGATATCTCGCCAATTGGATTAGTTTACACCATGACGAGGTAATTCATTACACAACCCTAACTTCTACTCAAGTGTCCTCCTTCTGCTTACGGACTAAAACACTTGAATTCTGGAGCGGTTACAAATTCATGATTCTTCTCACTCTTTGACAGCGATGAAGACTCTGAGTCACAATTCCTACCTTCTGGGACTGAAGAGGACCACAGGTCAGTTGATGAGCTGGTCCATGGCTTCTCCATGGGTCGCCTCATCATCATTTATTATTTTGTGTTCCCCTCATTGGCCCTCCGGTTGCTCCACACGTCCCAGACTCTTCTCCCTTCTCTAAAACACCCTGGACAACGCTCCACGCGTCCCAGACTCTTCTCCCTTCTCTAAAACACCCTGGACAACGCTCCACGCGTCCCAGACTCTTCTCCCTTCTCTAAAACACCCTGGACAACGCTCCACGCGTCCCAGACTCTTCTCCCTTCTCTAAAACACCCTGGACAACGCTCCACGCGTCCCAGACTCTCCTCTCTTCCCTAAAACACCCTGGACAACGCTCCACGCCTCCCAGACTCTTCTCCCTCCTGGCTCCCAAGCTGTGGAATAAACTCTTCATTGCAGTCAGAACTGCAGACAGACTCGCTCCCCGTTTTCCACTGCAGTCTGAAAACTCACCTCTTCAGGCTCTACCTCACCTCCTAGTACTCCTCCATGCTTGTATACTATGCTATACTGTACTAGTTATACTAGGCAGATATGACACAAAAACATGTTTATTTGTGTTTATTTTATTGGCTTGAACACAAATTAAGTTAAGAATAATATAATATTTAGATAAGATGTTGTTTAGACAGATGCTAGCATTGATGTTTACCAGATATCCTAGTTTTCCTAGAAGCACTACTGTTCTCTATTCCATTCTACTCATGTGACTCTTTATCCTGTCGTTTGGTGAATACGGTTCATGCCCTTTACTCTTAGGGTCAGGGTTAGGGTTAGAGTTTTCTAAATGCCTAAATTGTAATTGTAATCTATGCAGTTTAATTGAACCCTTCAGTGAAAATAATAAATAGATCCCTTCTTTATCATCACAATATTTATCTATCCACAGCTGCAAGGCCAAAAAAGATGTCGATACAGACATACCTGGGAACCCCCAACAGGAAGCATCCTCTTCTAGGTCAGTGCTTTGCATCCAGTGTTGATTTTGAAAGCTAATTTTGATTTAGTTTTAGTCATAGTCTTTTGAATGAAATTCTGTTTAGTTTTAGTCATATTTTAGTCACCTGAAATGTTTTACTTTTAGTCTAGTTTTAGTCGACTAAATATCATAACTATTTTAGTCAACTAAATCTACAGTTGATTTAGTGATGCCATCGAAATGGCTGATTTTCACTTGGCTGCATGCTGAAAATAGCTGATCTACAAGCTCACAACGCGTCGCAGAGCTTGTAGATCAGCTATTTTCGGTCTGTGACACCCGTGCGCAACCATGATGACTTGTCTTAGTTCTACTGGATCTCTTTCTTCTCCACTCATCCCTCCCTAACATTTTAGTCTAGATTTTATTTGTTGACGAAATTGTCAGTATGTTTTGTCATAGTTTTTAGTCATCATAGCTTAGTTTTTGAAGTGAAAAAAGGTAGTCGGCGAAAAAGAAATCGTCATAGTTTTAGTCGATGAAATTAACACTGCTTTCCTTCCCTGCAGGTCTGGAGCACCTGGTGGAATGTAGCTGTGAGGAGCAGACTGACAGACGCTTATATCTCTGCACCGTCTGCAAACTCACTCTAACCGACTCTAAGATCATCAGACATCTCCTCAGCTTCTATCACATCCACCGATACATTGTAATTTTGCTACACTCTGATTGTTTATAAAAAAAGGAAACGCTCCAGTCTGCTCAATAAGGGAGATGTTTCTTTAGTCCCTTTGGGGAAAATTAAGTTTCAGCTTAACCCAGCTTATGCCTGAATTTACATTAATTACTTTGTGCATATTCATGACCACCTGTGCCTTTCTTCATGTGTCGTCACACAGTCCAGTCTTTCAAATGAGCAAACCGAGGAGATTTTAAGGCCTTGTACGAGTGTTGTTGGGTAGCCTACTACATTGACCTGGGTGTTGTTTGTGTCTCCAGAATGCATGGCATCCCTCTACTCTGCAGTTCTACAGTTCCTACACCTACAATCACATGTTTCACAACATGATGCGGGATTTAGCTAAACAGATGGAAGAAATCCATGGAACGACCATCACTGATATGAAGGTAATGAAGTACAGAAACACTCTAGAAGTAAATGATCATCAGAAATGCATTTCCTAAGATGCTCTGGTAGTGCACTGTATGTCAGTTTTAATAACTGTAAGACCTTGTGTTTATAGAAAGTGGTCCTGGAGCCTGCTTTGTTCTCATCAGTGGAAGATACTTACTACACAGAGGGTATGTTTTTATTTATTTAACATTTTTAGTTCCAGAGTCAGAAACACTATTCACATTATTATTCCTACTGATGGGCACATTCAGGGCATTGGATTTATTTTTAATAGATAGAGCTTAGAGGAGGCAATTCAGAGTGCTTTACACAAAACATACATTTTCTTTCTTTTTCCTTTATTTATTCAGGGAAGCCCATTGAGAGCAAGCTCTCTTTTTCAAGGACGCCCTGATAACAACATATAAAATACATACATAATGAGAAACGATAACAAACATTTGAATCACATTACAATGTCACAGATGCAAAGAAACATAGTGTTACATGAAACAGATGCAGTCACTATGTAGTGTGTCCTCAAGAAGCACCCTAAATGTCTCTATTGAGACCAATCGCACCAGTTTCAGAGAGTCCTGAAGTTTGTTCATGAAAGCAGTCTTTCCTTGTTCACTGCTCTTACGTGGACTGGTATATCTAATGCGTGTTTGTGAACGTGTTGAATGTCCAGTAACCTTTGGTTCAAAAGCATAATTAAGATATGATGACACAGAGCATTACATAACAAAATCACAATCCGTATAAAAGCATTGAATACAATTATTTTTGTTTTGTTTTAAATGAAACCAAAATAAGGGAATAGAATTACAGTGCAGAGGAAATTATATATAAAAAAAACATGTCCATATGTAACCATGTAACCCTCACTGACCATGTGTAGCCTTGAAGATGCTGGAAAACTGGAGGAAGGAACGCAAGGAGAGCAGCTTGATGACCAGCATCACACCAGGAGACAAGCTGGGTAAGTATTACACTGAAGGAATAATATGAGTACCAATAAAAGTACCAAAAGTAAAAGTACTCATCACGCAGAAGGTCCCATTTCAAGTTTTCAAACTGTATCAAAATCTTTTGAAAATGGCTGATCTACAAGCATTGTGAGCTTGTAGATCGGCTATTTTCAAATGGCCGAAATGTATATACAGTAGGGCTGAAGTGGTTAATGTATGTTTTATAATGGTAACTAGTAACTCAAGTTTTCAAATAATTGTAGTGGAGTAAAAGTACAATATTTGCCTCTGAGATGTAGTGGAGTAGAAGTAAAAGTACTGAAAATTGGAAATACTCCAGTGAAGTAAAATACCTCAAAGTTGTAGTACAGTACTTAAGTACATGTACTTAGTTACTTTCCACCACTGCAAGCTGTGTAAGTATTAGACTGAAGGAATATGACTTCATGCATTTGTAAGGGTTTGTCTCATGTGTTCTATGTAAAGTTTAAGGTTCCCTGTTCCTCTCAGAACCTATTCTTCTAAGAATCCTTGTCTTTTTTTTCTTCAGTGTTGTCTGTATGTTTTTCAGTTCATGTCCCTGACCAGTTGAACCTCAGCAGCACCTCTCCAAAAAGTGAGCTTTTTTTGTGGCATACAAGAAAATGACTTCATAAACACAGATCATCTGACGTTCTCTTCTTTCTTACTGCTGTACATTTGATTGAGGGGTACAGCTGTTGATTTTGTCGATTAAAACTATGACGAATTAATTTTTTTTCACTGACTAAAACGAATTAAAAACTAAGCTACGATGACTAAAACTAAGACTAAATATATGGATCGGCTATTTTCAGCATGCAACCATGTGTAAAATCAGCCATCAAGGCACGCCAACATACATTTTAGTGGACTAAATCAACTGTAGATTAAGCGACTATAATCTTATGATATTTAGTCGACTAAAACTAGACAAAAACTAAAGCCTTTCAGATGACTAAAATATGACTAAAACAAAATGGATTTCTTTTCAAAAGACTATGACCAAAACTAAATCAAAATTTGTTGTCAAAATCGACACTGATACAGCCATCAGAATTGTGTCTGGTTTATAAAACACTTTCTCCATTCATGGTATCCTTATAACTGTAGAATTATAGTTTCAAGCACTCATAATTATTCATAATGCTTTCATTGCTTTGTAACTATGATCAATAATCATTTATTGATTATAGTTGACAATAAATAATTTTATAAAGACTTATATCGTCAAGTATTATAAATGTAATACTTCATAATTTTTTGCAAGGATCATAGTGTATTATTATAATGTCATAGTTGTAATATACATAAGAATTGTATTATGTATTATAAGCACTTATTATAACTTCCTTTCCCCTTTAGGAAGAATTTCCTACACAAGGGATTTTTTGATAGAGCTGAGAAATTGTCCTGCGGCCCAGACGAATCCAGAGTTCTTGTTTTTTGTAAGTTTAACACGTCAGTACAACAGTATCTAGTGGCAGCCATCACTAGTGGCAAACAAGCAACCGCTTTACTGTTTTTAATGGCTTGATTATTTTCCCCAGGAGCCCCGGATTGTTCTCAGACCCTCGCAGTCACCCCTGGCTGCTAAGGGACCCTCGCAACCACAGACACCCCTGGTTGCTAAGAGACCCTTACAGTCACAGACACCCCTGGTTGCTAAGAGACCATCACAGTCACACACACCCTTGGCTTCTAAGGGACCCTCGCAACCACAGACACCCATTGCTGTTAAGAGACCCTCGCAGTCACAGACACCCCTGGTTGCTAAGAGACCCTCGCAGTCACAGACACTCCTGGTTGCTAAGAGACCATCTTGGTCACAGACGCCCCAGCACCAGTCTGCATCCAGCGCGGCCACACGTGGTGGTAAGCTGCTTCATCAATTTACAATCAACAATTTAGGCGTTTAGCAGACACTCTTAATCCAGAGCGATTTACAGTAAGAAAAGAAAACACCAGGTAATACATCAAATGCATAGAAATAGTAATCTACGATCATTAGGTAAACCAAGAACCTATCATCAGTCTAAACAGTATTATATCAAAAAATCAATAATCTGTGTACACACTATAGCAGTGGTTCTCAAACCTTTTCATGTCAAGGACCCCCAAAATGATATGTATTTGGCTGCGGACCCCCATCTCAAAAATAGCAGATCTACACCGAGTGCCACGCTATGAGCTTGTAGATCTGCTATTTTTGAATAGCCAAAGTTTAAAATATGGATAAAAGGGGTTAAAATGATTGTGACCATAAATGTATTTAAACTTATTTAGCTGGGGACCCCATGGTACCCTGACAAGGACCCCTGGGGGTCCCCGGACCCCACTTTGAGAACCAATGCACTATAGGATGCTTGAAAGTCTACAAATGAACCTGGCGTCCGTCTACATAACATGCTAACTACATGCCAAGACTAATGTGGAAAACATGAAATGGGATCTAGGCTATCATCACCATAACCCTCTAGGTCAGGACTAAGCCAATAGACGGAGGGCCAGAACATATAATCTAAGCCTCATTTAAGAAATGTTACTGGAACTCCACCACAGACTGCCTTATAAGACATACTGTACTGTACGTACATTTGTGGCAGATGCAGAGAATGCATCAAAACCAGCTGCAGGCAATATAGGTGGTATAATACTGATGCCCTCATGCACTGAAAGCGTCATTGACAGGCCGCTTTTTCACTTTGGAAGCTCTATATATTCAGCTGCAGCCTGCAATTATTAATATAAAAAATTATGTGAACCGCATCGCAACGACCCAAATGAAACGAGGGGCATTCTGTACGTTCTTCTGTGATTTGGTGCTATATAAATTAAAATAAAATTGACTTGACCCAATACAATGGTAGGGGAACACTGCTGCAATTATCTGACCACATCTGCAAACTCTTTATAGTCCGTCTCCCCTTCTCTTGTTTTCATGTCTTGTGTTACCATCTGGTTCTTTATCTGGATACTCATATTTCTTTCTTTTCTTTGTTTCTTTTTGTATTTTGTTATTTTGCATCCAGACATATCTTACATACTGAGCTGCCAGGTGAATATGAACTCCAATCTCACCACCATAATCTTCACATCATCACCAACACTGTATACTTGCCTCTTTCTAAAACAACTATAAAGTACAATGTAAAATAAGTAAAGATGATGCTGATATTCATTCATTTTGTCTACCCGGTCAGGTCTGCAGTATGAAATTTGAAACCACATCGCAATATTCTAATCACGTGAAAGGAGAGGAACACAAGCAGGTGAGACATGTTTTCATATGTTGTTCACAAGTTAGAATATTAATGAATTTACTTGCCCAGAACTTGATTAAATGTGTCCTAATAAAATGTCTGTCTGTCTGTCTGTCTGTCTGTCTGTCTGTCTGTCTGTCTGTCTGTCTGTCTGTCTGTCTGTCTGTCCATCCACAGAAAATGAAGACTATCTTTGTGACAGAAGGTACTACAGTACACCTTGTTATCTCATGGTCTGTTGTTGTTATCCACATGTACTGTACTGTATGTCAGTGGTTCTCAAACTTTTTCGTGTCAAGGACCCCCAAAATGATATGTATTTGGCCACGGACCCCCATGTCAAAATATTTTGTTCCAGGGACCCCTGGAAGCAAAGATTTGAGTTACAAATGTTCGCTTTAAAAAATATTATATTCAAAGATTTGCACAAAGTTTCACATTTTTTTCAAAAATAGCAGATCTACAGTATAAGCTCTTAGTGCTATGAGCTGGTAGATCTGCTATTTTTGAATAGCCAAAGTATATGATAATGGTTAAAGTGGTTAAAATGATTGTGACACTTATTTAGCTGGGGACCCCCCTGGTACCCCGCCAAGGACCCCTGGGGGTCCCCGGACCCTACTTTGAGAACCAATGCTGTATGTGACATTAATGCATCTTGTTTATTCTTAACCCTCTGTTCTACAATCACAGCAGATGAACTGGAGAATGGACGAGGTATGATTTATTATTATTCTACTTGTTCCGTATGTTGGGTTATCAGAGATGCTGTGGAGAGGATTTTAACTGAAGCTTTCTCTCTCATCTTAGTGTACTACAGTACTATCTTAACTGAAGCTTTCTCTCATCTTAGTGTACTACAGTACTATCTTAACTGAAGCTTTCTCTCATCTTAGTGTACTACAGTACTATCTTAACTGAAGCTTTCTCTCTCATCTTAGTGTACTACAGTACTATCTTAACTGAAGCTTTCTCTCATCTTAGTTTACTACAGTACTATCTTAACTGAAGCTTTCTCTCATCTTAGTGTACTACAGTACTATCTTGAATGAATGCCAGTACATCAAGAAAAGACATTGGGTCAAGGGTGAGTTGCAGTAGTTACTGCATTATGTGGAATAAATATATTATGCCAGTATGATGCCATTCAAGAGCTACATTTTGCTACATTTGTTTTGTACTTATTGTAATGAAAAGGTAATCTTGTTCCACAGTTTGCAAACACAAATGACTCTTGTCTTCAATAATAATTAATGGAGCATTTCCTCTGGGATAGGTCTCCTTCATATATGTATAATATGTATAATAATGAATGGAGCGTTTCCTCTGGGATAGGTCTCCTTCATATATGTATAATATGTATAATAATGAATGGATCATTTCCTCTGGGATAGGTCTCCTTCATATATGTATAATAATGAATGGATCATATCCTCTGGGATAGGTCTCCATCATGTTGTGACGTGCGTCTGCAGCCGTGCTAATAGCATGCCTCTGTGTGTGTGCTGCGTCTGCCAGTCTACCTTCCCCGGGTCCAAGTTCAGAGCCCATCTGGGTGATCCAACACACATCAAACACACTGTGGTGAGTCCTTTGTTTCTGTCCAGTTTTGGTTGTGTATGTTGTGTGTTTGTATGTTTTGGTTTGATTTGAAGTCTATTACTACTGTACATATCAAAGAGACCCCCATGTGTAACCTCACTTTTTATTAATTTAATTTTTTTGCTGGACCCTGGGACTGGCCTGGAATGTCCTTTACTGACTGACTGACTGACTGACTGATTGTACAACAGACAGTTGCACAGCGTCTCTTGTACCATCTCTGCGCTCTGAAGAGCACACCTTTCTTGTTCAGAAAGCTGCGGCTCGTCTAGTGTTCAACCGCCCCAAGTTCTCCCACACAACTACCCTTCTCCGTTCTCTACACTGGCTCCCTGTAGTGTAGCTCGCATCCAGTTTAAGACCCTGGTTCTAGCCTATAGGGCAGTGAAAGGAACAGCTCCGGCCTTACACCCCTGCCCGAACGCTTCGGTCTGCCGCCTCGGGGCGACTGGTTTCCCAGTTGCCTAGTTCCCTATTCCCAGTTCCCTATTTTGTCTCATCTGTTTAAGAAAGTAGGTAGCTGATATATTGCACTTTTACCTTAGCGCTAGGTATCCTCTTAGTTGCTTGTTTGAGTAGAGAATGCTCTTAAGACTTCCGGTGATTAGTAGTTTTCTTGCCTACCTACATGTACTGTATGTTGAATGCACTTATTGTAAGTCGCTTTGGATAAAAGCGTCTGCTAAATGACTACAATGTAATGTCCTCGGTTTTAACAAACTAGAGGTTTCTACTTTGTTCTCTTGGATAGGTGCACCAGAATGCTGCTCAGTTACCAGTTGTGAGTGAAGGGGTCCTAAAACCCCAGGTCAGGGAGGAGGAGAATGCTCACATGATGCTCAAGGTAAAATGGCAAACAAAGCACATCGTGTGTTTTGCGATGTATTGCAGTCAGTGCTGTAAAACCTGACACATTTTATTTTCCAGATAATTGATCTCCCAAGCAGGATCTTTGGCATGCTCAACGATGACTATCAGCATGGTGAGAATAACTGACCATGTTATCAAACACATTGGAACTTGCAGTGGTGGAAGAAGTACTCAGATATTTTACTTAAGTAAAAGTAGCAATACCACAATATAAAAATACTCTGTTACAAGTAAAAGGCCTGTGTTCAAAATGTTACTTGAGTAAAAGTATAAAAGTATTGGCATAAAAATATATATATATACTTAAAGTACCAAAAGTAAAAGCACTAAAATTCTTGAAAATAGCAGATCTACTAAGCTCACAACGTGTCGCATCGCGGCGCGTTGTGAGCTTGTAGATCGGCTATTTTCAAATAGCTTAGGTATAAAATAGGGCTAAAGTGGTTAATGTATGTTTTATAATGATTTATATCTGCAAAGTAACTAGTAACTAAAGTTTTAAAATAATTGTGGTAGAGTAAAAGTGCAATATTTGCCTCTGATATTTACTGGATTAGAAGTAAAAGTTTTGAAAATTGGAAATGTACTTAAGTACAGTACTTGAGTAAATGTACTTCGTTACTTTCCACCACTGGGAACTTGTCAGGGAGGGACTATCTGAGGCCCACCTTTACACCATTTAACGGTTTCTTAATGATTATTTGACAGTCTGCAAGACGCTTGATGAGTACTTATGCAAAGACTGGCAACGTGAAGGTTAGTGGTTTTATAATATAACAGTTCATCAGCTAAATAATGCTTGTGTTTTATTATGACATGTTATGTTTCCGTGTGTATGTAATATAGATCCAAACATCGTCACACTTGACGAGCTGCAGGACAGCCACACATCTCCTCAGCAGGGTGAGTACCACCCAAGACGGAAATAGCAAGACATACCATCTCCGGTTTACTTCCCGTATCTGCGTGACGTAGGTGGACGCCTTTTTAGGAGAGCGGAAGCAGGTTGGAGTCTATTCATTCCAATGGAAGAGTGAACGTGAACACAGCTTCTGAACCATTCTTTAGCCCCATGGTCACTGAACTAAATATTGGACCTAATCGTCACAAGACACATAATATTTACTAGATTTTCATACTAAAATGTCTTATATTTAAAGGGGTTCAGGAGAAAATCAACTTGGTTAGCGACCTTTCTCTATCCCAGCAACACACTCAGATTTGGGAAGATATCTGAAGAGTCTATCTGCAGTCTGACAGACGAGACATGGAGGGCAAGTCATTTTATGCTTGGTTGCGC
Organism: Gymnoscopelus braueri; assembly: GCF_963280865.1. Lineage (NCBI taxonomy): Eukaryota > Metazoa > Chordata > Actinopteri > Myctophiformes > Myctophidae > Gymnoscopelus > Gymnoscopelus braueri. Next base: position 6,663,148 of record NC_137613.1, read on the forward strand.
TCGGGTGTTGCGCTCTGAAAATAGCAGATCTACAAGCTCACACAACAAGTTATGAGCTTGTAGATCGGCTATTTTCAGCATGCAACCAAGTGTAAAATCAGCAATTGCTGACAGCCATTGTTGCCATCAAGGCACCGCCAGAATACATTTTAGTCGACTGAATCAACTGTAGATTTAGTTGACTAAAACAGGACAAAAACTGAAACATTTCAGATGACTAAAACTCTATTTTACTCAAAAACTAAATCAAAGTTTGCTGTCAAAATCATCACCGCTGTGTTCTTTTTTCAGTTCACGTCCCTGGCGAGCAGACAGAACTCTGTCAGAGTGATGTTTCAACAGAGAAGCAGAACACCAGCAGCTCCCCACATCACGACCCAGTGTCCACCAGTAGACAGGGTGATGTTTCAACAGAGAAGCAGAACACCAGCATCACCCCCCTTCACGACCCAGTGTCCACCATGAGACAGAGTGACGTTTCAACAGAGAAGCAGAACACCAGCATCACCCCCCTTCACGACCCAGTGTCCACCATGAGACAGAGTGACGTTTCAACAGAGAAGGCAGTGGCAGAGGCCAGAGAAAACTACAAAAGCAAAAAGAAGCAGAAAAAGAAAGAAGACAGTGAGCCTTTTTTTTTGCACAAACAAAATGTCTTCTATCATCTGAGATTCTCTTCTTTCTTCCTCCTGTGAATTTATTTAATGAGGTTTTTTTAAAGTATAAAGTTATTAAATAATATAATATTTCTTTGTGTATTTAGGTCATTTGCCATGTCTGCCCTGTGCAACTGCAAAGCCTAAAAATCCAAATGTAATTTGTTATTCATATGTTCAACGACAAAAACACAATTAAACCGTTAATCGCAATTATTTGTGTGACAATTAGTCATTATCGTCATAATTATGACATAATAAAATGTCATAATCATGACAGCCTTATGACAGCCCTACATGTTCATAATCATAACAGCCCTGTTTGTATTTTATTTGACAGGAAAGTCTCCAGGATTTGGCGTACTGAGCTGCCAGGTGAATATGAATTCTATTCTCACCACCGTAATCTTGGCATCATCCTATTTCTGACTAATAAAGTATTCAATCAATCAATAAATCAATCAATCACCACACTGTAACTGCTTGCCTCTCTCTATAATTCTGTGAAGTACTATAATGTAAGATAATCCAGTGGACTAAAGAAAAATGATGCTGATGTGAATTTATTTTGAGGTCTGCAATTGGACGGTGGAGAACACAAAGGATTATTGTGCTCACGTTCAAGGACGGAAGCACAAGCAGGTGAGACATATTTTCATATGTTCACAAGTTATGAATATGAATGAAATGATCTGATTCCTCCATCCATCCATCCATCCATCTATCCACCAACGTTATTGTCACGTCACAGTTAAAAGTGGGTGACATTCTTGTTTGTGGAGGCTCGCACTATTGCAAAGAAAAAAGAGAAGTATGGAAGAGAGAATACAAATATATAAAAAGAAACGCATACAGTACAGTAGAGTGCATAAAAATGTACCGTACTTTATATCATTGGTTCTTAAAGTGAGGACCAGGGGTCCTTGGGGGGGTTCCAGGGGGTCCCCAGCAAAATGTGTTAATATAGCATCACAATAAGTTTTACCTTTTATACTTTGGCTATTCAAAAATAGCAGATCTACAAGCTCATAGCACGGCACACTGCCGCGCTATGAGCTTGTAGATGTAGAAGATATATATATCTTTGAGCGAACATTTTTAACTCAAATCCTTGCTTTTGGGGCGTCCCTGGAACAAAATTTTAGAGATGGGGGTTGATGCATATCATTTTGGGGGTCCTTGACATGAAAAAGTTTGAGAAGCACTGCTTTATATACTGTATACCCCGCTCAAAAACCTGTCTGTCTGTCTGTCTGTCCACAGAAAATGAAGAGGATCTTTGTGACAGAAGGTAATACAGTATACCTTGTTATTACACGGCTTGGTTGAATTCAGCGGTGTGTTATTTCTGGATAATGACCGATGAGCTCAATAACAGACCGCTGTCTAATCAAATACTCAGAGCACCTGCTCATATCAACCTGTCTAATCAAAGACTCAGAGCACCTGCTCATACCAACCTGTCTAATCAAAGACTCAGCGCACCTGCTCATATCAACCTGTCTAATCAAAGACTCAGAGCACCTGCTCATATCAACCTGTCTAATCAAAGACTCAGAGCACCTGCTCATATCAACCTGTCTAATCAAAGACTCAGAGCACCTGCTCATATCAACCTGCGCTGCTTGATTTTATGCTGTATTCCAAAATGACAGCCATGTAAACAAACACACCGTGTCATTTGCAGCTAAAGGTTGCTCTCAAGAATGTTTTCGAAAACATTTGAAGCGAGAAATAGACGATGCAGTAACCAAAAATGTATTGTATTTGATCTACTACACTTCCTTGTTTTCCGAGGCGAGCGTGTCCGCCCAGCGCAACACTTATGGAATACTTTCATTTCCGTAAGCAAGGAAATACTTTGTTTTGTTGTTACTTTTGGGTCAATTTATTTATTTATTTATTAAGTAGTACAGAAGTCCTGACGTCACTCGTCCATCCCCAGGTTCGTAAAGTCATTTCTCTATGGAGAATAACATTGGGTCATCATAGAATCGTCTCATATAAGAATTGAGGTCCAAAAATAAACAAACCGTCTCGGCGATATTGTCAGGGAGGTGACTCTGTATCGTTTATGATAGTCAGTCACTCATATTTGAAACAGTCCGTTTCTGGCGAAAATTTAACTAATTCGGCGAAAGTAACATTGGCGTTTTGTCACCGTCAGTTGATGCTTCATATCCATAAGAGTAAAACCACCGGGGTCATTTGTTTATTTTTGGAACACAGTTCTTATTTGACGCTATATTACACACGTCTATGGGAATTCAGAACGGGGGGGGGGGGGGAACGCGACCCAGGTAGGATGTGTAAATTACGTCAGACTTCGGTTCCCCAAAAGCGGGATAATTGATGATTATGTGATTATGTGATCAATTATCCCTTGCTTATCTCATGGTCTGTTGTTGTCCACATGTACTGTATGTGACATTGATGCATCTTGTTTATTCTTAACCCTCTGTTCTACAATCACAGCAGGTGAACTGGAGAAAGGACGAGGTATGATTTATTATTGTTTTTATGTATTACTTGTTTCATATGTTGGGTTATCAGAGATGCTGTGGAGAGGATTTCATGTGATAGTGGACGAGTGCTGCTTAAACTATAGCAGACGATCATAATTCTGTCATTCTTTTGTCATTGACTGTAGACTTTAAATTGAACTCAATTGAAGCTTTCCTTTCACCTCAGTGTTCTACGATATTTCCACGTGTCAAGAGATGCTATCGTACCTCAAGAGCACACAGCGGGCAGAACCAGTCATCGGTGAGTTGGGCTCCATTATCTGTAGAATCACTGCAGACAGGTATGTGATATGATGCCATTTAACTCTTTCACTGCCAGACTTATTTATTTCTGGCTGCGTGCACCCACTGCCAGTGATTTGTCGATGTTCTTACCTTTTGAAGTACAGTATAGCCACAGAATATGTATCTCCATTATGCTCAATCCCCTGATAGTTGGTAATCACTGGGTGTTTCACTGTGCTTCCACGAAAAGTCAAATGACACTTTTCCTTCATTAATAATGAATGGAGTGTTTTCTGTCGGCCAGGTCTACTTCATATTGTGACGTGTGTCAGCAGCCGAGGTGACGGTGTTCCTCTGAGCGTGTGCAGCGTCTGCCGCTGTGTGTTCCTCGCCTCCTACTTCAGAGCCCATATGTGTCATCCTATACACATCCAGGAGACTCTGGTGAGTCCTCTCAGAACCACATCTGCTGGGTCAGTGGCAGTAAAGTACTTTACTTTACCATTTTGAGTTACTTTTTTACTTTACTAGAGTATTTCCAATTTGCTACACCTTTACTTCTACTCCACTACATCTCAGAGGCAAATATTGTACAATTATTTGAAAACTTAAGCTACTAGTTACTTTGCAGATATAAATTGTGATATTATAAAACATACATTAACCACTTTAGCCCTATTTTATACCTAGGCTATTTTCAAACATTTTAGTACTTTTACTTTTGGTACTTTAAGTATATGTTGAGGCCAATGCTTTTGTGCTTTTACTCAAGTAACATTATGAACACAGGCCTTTTACTTGTAAAAGAGTGCTTTTATATTGTGGTAGTTTTTATATTGTGGTATTGCTACTTTTACTAAAGTAAAATATCTGAGTATGTCTTCCACCTCTGGTCAGTGGTGAAACGTTTTCATGCCAAGGGACCCCTAAATGAATGTGGATTTGGCCGCGGACCCCCATCTGAAAATCTTTTGTGCCAAGGACCCCCATACAAGATTTGTGGTGTTAAAAATGATGAAAAAGATGAAAAGCTCATCCCACCAAAATGAAAGATATTCAAACATTTTTGAAAATAGCCGTTTGTATATATTAGCGTTAAAGTGGTTAAACTGATATTGATATCAACTCATTTTGCTGGGGACCTCCCGGAACCCACTCGAGGGCGAAATGGAACCAAATGGACCCTTACAGGTCCGTTCTGTTCCATTTGTACACTCTCAGAGTTATAGCTCCATAAGGGTCCATTTGGTTCCTAACTATCAATCATTTTGCTGGGCACCCCCTCAAAGACCCCTGGGGGTCCCTGGACCCCACTTTGAGAAACACTGATCTAAGGTAATCTTCTGTATCTACTGTATGTAGCAACTTCAAAGAAACCTCACACATTTATTTGTAAGAAAGAATCTCCTTGACAACCTGTCATCATTATGGTGGGACAATAATACCTAACCACGGGACTTTGTATGTGTTGTCTTTTGTGTTCTAGACGCACCAGAATATCAATTCAGTCACAAATCCACATGTGAGTGAAAGGGTCCTGACATCACTGGCCTGGAAGCAGGAGAACGCTCAAGGAGCTGGACCCATGGTGCTCAAGGTAAAATGGCAGACAAAGCAAATTTGAGGTTGTCGGGCGATCCTTGATGTATTGCAGCCAGTCAGTCCACTAAAACTTGACACTTAAGTTTTTAAGTTCTTATCCCACGGTTTTTGTAACCCATTTTTTCACACAGTGCCAATTGCCTAAGTAATCCTGGGCGCTACTCTCCCTCTGCCAGCCTGGGGAGAGCCCTGAACTGACCTCATGCTTCCTTCAATGCATGAGGAGTGAGCAGGCCGCTTCTTATCACCCGACAGGGGAGGAGTTTCCCCGGTTGGACGTAGCGCGTGGAAGGAACACGTTATTCCAACCAGTTCCTTTCCCCTCCATCAGGCACCCCGGCTGACCAGGGAGAGGCAGTATAGAGACCAGAATTACTGCAACTTGACACTTTTTTCTTTCTTTCTCCCTTCCTTCTTTCCTTCCAGATAATTGAGCTCCCAAACAGGATTTTTGCCATGCTCAGTAACGACTATTGGCACGGTGAGTACTGGCCTTTGCCATCAGATGATGTCAGGCTTGTCATCGCGCGGCCCACCTCCACCCCACTGTCTTGTACTACGTATATCTAAAGGCCCACCTCCGCCCCACTGTCCTGTACTACGTATATCTAAAGGCCCACCTCCACCCCACTGTACTACGTATATCTAAAGGCCCACCTCCACCCCACTGTCCTGTACTACGTATATCTAATTGCTTTCTTTAATGATTCTTTAACAGCCTGCCAGATTCTCAACACGTACTTCCGCAAAGACTGGCAACATGAAGGTTAGTGGTTTTAATATAACACTTCATTAGCTAAATAAGGTTTGTGTTTTATAATGACGTGTTCTGTGTTGGTGTGTATGCATAGTTCCAAACATGGTGGTCACACTGGATGAGCTGCAGGACAGCCTCACTGTCAATCAACAATCTCCTCAGCTGGGTGAGTACTGAGTACCAACAGTACCTTCACAGGTATTAATACTGAGTACTGAGTACCAACAGTACCTTCACAGGTATTAATACTGAGTACTGAGTACCAACAGTACCTTCACAGGTATTAATACTGAGTACTGAGTACCAACAGTACCTTCACAGGTATTAATACTGAGTACTGAGTACCAACAGTACCTTCACAGGTATTAATACTGAGTACTGAGTACCAACAGTACCTTCACAGGTATTAATACTGAGTACTGAGTACCAACAGTACCTTCACAGGTATTAATACTGAGTACTACTGAGTACCAACAGTACCTTCACAGGTATTAATATATTCGAGTTCTTATAACTATAACTATACTGTGTTAAGCAGATTGTAATACATTATAAGCATGTTTATAATGCATTATAGACATCGGCTTCATAGGGAGCCAGGATCATTGAATATTATAATGCTCATAGTTTTACTCTGTGACTAAATGTTTCCTCTAAAAATCTCAAGATAAATGATAAACAAAAAAGATAAATAAATGATAGATAAATGCTCATAGTTTTGATGCATTCTAATAATTTCATAATAATCCAGCTATTCAGGGTTCATCACAGCCACAGACGTTCCCAGCTGCTCAGGGACCCTCTGAGTCACAGACACCCCTGGGTGCTCAGGGACCCTCTGAGTCACAGACACCCCTGGGTGTTCAGGGACCCTCGGAGTCACAGACACCCCTGGGTGCTCATGGCCCTTCGGAGTCAGAGACGCCCCTGGCTGTTCAGGGACCCTCACAGTCAGAGACACCCATGGGTGCTCAGGGACCCTCGGAGTCACAGACACCTCCGGGTGCTCAGGGCCCTTCGGAGTCACCAACACCCCTGGGTGTTCAGGGACCCCCGCAGTCACCAACACCCCTGGGTGCTCAGAGACCCTCGCAGTCAGAGACACCCCTGGGTGTTCAGGGCCCTTCGGAGTCAACAACACCGGCGGGTCTTAAGGGACCCTCACAGTCAGAGACACCCCTGGGTGCTCAGGGACCCCCGGAGTCAGAGACACCCTTGGCTGTTAAGGGACCCTCGCAGTCAGAGACACCCCTGGGTGTTCAGGGACCCTCACAGTCAGAGACGCCCCTGGGTGCTCAGGGACCCTCGGAGTCAGAGACACCCCACCATCAGTCTAGCTCAGCTAAATGTGGTAAGCTTGCAGGCTCAGCAATATGCCAAGATAAAATGTGGGAAAACATGAATTGGAAGCATTCTTTCTAACAGTGTCAACGTCAAACCCCTTTCCCCTCTGTTTGTCATCATGCCAGTCAGTGTGTTTTAGTAGAACCTTTGGACTGACTCAGTTGTAATTTTCCTTTTCTGTTTATCATTTTAAAGCTACTGCTGAGCCCCCTGGTGGTGAAATGACAGCACAGCATCCCACCAATACAGAGCCTCCAACTGCAGTCTCTAAGCTGGAAGGTGTGTGTTGTGTTGTGTGTGTTGTGTTGTGTTGTGTTGTGTTGTGTTGTGTTGTGTTGTTTTAATCATCTCTGTTAATTTTCATGTATTGTGTTATTCAGTGTTAATTTTGTCGACTAAAATGTTGGTCGACTACCTTTTTTCACTGACGAAAACTAAATAAAAACTAACCTATGACTAAAACTATTAAACATATTGACAATTTCGTAAACAAATAAAAACTAGACTCAAATGTTAGTGAGGGATCTAGTGGAGAAGAGATCCAGTAGAACTGAAAGACAAGTCATTTTATGCTTGTTTGCGCTTGGGTGTTGCGCTCTGAAAATAGCAGATCTTCAAGCTCGCAGCGCGACGCGTTTTGAGCTTGAAGATCTGCTATTTTCAGAGCATGGGCTTGTAGATCGGCTATTTTAAGCATGCAACCAAGTGTAAAATCAGCCATTATGACGCCATCAAGGCACCGACAAAATACATTTTAGTCGACTAAATCAACTGTAGTTTTAGTCCACTATAATCTTATGATTTTATAGTCGACTAAAACCAGACTAACAGTAAAACGTTTCAGATGACTTAAATATGACTAAAACTAAATGGAATTTTATTCAAAGGACTGACTAAAACTAAATCACAATGTGCTGTCAAAATCAACTCTGGTGTTATTATCTTGTTCTCTAATATCTGCATATTTATTTCCTTTTTCTTTTTTTTTGCGCAGCAAAGCATCCAGTAATGTTTTGCGTACTGAGCTGCCAGGTGAATATGAATTCTCTATCGTCATTGACATCATCACCAGCCTGTACTTGCTTGCCTCTTATCTATAGTTCTATGAAGCACAGTGTAAGATAACCCAATGGACTAATGATGCTGATACACATTTATTTTAACTCCCCATCAGGTGTGCAATATGAAATTCCAGACCACATGGCAATACTTTTCTCACGTGAAAGGAGGGGAACACAAGCAGGTGAGACATAATTATTTTATTATGTTCCACAAGTTAGAATATTAATGAATTTACTTGACCAGAACCTTCCAATAACGTGTGTGTGTGTGTGTGTGTGTGTGTGTGTGTGTGTGTGTGTGTGTGTGTGTGTGTGTGTGTGTGTGTGTGTGTGTGTGTGTGTGTGTGTGTGTGTGTGTGTGTGTGTGTGTGTGTGTGTGTGTGTGTGTGTGTGTGCGTGCGTGCGTGCGTGCGTGCGTGCGTGTGTGTGTGTGTACGCGTGTGTGTGTGTGTTCTTTCCTTCTGTCTGTCCACAGAAAATGAAGACTATCTTTGTGACAGAAGGTACTACAGTAAACCCTGTTATCTCATGGTCTGTTGTTGTCCACATGTACTGTATGTGACATTAATGCATCTTGTTTATTCTTAACCCTCTGTTCTACAATCACAGCAGATGAACTGGAGAAAGGACGAGGTATGATTCATTATTATTCTACTTTTATATTGTCGCTGTCAGGCAGAAAACAGCAAAATCTCCATTTTTAAACTAGTGCTATTGATTGAACACCCTTTAGGTATATGTGTGGGTTTTACAAATATTGAACCAATATAATATATAAAAAGCTCTTCTGGCTAAACCTCTTAACTCCATTGGATCCTCAAACTGTCGTTCAAACCATCTAACTCCAACTTGTGGAGAATGACGAAGAAAAAAATGACGGAGAAAGAAAACTATTTCCGCATTAATGGTCAAAAACCTCCTAACTCCATTGAGCTGTATTTGTGTAAAGTGATGATAATATAAGGACACATTCTGGCAATGTATGAAGTCACCGTACCAACTTTGATGAAGCAGTATTGTGTTGTATTGTAAAGCTTAATAGAAGCTTGCTTTCATCTCAGTGTTATACAGTTCCATCCTGACTGAATGCCAGTACATCAAGAAAGAACAGCGGGCTGAACCAGTCATCGGTGAGTTGGGCTCAATCATTTGGTATCGGTACTACAGTATAATCACTTTGTGAATTTTTGTATAGCAGTTATTGTTAATGAAAATGTACTTTGTCACACAGTTGCAAACACAAGTGACTGTTGTCCTTGATCAATAATGAACGTAGCATTTTCTTTCGTAAAGGTCTGCTTCATGTCGTGATGTGCGTCAGCGCCCGCACTAACTGCACGCCTCATTACCTGTGCCTGGTTTGTAAGTGTACGTTCTCTGCCTCCGACTTCAAAGCCCACCTGTGTGATCCAAGACACATCAAACACACTCTGGTGAGTCCTTTTGTTTCTGTTCATTCTTCAATGCATGCATGAGTTGAGTAAAATTGTGAGTTGAAGTTGAATGTGCATTAAAAAAGACCCCGTTTGTATCATCACTTACAGTATGCTCTCTCTCACAAGCGTACATTTAGCTCTGTTGCACCAACAGTTATGCTTAGCAAGAAAGTCATATTGTTAGGTCAGAGTTGGCAAGATAATTTCATTTTATCACATTGAAACGGACATTAGAGGAACATATTCCTGAGCAGAAGTGTGTCAGTCTTAAACTTCACAATATTTGTTTTAAACGGGTACATCTACAGTATAATAGCAACTTCAAAGAAAGCTTGCACATTTTATTTGTAAGAAGAAATGTCCTCGACACACACACTGTCCTTATAGTCGTAAAATTACACCATGGGTCTTTCTACTTCAATCTGTGCTCTAGATGCACCAGAGTCCTGCTCGATTACCATCTGCCTGGAATGGAAGCGAGTGTGAAGAGGTCCTGACATCTCTGGCCTGGCAGGAGGAGAACGCTCAAGGAGCTGAACACATGGTGATCAAGGTAAAATGGCAAATAAAGCACATTGGAAGTCATCGATCCTTATGTGAGGCTGTGTGCGATGTATTGCAGTCAGTGCTGTAAAACTTGACACATTTATTGTATTTCGTTCAGATAATTGATCTCCCGTGCAGCATTTTCTACATGCTCAGTGACGACTATCAGCATGGTGAGTACTGACCATGTCATCAAACCAGTCTTTATTTAGTTTTAGTCATAGTCTTTTAAATAAAATTCCATTTAGTTTTAGTCATATTTTAGTCATCTGAAATGTTTTACTTTTAGTCTAGTTTTAGTCTACTAAATATCATAAGATTTTAGTCGACTAAATCTACAGTTGATTTACTCGACTAAAATGTATTTTGTGGGTGCCTTGATGACGTCCTAATGGCTGATTTTACACTTGGTTGCATGTTGAAAATAGCCGATCTACAAGCTCACAACGCGTCGCATCGCGACACGTTGTGAGCTTGTAAATCTGCTATTTTCAGAGCGCAACACCCGAGCGCAAACAACATAAAATTACTTGTCTTAGTTCTACTGGATCTATTCTACACTCGTCCCTCACTCTAGTCTAGTTTTTATTTGTTGACGAAATTGTCAATATATTTAGTCTTAGTTTTAGTCATCATAGCTTAGTTTTTATTTAGTTTTTATTTAGTTTTCGTCAGTGAAAAAAGTCGACCAACATTTTTCGTCATAGTTTTAGTCGACGAAACCAACACTGCATCAAACATATCGTTGCTGTCAGGGCACCATCTCCATATTCTAACCTTTTGTGTTTTTTTTTGTCAATTAATGCTCTTACTTTCCCCCACAAAAGCCTCAAAAGCAGCAGATCCTCAAGCTCGAGACGCTGCGCAGATCGACGCGTTTTGTAGCTTGTAGATCTGCTACTTTTGCCGTTGTTGAACTTGAATTCTGAAAAGTAACAGTTTTGGACATATGAGGTTTCCACCCGACAGAGACGATATAGGGGGCTTGTCAGCGAGTGGCCCACCTCCACCCCTCTGTCCTACACCAGTGGTTCTCAAACCTTTTCATGTCAAGGACCCCCAAATTGACACATATTAGCCCGCGGACCCCCATTTGAAAAGATATGGCAGGGACCCCCATAACAGAAGATTTTTACAGCTCTAGCAGTGATTTTCTACCATTTTAATTTCAAGGACCCCCAAGTTTGACATGCCTTACGCTACGGACCCCCATTTAATGGCATTTCTATCTCTGAGACCCCAATTTATATTGTAAAATCAATGTTAATTTAACTCTGAGAGTGAACAAATGTACACTCTCAGAGTTACAGACCCACAAGGGTCCATTTGGTTCCTAACTATCCCTCATTTAGCTGGGGACCCCCTAGAACTCCCTCACGGACCCCACTTTGAGAACCAATGTCCTACAGAGTCTAATGGTTTCTAATGATCCTTTAACAGTCTGCCAGATTCTTGACGAGCTCTTCCGCAAAGACTGGCAACATGAAGGTCAGTGGTTTTAATGTAACACTTTCATTAGCTAAATAATGTTTGTGTTTTATTCTGACATGTTCTGTTGTTGTGTTTATTTATGCATATAGACCCACACATGGTCTCACTTGATGAGCTGCAGGACAGCCTCACATCTCCTCAGCTGGGTGAGAACCACCGTAGCCTCTTGAACCTTTTACACCAAAATAACTTTGGTTTCTAGAGCTGGTTCCGTTCTAGATCCTTGGAACCGTGGTGCTTTCACGGAACCAGACGTTTCCACCAGTTTAAAGCGCCATTGTAATTAAGGGGCAGGAGTCACCAGTTTGTCCCATGTTTGATTCCAGGCCTGGCCAATAATGTGTCGAATATGTCCGGTCAAAGTGTCCATTTAACAGGGGAAATTTCATCGTCAATGGCAGTTACAGTTTCTCTTTTAGTTTTTTTTATGATTTAATTTGCTTTTACCATACCACCGTTTATATCTTATCTGCCTCTTCCAACCTGTAGAATAGTGACACGCCCACTTTGGTTCCCAGTTAAGGGCAAGAAAAACCAAGAAAAATATTTTTTGGTTCCAGTTTCGAACCAACTTTTAGGATTCTGAACCAATTTGTTTTCAGTGGAAACACTCTGAACTGGTCCAGAATTAGGCGAGAAAAAAGAACGGAACCGGTTCAACCCCGGTGGAAAAGAGGCCTATATATCAACAGGTAGTGTTCATGTGTGATGAGCTGGACCTGCACAGTAACAATGTTACACTCTTATAGAAGCTAATTAACTACGTTTTGGGCATGTCATCATTATTGGTGAAATGTTTCGGTCCACGGGGTCTTATTTAAAGCCCTCACGCAGTAACCTTTCAGCTGTTTAAAACAACATTAACCCTGGCATCCCTATTTTACGCATGTCATTGTAGGCGAAAATTCTCGAAAATACCCTCTTTATGTACTCTGCTCTATGCTGGTGTCGGGCAGCGAAAAAAGCAAACAAGCTTGTGATGCGACACGTTGTGAGACTGTAAAGCAGCTATTTTCACTGTGTGACACCGACCACTCGTATAAAACAGGCTTAATTGTGGTCAGTTAAAGCTGCACTCTGTAATTTTCATGTGCTACCGGAGATTGGAATACAGGTTCTGACATATTTACCACTGAGCTAATAGAGCACATCTGCTTCAGGCAGTACCACTTGTCAACCAGTAGAGGTCACTGCAGGATCTAAATGTGTCAATAGAAGAGCAGGGAGAGAAAAGAAATACAACCAGTGAAGTTGTGGTAGTTATTTAGTTTTAACATACTCTACCATACAGATTTGTCAAAATAACATTTTATTCACCAAAAAAGCTTTAATGTAGCTTTAATGTTTTCTATATATTTTTTTTACAAATAAGTGTATTTTTTAAATGGTAGTTTTGGAATTGATTTGATTTCATACTTGAAGGTGGATTAGAGCACCTCTTCCTCCTCATAAATACACGCTGAGACAGTGCTCACTTTGAATGAGATTTTCACTTCAACGTCTCTTAACGGGACAATAACGCTTTGACCTTGAACTGTGTGGGTGTCTGTCTAGTCCACCAAGTCCGCCCGGTCGCCATAGCGCCGTGTCTTCTGATTTCCACCTGCAACCATGTGACAAATGGTGAAACAAAAACATGAAGCGAAGCTAATCTGATTAGGAAGGATAAAGATTATAAATAAATAGAAAAATAAAATAAAATAAATTAATAAAAATAGTAATACATTCTAAATAGTGATGGTATAAATGCTGCTAGTGATAGAATATATTGTTATAATATAATTAGAAAAAGATGCATACAAATTGTTTACGTCTGAAAAACTAAACAAAATGTTGTTTCTTTTTGTTTCGTCTGTTCTGATATGTAATATTTGAAGCTCTGTGTTAGTTTATTTTCTCTTGTTTGCTCTTATGCTACTTTGATAATTTATTTTAAATGGTAAAAAGGTGGGCAAAATAAGCTTCGGCTTCAGCAAATACCTTTTCGGTCAAATAGTCATCTTGTTGACTAAGTTGTACTGTATGTTCAACTGTTTTGTTTAAAAAAAAATCATGACTGAAATAAAAATAACTAACTAACTAACTAAGCCCTGCTCCTTATTACACCTTATTTACAGAGGTTTTTTGTTTTTTTTGTCAGTTGCCTGTATTACCTTTGTGTTGTTTCTCAGTCCCTACAGAAACTCCACAGCATCCAGATGTGAAGGGTCTCACTCCACAGCCCGTTCCAGTGGAAAAGGAAGCAGTGCCTGTGGATGATTCCTGTGTCCATAAACCTGAGGAGGAGAAGAAGTGTCCCACTCAGAACACCTCTGTGGAACGTAGAGCAGACACAGACACTTTGACACAAAGTACAGAAGAACAAGACCCTGAAAAGGGCAAAGAAGAAGAAACCCACTCTGAACCATGTGCTGAGTGGGTCCAGAGGCCGGCCGCTGAAAAGGACCGAGTGATGGGTGAGGCTTTGAAGATGACAGGAGTGCAGTGGTGTAAAGTAACTAAGTACATTTACTCAAGTACTGTACATTTTAGGTACTTTTACTTTACTGGAGTATTTCCAATTGTCTATACTTGTACTTCTACTCCACTACATCTCAGAGGAAAATATTATGCTTTTACTCCACAAAAATTATTTGAAAACTTTAGTTACTAGTTACTTTGCAGATATATATTATTGCATTATAAAACATACATTAACCACTTTAACCCTATTTTATACATGGGTAATTTGAAAATAGCCGATCTACAAGCTCACAACGCGTCGCATCGCGGCGCGTTGTGAGCTTGTAGATCTGCTATTTTCAAACATTTTAGTACTTTTACTTTTGGTATTTTAAGTACATTTGGATACCAATACTTTTGTACTTTTACTCAGGTAAATGTTGAATTCCGGACTTTTACTTGCAACAGAGTACTTCTACATTGCAGTATTGATACTTTTACTTAAGTAAAACATTTAAGTACTTTTTCCACCACTGCAGGAGTGATGGCTGAGGCTGTGAAGATGACAGGAGTGATGGCTGAGGCTGTGAAGGTGACAGGAGTGATGGCTGAGGCTGTGAAGATGACGGGAAGAAGGCAGAGTTCTGAGGTTCAGGACACGTCCCGTAAAAGAAAGGGCGACGCAGGAGAAGAGGACGAAACGGAAAGCGGCGCGACTAGCGAGGACGCCACGCTAAGGAGGGTCGAGAGAGACCTCGGTAGGCCTGTCACGCGTTATTACGTAATCGCCTAATCGCAATTATTTGAGATAATCGCAGTTATTTTGCATAATAGTAGTAATTGATTCCATGTTGAAAAATGTTCATTTTCAAACATTTTCCAAAAATAGCAGAAATAGCAGATCTACAAGCTTACAACATATCACTCTATGACGTGTTGTAAGCTTCTAGATCAGCTATTTCCACTATTTTATAATTTTTATATTTAACTTTTTTAAAGTATAAAATTATTAAATGTGTCAGTAATTTTTTGTATATTTAAGTTATTTGTCATATCTGCCCTGTGATATTTGTAATTATGAAGCCTAACAGAAATTAAGATTGTATTCATATTATGAATAAAACAATATTTGAACATTATGTTTGGCATCCAATATTGAATGCCAAAAAACACAGTTCAAATCGTTAATCACAATTATTTGTGTGACAAACTAATGGTCAACTTAAATGTTGTCATGGTGACACAGCTCTAGACCTCGGCTCGGAGACGGAGAGCGGGACGTCGGAGAGGAAAAGGCAGAAAAGGAGGGAAGAAGACGCAGCGCCAGCCGATTGGCCGGACGTCCTGCAAGGGGTCTGGCCATTGGTCAGGAGAGATGTCAATCACACCCTGGAACAGGAAGCTGTACCTGAGAAAGATCCCTGTGTCCATGAACCCGACGGGAGAGTCCTCCACGGTATAGGCCTGTTATTGTCACAATTATTACATAATCGTCTGATCACAATGATTGTTGATATGTTCATGCATTTTCAAATGTAAAAAAAAAGCAGAAATAGCAGATCTACAAGCTTACAACGCATCACAAAGTGACGCGTTGTAAGCTTGTAGGCAAATGTTTGAGAGAAGGAGAGAGAAAGAATACAGCTGCATTAGTTAATTTGCTGTTTCATACAGTATGTCTACAGTATAGTGAGCTGTTACTCAGTGACCTGTGAATTATGGCACGGTTGTTTAAGTATTAGTAGTGTCATTCTTTTTATTAATACAAAATAAATGAAAAAGGTTTTAGGAGGCCGGTATGAGTCACCAGAACCAAGGACGGTGTTTTCAATGAGTCTATCATGATTCAAATGGAGTTTGAAGTTTGAAGGGTTTGTACAGGAAGTTAAGTAACTGCACAACTAAGATAATCACATCTTAGTATTCTTAGTAGGTGTTTGAACTTATCCATTACTGTATGTTCTGTGTGTGTTGACAGACTTAAGGAAAGAGAAGGAGCTCGTTGCTGAACAGGACACTTTGTATGGACTCCAACCAAAAGCTCCTCATCAACCTGCAGACGCCCTGGCTGCTTCTGAGATGACCCACAACGTCCAGGTCAGCCCCACGCCTCCCCAGGGCCTTCGAACCCCTCCGTCCACATCTGACTGTCAGCCCCGGCCAAGTACACTCATCTCTGACGTCCAGGACGAGCCATTCAGCGCTGAACTCCAGCAGCCCCAAGTTCAGGAACCGACCAGCAGGTGTCACTGTCACCCCCAGGTCACTCCTGAGGACATCATGGACCCCACAGTTACAAACACAGCCCTGTGGCACTACCTCAACAACACTGAGAGAACAGAGCCAGTCATTGGTCAGAATTTTTTGTATTGTCTTAAATGTTCCTACTAACTATGTCTTGAAATATTTGGTTTATGACATTATGAGAGAGTTTATTATAGTGCGATATTGAGCTAGATAGCTTATTTTAGGTGATGATCGTATGTCCATTACATGCATACTTGAATGGATGTGTTTAGTTTGTCCTGCTCAGACGAGTGTTGCAATGCTGAATTGGAACGTGGTTGTACTGTATTTTAATGACGTGACGCGCACGTCGCCACATTCACCGCCAAAGGGGAGAATTCTCCCCTTTTCAGTCAATGGTGTTTACCGCCAAAGGGGAGAATTCTCCCCTTTTAATTTTTTTTTTTAATTTTGTTTTTGAATTCCTAAAATGTTTCTCTAATTTTTTAGTATAAATTTATAACCCTAACCCTAACGAATTAGGAGATATAAAAAAATAAAAAATCCATTCACTTCAATGTTAAAAAATAAACTGACAAATAATTCACATTTTTTCTATACATTTTTTTTTTTAAACCCTGGTACAACACAATGGACAATTGATATGCATCTATAGGCTCATTCCTATGTTAATTCACCTGGTGTGAGTCGGGAGGCTTTGTAAACTTTGTTGAGGTGTGAATTTAAAGCAGTTTTAAATAAGGCTTTTACTCAGCCTGGTGAAATTATAAATTGAGTTAATCAAGATATCATTTTAGTAATTAACTAAGCAGCTTAGCAATGTATCATGTACAGTACAAATGTGGTTATGTCTTATTGTGGCATTCAACCGAAGGGACCAGCTGTCTAGAACCAGGTTGTTCTCTATGTATGCATGCATGTGCGTATGCATGTGCTCTGTCATACGATGGTGTCGCATGTCCAAAATAGCAGATCTACAAGCTCACAACGAGCTGGTAGGACGGCAATTTCTGGCACACGACACTGTTGTGGCATTAATAAGACCAAGCACGGTGAACTACACAGCTAAGTTGACGCTGCTGAAGCTCACATTAGCACAACGTTTTCAGGCCAAGGACCCCCTAGCTGAGAGAGAGATGAAGCAGGGACCCCCTACTCTATATTGTATAAAATTGTGTTTCAGATACATTTTTTTCCTTCTTAGTCTGCTATTTTTTCCCTCTACACCTATAGTCTCTTTGTTCAAGTGGTTAATGTAAACAAACTAAATCCTATCACACAAAGATTTGGCGGACCCCCTATAGTAGCTCTGAGGACCCCCTGTTGAAGACCCCTGCATTAGCACATACTGTATGGTCATCATTTCTGTTTGGTTCAGAACCTGCACACCTAGCAGCTTATTGATATAGCTACACCCAGTATCCACAACGTTATTATACCCTGTCTTGTTTTGGTTCAGATAATGTGATAATAATTCACTGTCATCTTCTACGTTCCGTTGTGTTCACTATGTGACTGTTCTGTGACACTGTGGTCCAGGGCTGAGCATGATGACAGACATGTGGCCGATGGAGAACAACGCCCGCAACTATTTCCGGTGTCACTGCTGTTCCAGAGACATCATCCGTTCCCAACACATGTCTCACATCATATCTGCCAAACACCGCTACAACTACATAGTGAGTATGTGGAGCCTGTGGTGGTGGCAAGGAAACTCTTTGTAATTTTGTGTGTGTGTGTCCGTCTGTCCGTCCATCCCTCCGTCCGTCTGTCTGTGAGCAGCTAATCTCCGGCACCGTTGGACAGATTAGCATGAAACTGTGCACGCATACCAAATTTCTCACATGACCCTGTTGTACCAGGAGGCCGATTTTTGCAAAACACATTTTTGGCTATTGCTCTTGCAGATTTTGTCGAAACATCACGCAAATTGGTACTGTACACATAGGGGCGGCAGTGGCTCAGGAGGTAGAGCTGCCGCTTGGGAACCGGAAGGTTTCCAATTCGATTAGTTAGTGTCGAAGTGTCCTTCAGCAAGACACTGAACCCCTAATTTCTCCCGATGAGCAGGTTGGTGCCTTGCATGGTTTCCTCCGCCATCGGTGTGTGAATGTAATACACATTGTAAAGCGCTTTGGATAAAGGCGCTCTACAGTATATAAATGCACCATTTACCATTTACATTAGTCATGTGATCAAGACGGATCTGTCAGATTTTTCATATTCCATCCTGATTGGCTAAGATTGGCTTCTAAAGTTTGCAGTAGTGGCCTGTTTTGAACAAAATGAACGTACTGTAGCGTCCGGTTGCCGAAAAACTTTGCACGCACATGCTGTGAGCAGATAATGATGTTTTTAGACAGTATGGTCATTTAGGGTTAGATAAAGTGCAGTTTACGTATTAGAGAAATGGGACATGCTTGAGGATTCGCCAGTAACTATGGCAAAAAGAGCACAAAGCTATTGAGCAGTAAAACCCTTGGCCCGACCTAGAACTGCACATTAATGACAGACAAGAATCGATCTGTGTTGTTACTTAACTGTACTGTGTCCTACATTGTATGCATTGTTATGACCCTAGGTCATGGGTGGACAACTTTGATGATGGAGGGGGCCACTATATTTCCACACTCACTCCAGAGGGCCACATTGCACAGAAACCTCGTATCTCCGTATTTTAACTTTTTTCTTAATTACTGCCCTACTTCGTCATTCTATGTCACACAAAAGTTGCAAAAATAGCCGATTTACAAGTTCAAAACGCGTCGCAGTACGACGCGTTTTGAGCTTGTAGATCTGCTATTTATGCTATTTTGTTATTGGAATCCTGGATACTTTTTTGCTATTTTTGAATTGGAATCCTGAAAAGTGATTTTTTTTATTAATTTCAAAGGCATTTTGTTATACTTATTTGTTACTTTATGAACTTAAATACAAATACATTGGACATAAAAAAGACAATAGAATTTTAATACTAGTCATTAAGCTACTAGACTGAAGTAATTAAAGCGGGTCATGTTTAGAATTGTAACAGCTGAAATCAATAATATATCAATATTAACCAGCGGGCCTCATTAAGTGAAGGTGGGGGCCGCATGTGGCCCCCGGGCCGCCAGTTGCCCGTGTATGCCCTAGGCCTAGGGCATACATGGGCAACTGGCGGCCCGGGGTATGACCCTAGGGCCTAGGGTCATACGTGTATTTGCTGGTACTGTTTTGCCCCATGCCTGTCCTCTCCCCTCATTGGTGTGTATGTGAATGAGTGGTGGTGAGTGACTGATTGACTACCAGCTGGTGTGAATGGTGTCTGAGTGTGACTGGTAACTAACTAGTAGGTTGAACCTCGCAGGTGATTGGCTCCTGTCTTCATGGACTGGAGTATAAAGCTTCCTACCTTCAGTTGATCAGATGTCTTCCTCTAGCACTCTGTCCTCTTGTGTTAGTTCTTCCACGGGTTAAAGTTCTGGATAATCTAATGCCTTGGGGGTGTAGGGGTGGGTGATCTCTTTGTTATTAGTTCTGTTTTACTGTTAGTTTTTATTAGGTAAGATATTTGTTTTTTTGTTTCCTTTATGTTAGGTAAAAGAGGTAGCGAAGTTTGCCGCTCTAAACTCAAGACTTACCAGGGCTGAAGACTGGTGCGAGATAGAGGCCAGCATGAAAGTCCATAAACAACAAAAACGCTCACACACTGAAAAAAATTAACATTGAGGCTCTTTGAATGCAAAAATTGTCTTTTACTTACAAAAGTGCAAAAAGTGACATGGTGAAATAAAGTGATACATGATTTTTACACTGATTTTATCTTGAATATAAACTAAATGCTTGATTTGGGCGACTTTAAACCTGTGTGGACTGACTGTTTGTTTGGGGACTGGGGAGGAGGGAGTCCATCTTTTATGTGACACCTGGTGACCCCTAGGCATAAAGGGGGAACTCACTGGAGGAAAGTTGCTCATTCAGCCTGAGACTCTGTAATGTCGGAGGTGTGTTTGAATGAATAACAAGAGAGAGACTCTCGTACATGGTTACTGATTCAAACTGAACAGTGACTCACTCTCTACTTGTTTGTGTTTTTGCAGAAAAAGGTGCGTCCTCGTATGGTCCGTGATTGGCCAAGCAGTGTGGAACCTAATGAGCGTCCTAGAGAGCTGAGAGACCTGGCCCAACAGGTGGAGAGAGATGAGGGATGGGGAAGATTGAAGGTCATTTTTTTTTACCTTAAATGTTTTACCACTTTGCAGTATTTGAAATGGAGGGGAATACAATAATATCATGTTCTAACTGTGTGCAAACCATTTGAAAGATGTTAAATAAGCAGTGACTAACATAATATTGTTTGCCATTTTAAAGGTGCCGGTGATGAGGTCATCCACAAGCCAGTCCCCGAAAGCTACTGCCAAATCCCCTTTGAAAGCACGAGTCACAAGCAAAACGACGGATGTTTCTCTTAAAATGAACGAAGACCTCAAAATGATTCTCATATCCAAGACTGTGGCTGAATTAACTGCACTGTCCAAGAGCTGCCTAACTGAAGATACATCCCAAACTGTCTCCATCTCCAAACCTACAGAGGGTCAGTATTACTTTTTCAACCATTTTAACCCTGGCGTATCTGTTTTGGGCATGTCAGTATAATATGCAACATTCTTCAAAACATTTACCTCGTTGTAATCTTTTATACAAATACAGGCACTATACTTACTTGGTTGAAAACACAAACTTAGTTCACACTGTCCACCTTTTTTATGAATAAAAATCAAAACGCTATAGAGATTTTTCTGAAGGACAGTATGAACGTGACCTGTGGTCATCTTAACATGGTATGTTGCACAAACAGGTTAGAATCAGGGGTCGGCAACCTTTTTGACATGAAGTGCCATGTTTTTATTTTCTTGATAGTCAGTGTGCCGTATCAATATTACATTTTATTATGATGACACCACATCAAAATAAAATATTTCTAACAGATTTTTGATTCCCATATTCATAACAACCTGATTTGTTTCTTCTTTTGAAATATTTTATTTCACATCAGGACATCCTAATGATCAACAGAATAACACCTATCTCCCAGACTCCCTCCCCAGTCAGAGTTCAGAGTTTGAATGAATGTAGAATTATGTGCAGGATTTTAATTTGCACACAGATGTGAGGGGACTTAATTTAATTGACTACATTAAAAACATACATTTTATTTAAATGAATCCTCTTTCTCATACTTATGCCTTACTTTGCCTACAGTACCCCTGTGTTAGATGGGTAGCATCCTTGTAAAAGATTATGAGTTTTAAACAGAATGAACATTTTCTATCACAAGATGTACTGAAATGTCATTTGAAGTGGACTATTACTATGTATTTTTATGTTTTTGAATTTACAACTGTAAGCCAGCCATTTTAAGCACTTCAGGTGATCTCAAACATTATTGTATAGTGATATATATGAGGAGGAAAAAAGGCATGGATTGTGGCACCAGGTCTTTAACAAATATGTCAATGTATGCGACGCTAATGAAGAAGACATGATGCCTTATTCATATCCATTCACTTGTTGTCAGTGACTCATCTCCATCTGTTTCTGACCATCGTTTATTTGCACTCATCCACCAACCTTCCCTCTATCCATACTGTAGGTAATGGAATAAATCAAGGCTCACAATCCTCACCGATGCACATCTTACCCCCTGACACCCAGCCAGAAAGCCCACAGAGCTGTGATGTTCAGCCAGAGAGTTATGAGGACCCCAGAAGAACCCAGCCATGGGCTCCCCATGACCCTATGACCCAGTCAAGGGCTCCCCATGACCTCATGACCCGGCCATGGGCTCCCCATGACCCTATGGCCCAGCCATGGGCTCCTCAGATCCCTGGTACGTGGCAGCAGGCTCCCCGGGATTGTGACACACAACCCTGGGCTCCTCAGTACTCCTCCTCAGCACCTTGGTACCAGTCGGCACCTCAAGACCCCGGTGGTATTCAACCACAGAACCCAGAAGAACCGAGGGACAGAAGAGGCATCAAACTAGAGGAAACACAGAAGCCACTGGCGTGTTCAGACAGACAGACGTTCTTGGACCCAGAGCCACCGGTGTGTCAAAGCAACTCGGCAGGTATGTGTGTGTGTGGATTGAATCACTGCATTTATTTATGTTTAATTTATGGTTCACTTTCTGTGTAGGTTTGTGTCTATCGCAGTGTTGATTTTGACAACACATTTTGATTTAGTTTTAGTCATATTTTAGTCATCTGAAATGTTTTAGGTTTTGTCTAGTTTTACTCGACTAAATATCTAAGATTATAGTCGACTAAATGTACAGTTGATTTAGTCGACTAAAATGTATTTTGGCGGTGCCTTGATGGCGTCGTAATGGCTGATTTTACACTTGGTTGCATGCTGAAAATAGCCGATCTACAAGCTCACAACGCGTTGCAACGCGACGTGTTGTGAGCTTGTAGATCTGCTATTTTCAGAGCGCAACACCCGAGCGCAACCAAACATAAAATGACTTGTCTTTTAGTTCTACTGGGTCTCTTCTCCACTAGTCCCTCGCTAACATTTTAGTCTAGTTTTTATTTGTTGACGAAATTGTCAATATATTTAGTCTTAGTTTTAGTCGTCGTAGCTAAGTTTTTGTTAATGAAAAAAGGTAGTCGACGAACAATTTTCGTCATAGTTTTAGTCGACGAAATCAACACTGGTCTATCGGTTGACTTGTCTGTCACTCACTCACACACACAGGGGAAATGATTGCCAGCCGTGTGTCCCTCTTCCTCAATGTGAAGCTGTCAGAAGCTGAGAGAAAGCGAGTCGTAGGTGAGTGTTTGTTTGTTTGACCTTTTGTGCACAAATGAAAAATGCTTTGCGGTGTAAGTATTTTAGAATCGAGTATCTAGTAGGTTTTACATCATCAGTCTTAAGTAAGTCCCAAGTCAATGAGCCAAAGTCGAGGCCTAACACCTGACTATTGGGCTTCAAATGTTCAACGCAGGTTTTTTTTACTCCATTTAGTCACACGCCCACAAGTCAATTCAGGCCTTCATTCAAGTCTTCACTCAAGTCATCATAAATCATAATGTCCCATGTTGAGCCTCAACTGAAAGTGGAAGTCGTTAATAGAATGAGAAATGTACTTGGTAAATTGTTGATGATCTTTGCGTGTAAACATTATTATGCCAACATGAAACCTTACCAGTGGATTAACGTCTTTCAGTGGACTTGGGGAAAGAGTCTTTAGTCACCTGAATCGACTTCTTACCTCAACCTGTGTGTGTGTGTGTGTGTGTGTGTGTGTGTGTGTGATTTTTTTTCAGGTCTGGGCTCAGTGCTGGAGTGTCAGTGTGGAGACATATCTAAGAATGAGCGACTGGCTCCTTTTTATTTGTGTTGTAGCTGTCTAAAGACTTTCCAGCTGCAAAACATTATTGGACACATCATCAGCCTCGATCACCAGCACAAGTACATGGTCAGTGTCCTCTCCGGTACTTCTCAAATATGACCATTTTTACTATAGTAACTCATTTTTAGCTGACCTTATATTAGAAGAAGGCCTATGCACCTGCTTGGTGTAATATTTGGTTTTAACCCATTAAGACCGGGAATCCATCTGTGTGTCATTTTTAGATGTCTTTGGCTATTCAAAAATAGCAGATATATAAGCTCATAGTGCGGCACAGAGTGCCGCACTATGAGCTTGTAGATCTGCTATTTTTGAAAAATCGTGAAAATTCGTGGCAAAATCTTGGATTACATATTTTTTTAAACAAACATTTGTAAAATATTTAGTTCCAGGAACCCCCTGAAGCAAAGATTAGATTTACAAATGTCCGCCAAAAAAAAAGAAAAAAAATCTAATATTTGCACAACTTTTCATGATTTTTCAAAAATAGCAGCTCTACAAGCTCATAGTGCGGCACTCGGTGCCACGCTATGAGCTTGTATATCTGCTATTTTTTAATAGCCCAACGAAATCTAAAAATGATGTTCCCGGTCTTAAAGGGTTAATGTATATATTTTAAACCTTTTTATTGGATTATATTTATGTGTACCTTGTTGTCTTTGTCATGTCTGTATAACCATTGTTGTGAATGTTCCTTTTGTACAAAGGGCGCCATTGAAAAAGAGACCCTGGTCTCAATGGATTTCCCTGAAATATGTTTCGACAAAATGTTCAAGAGCCCTGTTTAAACCTTTTATAATGCTTTGCAACTTTGTCTCTGATTCAAGTCTCTTGTCTTGGTCATGTCTAATTCATCTAATTCAAGTCATGCTAACTCACCAAGTGGTTGGTTACATGTATTTACATAACATTGTCAGAAAAACAAGAGGTCCTCAGTTTAGTTTGAGTAAAACAAAATCTTAAAATGTATTTATTAAATTAACCAATAAGCCGATAAGCATATTGGAATATATTTGTATTATTCAAATAATGCAGTGGCAGTGTTGAGCTACAGTCTGACATGTCTGCTGTTATGTTTGTGTATGAGTGACAGTTTGAAAACGTCTCCTGTATGTTTGTGTTAGTGGGAGAAATACCCCAAGATGATGGCTGGAATCTGGAATCTGGAGGACTTGAGTGAGAAAGACAAGATGGATGACTTTGAGGTTATGGTCAACAGAATTGCTGAGCAGGAACAGCTTTACCAAATGGATGCTGAGGTAACTAGTTTGATACTGTTTGTTACTTTTCCATAAAGTTAACCTCTGCTGTGGGTTCACCGTTGTGCTACAGGTGGTGGTGAAACTGTAATGGAACTACACGGATACAGGATAGGTGGGCACTAGGGACATCTGGGCATCTTGATGTAAAATTGCCTATTTTGTTCGAAATGTTAAAATAAATGTATATTTGAAAAATGGTCTTAAGTAATGTAAAGTATACGTGATGTGAACATGCACGGTACATCATTATCAGACTTAATTTTAACCTTCAACTTCTTGTTTATGCCCCAAAATGACTGGATATACTGGTTTTGTAGCAAATTGTGGAAATATAATTGTAGAAATACTTAAAAACATTTTCCAAATATTACATTTTCCAACATTTTTGACAAAATAGACAAGTGGTGCCCAGATGTCCCTAGTGCCCACCTACAGGTTCAAAGGGCAAAAATACCAACTCAAATTTTGAACGTCCCTGAAATCAGAAGAAGTGAGGCAGAGGTTTTACCTCCGTATTTTCTGCTGAATTGACTATTTACTAATTCAAGTGGAGGTCTCGTTATTAAGCTACACATTATGCAGGGCAGGGGCTACTTGTGGTTGTGAGTTAATTGTTGTCCATACACTGACCTGTCAGGACAACTCCGGGCATCTTAATAACATTGTGTAGATTAGAGAGAACAAAATATGTGACTTTTCTCCTTATGAGTGACAGCCTGATACATTTTTAAACTTGTATTGTCTGTCTCAACTTTAATGTTGTTTATGTTTTACCTATTTTCTCTTGTCAAGGTTATACTGCTTGACAAGGACTCGTATCATCGTGTTCGTGTGGCTTCATTCAATGAAGGTACAGTAGTTCTTAAACTATGTTTTTCCCCTAGTCCCTAAGAATCCAATTATTACTTCCTGTCAAAAAATGGAATGTTCGATTACATCAGCAAGACCTTATGAATAATCATGAATCATGTGATTCCCATACCAGTGGTTCCCAAAACCTCCTAAAATAAAAGGATTTACATTTGCCCGGGACCCAAACTAGTGAAAATAGCAGATCTACAAGCAGCTTTGCAAGCTTTATTAAATACTTTAGAAAAATGCTGGAATTGTTTTTAATTGATTTTTTTTAATTGATTGATTGAAGTGGCGATTTTTCTTTTTTTGTTTAAACTTTTTTAAATCTTTTGAAATGTATACATATTTTTCTTAAAAGTTCGAAACAAAAAAGGGGATATTTACTCGCAATCCATAAAGATTGGTCCAGACTCCCCCTCAGCAGGGAGCAGTACAGGGTGTGATTCCTGTTAATGCGCTTAAAGTGCTTCTCCTCTGTTCAGCATCTAATTCAAGATGACGGCCGGAAGGTACCTTACAAACGTTCTCATTTTAAACTTAAAACAGTACATTAAAACATGCATCTTAAAACTATTGAGGTGAGAAATGGGCAATGCAGTAACATAAATGTGCTTTGGCACTGCCTCTCTGTCTCTGCCTTGCTGAGCGTGAGACGAGTGCAGACACAAGCCTGTGTAGTTGAAGAGATCCCATAGCCCGAGGTTTATGGGACGATCGGCTGAGACTGTGATTGGCTGAGACTGTGATTGGCTGAGACTGTGATTGGCTGAGACATAACCAGCCACTGTTTTACTAGGAAACGTGAAAATAAAGGTTGCAAAAGGTCATTGCAGGTGGACCATATCGTACCATATAGGTGTCAGTAAAAATGACAATGTCCATCCACAGCTCTGTGAATGTGTGGTGTTGTAACTGTAGTGGTCTGATTGTTGTCTGTAGGCATCCACATACTGGAGTCATGCAGGCCACCAGAGGCAGACAAGAGCACAGATAACGGTATACTGAACCAACCATCACACACACATACAGATATGTCCCAGCTAGAGACCACTGTTGACGTTCATAATCTTTAACCATCCTTGTTCCCAATTCAGAAGAGACGGACAACATAGTGAAGACTGAGCCGGTCGCAGAGCACATGTCAGACAGACCACACCCAGAGCGTGTGGCAACCATGAACACTCACAACTCCACCATAACAGGTGTGTGAGGTCAACATTACTCCCCTGACACATACTGTAGAATGTTGAATATAAAACCATGTCTAATTGTCTCTCTGTTGTTTCCAGTCACCATTAAACAGGAGGTGAAACAGGAAGACCACACCCACAGCTGTTTCTCTGGACATACTGGTAGATACTGACGCCTACTGGAACACAACTTGTTTTGTTTTCCTGATAACCCTGATGTTTTACTATCATAGAAAAGCAGAGGTTACTTTTAATGGAATTGACTCCCCGACTCCCAGAGGGGTTTTTATTAAGTGGCAGAAATGTGTTACAGACAATTTAAATATCCTCTGCAGTCGTATCTGTATGGAAGTAATGTTTGACGTGCTTGTGTCTCCTGGTGTGTGACAGTCTGGTACTGTATGTATCTGAACATATTGATTGCCAGAGTTATTTCAGATTTTTTGCATTTTATTGCCAGAGATCTTTCATTGAAAAAAAAAAAGTACTCAGGAGCTGTAATACAAAATTTTAAAGGTTTAAGTTAACAAGGAAGTGGATAGGAGTCTAGATCTTCGACTAATCATATCTCCTTGGTCTTTGGGTTTTGAATTTTTTTTTCTTCTTAAAAACGAGTTAACTCGATCTTGGCAATCAAGTGATGGATTTTAAAAACGAGTAAAAACGAGTTAACTCGTTCTTGGCAATCAATGTGTTAACATATGTGTCTGTTCCCCCCCCCCCCCCCCCAGAAATGAGAAAGGCAGTGAAACATGGTTTGGATGACGTGTCCTCAAATGAAGATGGAGAGACGGGCAGCAAACGGAGAAGAATTTCAAAGTCTCCCGATGGGAGAAAATTGGAGCTGGTCTTGAACTCACTTAAAATATTAGCGTCCTCCAACTTCAACCTTGAATCTCCTCCATTAAGTCCAGTCTCGGCTGCATCTTCTGAGCCTTGGTTCACTGAGCCCAGGACGCAAATGGCCCCGAAGCCTGTCGACAACATCGTCACGAGCTACGCCGACCGGCAGTTCACGTCGGAAAGCCAAGCCGCCGACGTCATCGATTATGACCAGCCTCCGGAAAGCTACTACAGAGCAGCCCACCCTGCTGCTGCGGGGGAAGACCTTCCTGTTGCCTCCAGCCCACAGCCGGACTGTAATCAGAACTTCAGTGTGGGTGAACCCAGCGCCGTTAATACAAACCCTGCTCTAGCATCGCAGGCCTGTATCTATAACACCACGGCCTCTCCTTTTAATATCGGGGTCGGTTCCATCACCATGGTCAGCTCAACCCCCGCTAGCCAGCAGTTTCCTGGTTCTGATTACAGCATCAACCAGCCCACCGTAGCCATGTTAAACCCCAGTGTCTCCCTGCCAGCAGCAGGCTACTATGGGACGCCCGTTTATCCTTACAGTCAACTCACCCAGAACCCGTATTTCACACATGGGTATCCATCCGGAACTGGGACCCAGAACCCTTACTTCACACATGGGTATCCGTACGGAACTGGACCTGCAGGTATTCACCGAGCTCCAGAGCAGCACCCTGTGTTCTCACAGTATGTAAACTACAGTGTTGGCTCTACTGGAGGATTGAACCCAGTCCAGACTCCCCCTCAGCAGGGAGCAGGACAGGATGTGATTCCTGGAGGCCCCTATACCACCTACACCACCAATCCACCTGCAGAAGCCTGGCTTGAAATGCAAAGACAACAGCAGCCGCAGTAATGTTCCGGGTAACATTTTCCCTTAACAGACACGGTTTAATCATATGCCCTGCTGTAGTTTGTAGTGCACTGTCCTCTTTTCTCACACTGGTACTTTTCGTTCAAATTCCTCTGAAGCTAACCTCTCTAAAGCAGGGGGTTTCAACCGGTGGTCCGCGGACCAAGGTATTGCAGGTGGTCCCTGGCCATGCATTAAAAAAAAAATGTATGGTGTGTGTGATATGAAATGTGAGTTTACCACAATCCAGTAATCCTAATCATATTCCATCATATTCAAACAAAATCACTGTTTTATTATAGCTATTTTCTCCAGCTCCCTGTGGTGCATGAACCCCCCACCACTATTGTGTGGGGTGGGTCTATGATGGACTCCAGGTTGCTCTTAGTCAGGATGGTGGTCCCTGGGTCAAAATCAGTTGAAAACCCCTGCTCTAAAGCCTTGCATAATGTCTGCCTCAGTGTCTCCTTGCCTCCTCCAGCCTCCAGCCGTGACTCTGAAATCCATTGCGTCCCATGTTGTAACTTGCTTCTCAAGGAGCTGAAAGAGAGGAGAGGAGGCTCTGCAAGGTGCTTGAGACGAGGGTAGATTAAGTGGATCTACCCATTTTGTCAGAATTAGTGATGTAAGAATGTGAACCTATTTACAGTAGTTATTGGATACTACAGCCCAACATCTCCTCTGGCTATAGGATGTAAACTACACTGTCTGGGAGATGGGAACCAAAAGCCTCTGCTAGCCGTGCAGAAATCAAAGGAATGATTTTGAGCTGACAAAACATGAATCTGCTTTATATTCTAAGTGGATATGTGGATTGATGAATGGGCAATGCTTTACTCTAGACTGTTTATGGAGAGGAATTTCATTGTCAGCGGTCTGAGACAATAGATTGATGAAAGAGAGCAGCAGTGATCAAAGCAGTTTATTAATTTGGTTTCACATCCTATACAATAGATAATACAGGTTTGTTGACACGGTTCATGTCTTTATTTTTTATGAATAAAACAAAGGCTATACTCTCACCCTCTGTATTCCTCTGTTTTTCATAAATGTCTACATCATTGGTCTTCAACAGGGGGTCCGGGACCCCCAGGGCAGGGATTGACACTAACGCCTGCCCGACTGCCCGGGGCAGGTAAATACAACTTGCGGGCAGGTGGAGTTAGCTTTCAGCCTGCCCTACAGGGCAAGTGCGCGCTTGAGTGGCAGTGGGGACGCAACCATCTTTTGTTCACTATAAACACAACATGAGATATCTGTCTAAACACATGAACGTGGCCAGAGCACTCTGCCCCCCGCCCTCTTGTCTTCCCTCTCTGTCCTTCCCTCCCACGCACACACACTTTGTGTAACACACACACACACACACACACACACACACACACACACACACACACACACACACACTTTACGTGCAGTGGCTCTTATGAGTAGAGCCAAACCACAACATCGGCCATTATTTCACCGATGTGGCCCGATGTTTTTTTTATTATCATCATTCATTTCCCCTACACTTGTCTTTTAGAACGTTGGAACTGCCATTCTACTAGAACTAACCAGTAGAGGTATGAACAGGGCTAGTAGGAGGCCTATTCTCTCGTCATTTTGACACAGGTTTCACCTTTCAGTGGCTTATTGTATCACGGACAGTAAAATATGTGCACGCTCTCTCTCGCCCTTTCTATTGCATGTTTTAACCTCGCGTCACCAGGCTTTCACGAAAATGTGTGATTTTCCTATAGAGCATCGCAGTTCCCGCCCACTTCCTGGTTTTTCCTGGTGCCGGAAGGAAAAACTCAATGCATTTTTCCCATTGACATTTGCAAAAATATTTATATCTATTAATTTAAGCCTCGAATCAAGCCATCATGACATGACATGAATCATGACCATAAAACGTTTTTTTTCTGTGATTTATTTTTATTTTATATTTAATTATATGATATACTATATTTAATAAATACCCTTTGTTTTGCCGTTTTCAACAAAAAAAAATCACAGAATCAAACGTTTTATGGTCATGATTCATGTCATGTCATGATGGCTTGATTCGAGGCTTAAATTAATAGATATAAATATTTTTGGAAAAGTCAATGGGAAAAATGCATTGAGTATTTTGCGGTGGAACCCGGAAGGGGCGGGAACTGCGATGCTCTATAGGACGCATAATGAATGTCAGGACACAGTTGGACCAATAAAGGCATGTGTTTTGTTATATATTTTGCACTATCCGAAAATGACTAATGACTATGAAAAATTACTTTTAATTGGTCTTTTGAGTATTGGTCTGATGAGTTCTACCTGCAATTTTTATTATATAATTGTTATTCATGACTGTACCCAGGCCTGGACTGGGACAAACAGTTGGCCCTGGAATTTAATGCCTTGATCGACCCACTTCTACAAAGTGGTCACCTAACGTTACTTTCATCACATTATATTTCAGCATGAATTAATTCATTAATCGGGTTAACAGATTCCTCTCTATTGCATTGTTGTTCACACAGCTTCTGCCTCTGGGTGTTTTAAGACTCTGCAAGGTTATGTGAGTTGAGTTCATAGTCACAATCTGCCAACCACGTACATTCCTCTCCTTTATGGTAGAAACCAGGCCAAGATTACAGATATCTTCTTATCTTGTCTGTTTGAACATGTTCTATGATGAACACACTGTATACAGTCCTCCTCTCTTCGTCACATGACCCAACCTGGTTGGTTGGTGTGTGTGTGTGTGTGTGTGTGTGTGTGTGTGTGTGTGTGTGTGTGTGTGTGTGTGTGTGTGTGTGTGTGTGTGTGTGTGTGTGTGTGTGTGTGTGTGTGTGTGTGTGTGTGTGTGTGTGTGTGTGTGTGTGTGTGTGCGTGCGTGTTCGTGTGTTGTCTATGCAGGCTGAATGTGGTCAGAATCATCAGAACTATAAAACAGCTCCTCCCTGGTTTTGTCACGTCTCTCGTATCTCCTCAACCATAGAGACTTCTACCTGCGTAGGTGAGTTTATACTGATCAATAATATCATGTATGAAGCTTAAAATATTTACTGATTAATAACATCCTACTGTACTATTATAAATCTTTCTATCCTACGTCCTAGTACAGTAAGCTACTCTCCTATTTTTCATGTACCTAATTTTTCATGTACCGTCGGAGCTCCGCGGTAGGTAGAAAATTAATATAAGCCTATGAGATGTTCAAAATATAGACATGAACAAAGGCAGTAGGAGGGATTGGGATGAGAATTCCCCTATTTACAGTCGGCGCTCGTAAAGACAGTGATGTCACTGAAATGCGACTACTTGTCTGTCTGCCGTCTCCCCTCTGCTGTGTTAAAATTATGGGTAACCCATTCAAGTGGCAAATTAAATGTGAAACACATCAACTATTGAGAAAACAAGAAGATATGTTGATAAAGGCACTCTTTAAACCGTCAATAGTAAATTTGACCCTTCACTTTTTACTTAGTCTGCTCTTTTTCCCCCTCTACACCCAGTGGTGGAAAGTAACTATGTACATTTACTTAAGTACTGTACTTAAGTACAATTTTGAGGTATTTTTACTTGAGTATACTGTAGTATTTCCAATTTTCAATACTTTTTCTTCTACTCCACTACATACAGAGGCAGAGGCAAATATTGTACTTTTACTCCACTACAATTATTTGAAAACTTTAGTTTTTTGTAGATTTTGATTATTATTACAAACATATATTACCCACTTCAGCCCGATATACATTTTGGCCATTTGAAAATAGCCGATCTACAAGCTCACAATACGTCGCGATGCAACGCATTGTGAGCTTGTAGATCTGCTATTTTCAAAAGATTTTATGTTGAAGACCCCTGATCTAGCCAATGGCAGTGGAATGAATGTCACATCGGGATATGGGATTAGAAGCCTTCTAGGCTGGGATCAATTTGTTTGCTGTAAAAGCCTCACTGCTGCAATTTAGAAATACTTACTTGTTACAAGTAAACGTCCGGAATTCAAAATGTACTTGAGTACAAAAGTACTGGCATCAAAATGTACTTAAAGTACCAAAAGTAGAAAGTATTCATTATGCAGAATGTCCCATTTCACAAGTTTTTAAATGTACAGTATAACAATCTTTTGAAAATAGCAGATCTGCAAGCTCACAATGCATCGCAAAGCGACGCATTGTGAGCTTGTACATCTGTTATTTTCAAATGGCCGAAATTTATGTAGGGCCAAAGTGGTTAATGTATGTTAAATATAATCAAAATCTAAATCTAAAAACTAACTAGTAATTAAAATTTTCAAATAAATGTAGCGGAGTAAAAGTACAATATTTGCCTTTGAGATATAGTGGAGTAGAAGTAAAAGTACAGAAAATTTGAAATACTCCAGTAAAATAAAGTACAATACTTGAGTAAATGTATTTAGTTACCACTGGCTCTTAGCAATGTGTTGAGTGTCGCTGAGCAAGACACTTAACCCCTACTAAAGATGGTGCCCAGATTTTCCTAGTGCCCACCTTCCCTGTATTCTTTTATTAAGCACTTTGAACGGAATGTGCTGTTTAACCTTTTGCGTGTGTGTGTGTGTGTGTGTGTGTGTGTGTGTGTGTGTGCGTGCGCGTGTGTGTGCGTGGAATCATCAGAAACAGCTCCTTCCTGGTTGACTGTGTAACTCCTCTCGTATCTCCTCAACTAGAGACTTATACGTGAGTAGGTGAGTTTGTACTGATCAATAATATCATGTATGAAGCTTAAAATCTTTACTTATAAATCTTTCCATCTTACTTCCTAGTACAGTAACCTACTGTCCTACTATCATATGAGGCACCATTAGTTTAATGGGAGAGATTTGTCTCAAAATTATTTGTGAATCTAATACCATGATGCACAAATATTCCATGATTTACAAATGTGTTTCCATGATTCACAAATGTGTTTTGCAATCTGCAAACACAAATAATGTATTTGTGACTTTTGTAAATTGAATGGAATATTTGTAATTTTTACAAAAATGTATTATACTTGTGTGTGCACAAAAGAGTTTACAAATGTATTCTCCTATCCGCAAACTTACTTGTAACTTGTAAGTTGGTATTGGAATATATGTGCTATGATTTGTACAAATATATGACTATTTGTAAATATATCATTTGCAATTTGTAAAAATAATTTATATTTGCAGGCGCTTTTATCATAAAATGTCATTTGTAAATCATCAATTCTGCATGTGAATTGTTGAATCTGCATTTGTGAGTACATGCATTCAGTTTTGAGATGATTTGATTTTATTTGTATATATTAATTATTCAAATAATCATAATTTTCATCATGTTCAGCATTAGATCTGCCACTCTGCTTCATTACAGTCAAGATACTCTTTCTTGAGCCCCCTGTGGTTTTGTAATGGCCCAGTACTTTTCCCATATGCGTGTGTGTCTGTATCACAGCATTAGTGCCTCACACCCTGTGTGTGTGTGTGTGTGTGTGTGTGTGTGTGTGTGTGTGTGTGTGTGTGTGTGTGTGTGTGTGTGTGTGTGTGTGTGTGTGTGTGTGTGTGTGTGTGTGTGTGTGTGTGTGTGTGTGTGTGTGTGCGCTGAGTGTAGTCAGAATCGGCCCCTTCCTGGTTGAGTCTCTTCTCTCCTCAACTAGAGACTTCTACTTGAGTAGGTGAGTTTATACTGATCAATAATATCATGTATGAAGCTTAAACTATGTACTGATTAATAACATCCTACTGTACTATTATACATCTTTCTATCCTACTTCCTAGTACAGTAACCTACTGTCCTACTATCATATGAGGCACCATTAGTTTAATGGGAGAGATTTGTCTCAAAATTATTTATGAATCCAATACCATGATGCACAAATATTCCATGATTTACAAATGTGTTTCCATTATTCACAAATGTGTTTTGCAATCTGCAAATACAAATTATTTATTTGTGACTTTTGTGAATATGAATTTGTAATTTTTACAAAAATGTATTATACTTGTGTGTGCATTTATCATAAAATATCATTTGTAAACTATAATTCTGTGTGTCAATTGTTGAGTCTGCATTTGTGAGTAGACCAACACACGCATATTCCTTTTTCCTGTTACATCATTTTGAGACAAACGTCACACTTTTTTAAGAACATTTTTACAAATGTATTATCTATCTGCAAACTTACTTGTAACTTGGCATTTAAATACATGTGCTACGATTTGTACAAATATAAGGTATTTATAAATATATCATTTGCAATTTGTAAAAATGATTTATACTTTGAGTATTATTCCAAATATACATTAACCACTTCAGCCCTATATACATTTCGGCCAGCCCATTTGAAAATAGCAGATCTACAATCTCACAATGCGTCATGTTTCGACGCATTTTGAGCTTGTAGATCTGCTATTTTCAAATGATTTTTATACATTTTATTCATTTGAAAACTTGGAATGTGAAAATTGGATATTCTGCATACTGAGTACTTTCTACTTTTGGTACATTTTGATGCCAATACTTTTGTATTTTTATTCAAGTACATTTTGAATTCCGGACTTTTACTTGTAACAGAGTATTTCTACATTGCAGTATTGATACTTTTACTTTTTCCACCACTGGTCCTCGACTACCTCGAGCACTGTCCCATCAGCAGTGGCAATGATGTCCTCTGTGTTAAATACAGATAGTTTAGTTTTGTTGGCATAGAGCTTGACGCAGATCTTCCTGCACTCCATTTCTACTGCCAGTAGTATTCCCTTACATTCTCTGCTGTGTCTGAGACTCGGGTAATGTCATCTGCATAGTCCATGTCAGTAATCATGATGGGAGTTACTAGCTTAGTCTTCCTCAGGACCAGCGTGAACCCCAGTGCCTCAAAAGACTGATTATTATTTTCTCATGAGGAAATAACAGGAGTCACACATGAGTGACACATTGCTGACAAAGCTGCTCTCAGATCACATTAATTATATTCCAGTTCTTAATGTACTTTGGTGATAAAAAAAATCGATTTGGTACAAATTCTCAGATCCAGGGCCATCAGCTGACCTTTTTATTCAGCTTAGATTAGGACATGAGCTAACTTTAAACTGAGGCCATCTGTTCATAAATAAAACATTTTTTTAAAATACGGTAGTAACTTTATCTTCCACTCGCCTCTTTCTTACTTATCTTGTTTGGTCGTTTGCCCTCTTTGCATTTTGGACAACCTTACTACTGTTTGAATTCTCCAGTTGTAGGTCTGCCTTTTCTGCATGTATTAATACATATTTTGATTGAACTCTTCTGTTTGTTGTAGCTGTGCTATTGGATTCTATTCACTCTGCATTCCTAACAACAGGGTCTTGAAACTATCTGGGCCGTAGATCTGCCTTTGCTCCATGCAGATCTGCAGAATTGAGGCTTTGTAAATCAAGGCTTTGTCATTTCAATTGTGTGAATATTTAGACAAGTGGTTACCATCATTTTCCAGATCAGAGCCCACCCATGTTAAGTGGTCAGATGGGTGAGCAGCGTGGATGAATACCAGCACATTTAGGCGTACTATAGTGGAAGACCTTTTCCATGCCGGCCGAGTAGGTTTAGGTGGGTCCTACGGTTCTGAGGTCTTTGGATTTGTGTGTTTGACAGCACTGTGCTGTATGACAGCACTATCATCAGTGTTGTGTTGGAGTCATGTTAATGTGTATTTTCAGACATTTAACCACTTAAACCGTCAATACTTAGTAAACTTCACCTTTCACTTTTTACTTAGTCTGCTCTTTTTTCCTCAGAATAGGGATGCTAGGGTTCAAGTGGTTAATGTAAAAAAAAAAAATTCTATCACACAAAGGTGTGGTGGACCCCCTGTAGTAATTCTGAGGACCCCCATAGGGGTCCCGGACCCCCTGTTGAAGACCCCTGATCTAGCCAATGACAGCGGAATGAATGTCACACCGGAATATGGGATTAGAAGCCTTCTAGGCTGGGATCAATTTGTTTGAATATTGATCCCTCTTCTGATTCCATTTTGAGGAGGCCATAGCTGACTGGTTTGTGAGCCCACCTAGAACTCCGAGGGTCCCGGAGGTCCCAGGTACAATTCCAGCTCAGCAGTACTGGAAAAAATAAATATATATTTTTTACTTAAGTAAAAGTATGAATACTGCAATATAGAAATACTGTGTTAGAAGTAAAAGTCCGGAATTCAAAATGTACTTGAGTAAAAGTACAAAAGTACTGGCATCAAAATGTACTTAAAGTACCAAAAGTAGAAAGTACTCATTATGCAGAATATGTCCCATTTCACAAGTTTTCAAATATATAACAGCAGATCTACAAGGTTGCGATGCTCACAATGCTTTGCGATGCGACGCATTGTGAGCTTGTAGATCTGCTATTTTCAAATGGCCAAAATGTATATAGGGCTGAAGTGGTTAATGTATGTCAATAATTATCAAAATCTAACTAAAGTGTTCAAATAATTGTACTGTAGTGGAGTAAAAATTACAATATTTTCCTTTGAGATGTCATGGAGTAGAAGTAAAAGTACTGAAAATTGGAAATACTCCAGTAAAGTAAAGTACTTGAGTAAATGTATTTAGTTACCACTGGCTCTCAGCAGTGTGTTGAAGTGTCGCTGAGAAAGACACTTAACCCCTACTAAAGATGGTGCCCACCTTCCCTGTATTCTTTTATTAAGCACTTTAAACGGCCTTGTTGTTAAAATGTGCTGTTTTAACCTTTTGTCTTCTGTGTGTGTGTGTGTGTGTGTGTGTGTGTGTGTGTGTGTGTGTGTGTGTGTGTGTGTGTGTGTGTGTGTGTGTGTGTGTGTGTATACTGGATGTGGTCAGAATCATCAGAACTATAAAACAGCTCCTTCCTGTTTATATCATTTCTCTTTTCTCTCCTCAACCATAGAGACTTCTACTGGAGTAGGTGAGTTTATACGTGATCAATAATATAATGTATGAAGATTAAAATATTTACTGATTATTAATAACATCCTACTGTAGTAGCTGTAGAATACAAGTAAGACGCGCGAACGCGGGAAGCGAACGCAGCTCGAAAATAACATAGCAAGAAGAAATCTAAAACTGTCCTCAAACTAAGGCGTTTTCAACTTGCCATCCGGCCTGAAATGCACAGATTCTGACGTTTTCAATCTACGAGAGTTGTAGGGTTCACCCTCCATGGACACAGGGACTTTCAGCACTATACCCCGTAGACACTCCAAACATGTACAAATTGAAAATAAAGGTGCTTACCCCGACGTCCCAAATGTTAACTCTCGCTACGGGGTAGTAGTTTAATGTAATAATCCATATCCTCCAATAAAGAAGTGTTTTAATGCCGTCTGTGGCCGATTCTGTCGGAAGTTCCCAATGGGCGGTAGTGACGCGCCCATCTGGTGAAACCCGGAATTACACTCAATGTAAACAGGAAGTGAACGAGGGTGAAAAAATGGCGTTCGGCCACAGACGGCATTAAAACACTTCTTTATTGAAAGATATGTATTATTACATTAAACTACTACCCCGTACCGAGAGTTAACATTTGGGGCGTGGGGGTAAGCACCTTTATTTTCAATTTGTACATGTTTGGAGTGTCTACGGGGTATAGTGCTGAAAGTCCCTGTGTCCATGGGGGCTGAACCCTACAACTCTCGTAGATTGAAAACGTCAGAATCATAAATACGTCTACGAGAGTTGTATTCTACAGCTAATCCTGCTGTAATATTATTAATCTTTCTATCCTACTTCCTTCCTATCCTAATACAGTAAGCTATTGTCCTCAATGTCCACTCCTGTAGTACTATTTCCTCCGAGGTGGAAAGACTGGTGATGCGAGGTTACTATATGGGTCGCAGGATTTGTGGGTGGGTCCGACTCCGAACGTTCCGAGGGTCTCTGTCTCTGGATTTGACAGAGGTCCGCGACTGTGTTGTTGTATCGACCTCTGGTTACCGCGTGGATTAGTCCTTGAGATACGGTAAAGTGGAGATGGTGTGTCCATAGAGTTATATATATATAGATAATATATATATCGGGTGTGTCACTGTCTTGCCTTTTTATTGTCTTGGGCCATACTTTCACTTTCACTAACCTCGCGTCACCAGACTTTCCACTTCGGAGGAAAGCCTGGTATTTGTCCCTTATTTGGAAACTAAAATACATGTCCCTTTATTGAATTGATGAGGGACGCACTTTGTTCTTATTTTTGGGAAGTAACATATGACACAAGTTCAAACCGCTCATATACTAATAATACAGGTTGTGAACCACTCGCGTTGTGAGGCGTTGTGAGGGGGGTTCCCAGTTCAAATATGATTATTTTAATGTCTGTGACTTTTCTGTTGTTGTGTTTTTTTTACACCTGGTCAGCAGATGTTGCCAAGAGAAAAGAGAAAGCATCTCTAGGGCTGGAGTATTATATATTATTTATCACATGGAATCATTATTTTGTTGTTATATGGTGCAATCTGTGGTGGCACACTTGAATCACTGATGTCTGAATCGTGTCTTTGTTTTTGCACACCCATGTTCATTTGTTAGAGCACTATATTGAATACTGTCAGAGAAGTTGTAGAAGACTCTGAGTTACAGTATGTTTGTTTATTATTGCATTAAGCAACGGGGCTCTGTCATTTTGTACTCAAACCTTTCTTTTTTTATATATATATATATATACAGTATATATATATATATATATATATATATATATATACACAGTATATATACTGCAACAATCCATACACCAATGACCATACAATTTCAGAAAAGTTAATTGCACTTTCTCAGATTATACTTGATACATTCCCAATCAGTCCATAAGAAAGGAGGCAGTGTTTGATGTGTGGTCAATGCTGTAAATGAAAGTGTCATTGCAAAGTTTACTCTCAAAATAATTGAAAGGAGTATTGCTTGGAGTGGTTATTTAACCGTCTCCTCAGATACACTGTTGCTGTCTCCGCCAGGCCAAAAGACATGGCCGAGACGATGTTTTGCACCCTGTCCATCCGTCCGTCGATCCGTGTGTCTGTCCACCGGTGGTCTGTCTGTGAACAGCTAAAGTTTACTAAAAAAAAGAAAAAAATTGAGTGGTTATTTAACCGTCTCCTCAGAGACATTGTTGTTGTCTCCGCCAGGCCGAAAGACATGGCAGAGACGATGTTTTGCACCCTGTCCGTCCGTCCTTCCGTCCATCCGTGTGTCTGTCTGTGAACAGCTAATCTCTGGCACTGTTGTGTAGGCCTATTGCATAATGCCTCTACATGCACGTGCATGAACGTCACATTACATTTCAGCATGAATTAATTAATTAACAGGGTTAACAGACTCCTCTCTATTGCATTATTGTTCACACAACTTCTCTCACACTCTGCGTCTGACTGAGTGTTTTAAGACTCTGCAAGGGTTATCTGAGTTCACTCTGCCAACCACACATTCCTCTCCTATTAGTGCTGAAATAAAATCGGGTCGGGTACCCTTCCCGACCCCAATTTATTTCGGCTTTAAAATAGTAGTATGCATCGGCCTTAAGTTAACAGTATTACTGTATATAAAAAAGTATATTTAATATTTGTACTGTCCTACTGTTTTATTTTATTGTACATATTTGATAAAGTTATTTAATTTAACTTTATAATTAGATGGAAAAAGATGGTTTGGTACTAAGACCCCCCAATACCCGTCCAGTGAACACCCAAAGAAATGATAGTCAGACACCGGTACGTCCAAAAATGAACAGTCTGTATTGCCCGAGCGTGCACACGGAGACAGTACAAGTTACAGACAAGAATAACAATCACACACTAAAGTTGTAATAACAAACAATGGTATTTATACACAGTTGGACTTCAATGACATCAGACATAGGTGCATCCTTATGATTGGTTTTAAGACCCTCAGACGTAGGATGGGCGTCGTAGGATGGACAGGCGTCTGGCTGTCTTAATAATGAGTTGTTGTTCAT
Source organism: Gymnoscopelus braueri (assembly GCF_963280865.1). Lineage (NCBI taxonomy): Eukaryota > Metazoa > Chordata > Actinopteri > Myctophiformes > Myctophidae > Gymnoscopelus > Gymnoscopelus braueri. The sequence goes on from NC_137613.1 coordinate 6,703,812, forward strand.
CTTAGGGTGTCCTTGTGTACAATTCTCGGTTCCATAAACAAGTTGTTCCTTCGATATCATAGGACATGTGCATGGTTTTATCTGTGACAGGATGACAGCTGACAAAAGGGAATTAGTGACGATGTCGGGTCAAACAGAGATATCGGTCATCGTACAGAGATACAGGTCATTAGGACATTAAACACACCATTTGACATTAAAGCGCAAAGCGTTGACAAGACAAGTTTTACTGATTTGGAAACATATGGAGTCGGCACCAGATAACAACTATGGAGCCAGCCTTGGAAGGGAAAATACAGTAGACTTACTGAAGTATAGGCCCAAAAAGACACCACTATATTAAATTGACATTTTAAGCAGGTTTATTATGACCCTAGACACATTATGATAATTATGATAACGAGATTTAACTCTATCAATATTTATACAGAGAGCATTATGTAATAGTGCTATGTTTCTGTTGTTTTACAAATTGGTTTGAAACATGTCTTGGGCTAAATAACCAAGCATGTTGTTCAAAATATGGTTCTTTATTGTTTATTGACAGCAAAAATACATTTGACTCAGTCTTTTTTTCTGAGAATCTGTTCGTTCTCTCTAGCCTAAACATAGCTCTGTCTCTCTGAGAAATAGAAAATAAACAAAGTAAGCTGTCTCTGATGATGTATTCTTAAACAATCTACAAATAAATAGACAAATTTATACTTCTCCGAACGACAGGGTCGCGCACCGAAAATAGCTGATCTACCAGCTCACAGAGAAAGGTAACAAAGGTTAGAAAATAATCTTCAAGTATATACCCCAAGTGTATTCAAACTGTTTTGTTGTTATTATTCTTACTCTTATTAGGAATAAAGACAAAACAAGAGCTTGTGATTTTTTATTTTCATTTTGTGTGAGAGTGGTGCCGACCCGCTACACCCGCAGCCCGCATAATTGCCTCTGAAATCTTGACTTGTCCACCTGCCACGCGGGTTGACCCGCGTGGCCTGCGGGTAACGGGTCGGCCCGCGCATCACTACTACATTGGTAGAAGAGGAGGGATGAGGGCTACATTGGTAGAAGAGGAGGGATGAGGGCTACATTGGTAGAAGAGGAGGGATGAGGGCTACATTGGTAGAAGAGGAGGGATGAGGGCTACATTGGTAGAAGAGGAGGGATGAGGGCTACATTGGTAGAAGTGGAGGGATGAGGGCTACATTGGGAGAAGGATGCTGAAGATGGAGCTGCTAGGTAAGAAGAGAAGAGGAAGGCCAAAGAGGAGGTTTATAGATTCAGTGAGAGAGGACATGCAGATGACTGTGGAGTGACTGATGAAGATGCAGAAAACAGAACCAGATGGAAACAGAACACTTTGAACTGCCTTGATGAAATGTGCAAAAAATATATAAAAATAAATGTTAACCTGTCTTCTACTGTGTGTGTGTGTGTGTGTGTGTGGGTGTGTGTGTGTGTGTGTGTGTGTGTGTGTGTGTGTCTGTGTGTCTGTGTGTCTGTGTGTGTCTGTGTGTGTCTGTCTGTGTGTGTCTGTCTGTGTGTGTCTGTGTGTGTCTGTGTGTGTGTGTGTGTGTGCGCGCGCGCGCGGGGGGGGGGGGGGTGTGGCTGTGTGTGTATAAAACGTCTCCTTCCAGTTTTTGTCACTCCTCTTCTCTCCTCAACCATAGAGACTTCTACTTCAGTAGGTGAGTTTATACTGATCAAAAATATCATGTATGAAGCTTAAAATATTTACTGATTAATAACATCCTACTGTACTATTATACATCTTTCTATCCTACTTCCTAGTACAGTAATCTACTGTCCTATCATATAGGCACCATTAGTTTAATGGGAGAGATTTATCTCAAATCTACTGTCCTATCATATAGGCACCATTAGTTTAATGGGAGAGATTTATCTCAAATCTACTGTCCTATCATATAGGCACCATTAGTTTAATGGGAGAGATTTATCTCAAAATTATTTGTGAATCCATTGCCATGATGGACAAATATTCCATGGTTCACAAATGTGTTTTGCAATCTGTAAACACAAATTATTTATTTGTGACTTTTGTAAATATGAATTTGTAAGTTTTACAAAAATGTACTATACTGGTGCGTAAATAAATCATAAAATATAATTTGTAAATAATCAATTCTGCGTGTCAATTGTTGAGTCTGCATTTGTGAGTAGACCAACACACACATACATTACTTTTTCCTGTTACATCATTTTGAGACAAACGTCACGCTTTTTTAAGAACATTTTTACAAATTTATTTTCCTATCTGCAAACTTGCTTGTAACTTGTAAGTGTGCATTTTTATACATGTGCTATGATTTGTACAAATATAAGCTATTTATAAATATATCATTTGCAATTTGTAAAAGATAATTTATACTTTGAGTATTATTCCAAATATACATTAACCACTTCAGCCCTATATGCATTTCTGCCATTTGAAAAATATTAGATCTTCAAGCGACGCATTGTGAGCCTGTAGATCTGCTATTTTCAAAAGATTTTTTAATACATTTTATTCATTTGAAAACTTGTGAAATGGGACATTCTGCATAATGAGTACTTTCTACTTTTGCTACATTTTGATGCCAATACTTTTGTACTTTTACTCAAGTACATTTTGAATTCCGGACTTTTACTTGTAACAAAGTATTTCTACGTTGCAGTATTAATACTTTTACTTAAGTAAAAAATTTGATTATTTTTTCCACTACTGGTCCTCGACTACCTTGAGCACTGTCCCGTCGGCAGTGGCATTAACCAACATGTTCCTAATGGCTATAGAAAACTGCTCACCATTCTAAGCTTTAATTTGAGTGGTAACATGTGGTTATAACTCTAGAGATACAGTCAGAAACACTATTATGTTAATGTGATAACATGAGGCAGGGCCCTAAAATTGAGCCATGGTTCTCAAATGGGTGGTGGGCAAAGCTAGGTATGAGTTCTTTTTTACTTACTGTACATTTCGGCAAATTCTACCTCACAATTTGGCATGATAACCATTTCAGACTAGTAGCTTAGTGGTAGTTATCATGCATTGAATATGTGGACCCCTATATTATCACACGCAAATTGTTACAACAAATATATTATCAACTTTTGAGCCATTATTGTGTAGAGACCTATATGAGCACACTTTTCTGCACAATTCAAGTATGGGGAATTGATTGGAAAGGTTATTTTACTTATTCAATACTTCCATATGCTTAAATGGCTTTTTAATTCAAGATTTTGCACCCAAATCGAATAATTTGAAAATAAGTTTTGTAAATATCCCCAATTTGAAAGTATGTGCTGAGAACCAACATATCCTAGTGTCTATACAAAAAGAGACCTGATTATCACAGAGGCAGACTTGACTGACTCGGAAATAGAGGACTGAATTTGCTGTGCCTTGCCCCTGATGTGTCCCAGAACCCCTGAACCTTCTCCCTGCCTTGGCCTTGTCATACACTCCTCCTTTGTATCTGTCTCTATATTTAAAAAAAAAAAAAAACTGAAATGAGTTGAATTGAGTTTTGTCCATTATCGTCCGTTTTTCTTTAATAACACAGGCTCACTTTTTACTTAGTCTGCTCTTTTTTTCCCTCTACACCAAAACCTCTTTGCCAAAAATAGCTGCAAGTGCGAGGCGTTGTGAGGCTTGTAGACCTGCTATTTTTGGCTAAAGTTCTCCTCAGAATAGGGATGCTAGGGTTCAAGTGGTTAATGTAAAAAAAACATTCTATCACAGAAAGGTTTGGTGGCTCCCTGTAGTAATTCTGAGTACTCCAGCAAAATAAAGTATAAAACTTGAGTAAATGTATTTAGTTACCACTGGCTGTCAGCAATGTGTCTTAAGTGTCACTGATCAAGACACTTAACCCCTACTAAAGATGGTGCCCACATTTTGTTGAGTTTCCTGTTACATCATTTTGAGACAAACGTCACGCTTTTTAAGAGCATTTTTACAAATGTATTTTCCTATCTGCAAACTTACTTGTAACTTGTAAGTGTGCATTTAAATACATGTGCTATGATTTGTACAAATATAAGCTATTTATAAATATATCATTTGCAATTTGTAAAAATAATTTATACTTTGAGTATTATTCCAAATATACATTAACCACTTCAGCCCTATATGCATTTCTGCCATTTGAAAATATTAGATCTACAAGCGACGCATTGTGAGCTTGTAGATCTGCTATTTTCAAATATTTTTTATAATTTTTATTCATTTGAAAACTTTTGAAATGGGACATTCTGCATAATGAGTACTTTCTACTTTTGGTACATTTTGATGCCAATACTTTTGTACTTTTACTCAAATACAGTTTGAATTCCGGACCTTTACTTGTATGAGTATTTCTACATTGCAGTATTGATACTTTTACTTAAGTAAAACATTTGATTACTTTTTCCACTACTGGTCCTCGACTACCTCGAGCACTGTCCCGTCAGCAGTGGCAATGATGTCCTCTGTGTTAAATACAGATACTTTTTTTTTCTTGGCGTAGAGCTTGAGGCAGATCTTCCTGCACTCCATTTCTACTGCCAGTAGTAGTTCCCTTACATTCTCTGCTCTGTCTGAGACTCGGGTAATGTCATCTGCATAGTCCATGTCAGTAATCATGATGGGAGTTACTAGCTTAGTCTTCCTCGGGACCAGCGTGAAGCCCAGTGCCTCAAAAGATTATTATTTTCTCATGAGGAAATCAGGAGTCACACATGAGTGACACATCACTGACAAAGCTGCTCTCAGATCTTCTTAATGTACTTTGGTGATAAAGAAAATCTATTTGGTACAAATTCTCAGATCCAGGGCCATCAGCTGTGACCTTTTTATTCAGCTTAGATTAGGATATGAGCTAACTCTAAACTGAGGCCATCTGTTCTAAAAAATAATAATTAAAAAAGAATAGAGTAACTGTCATGAAGGGCATTCTGATTACAGTGATTACACATATTTTTTCACCAGGTTATAAGTAACATCTATTGATATGACACAATACCTTACATGCTCATTCTGCATGTTGATATAAAAAACAGAACATTCTTTCTGTTCAGTGTATGTTTGTGCAGAGACCTGCAGACATTGGTGCCAATCCTGTGGGTGCCGGGGAGCCCGAGCACCCAAGGAGAAAGCTGAATACCCACAGGGAATGTATCGGTCGGATGAATATTGTGTGATGCTATTTAACGTGCACAGGATGCATGATGTACCCGCTCTGATACCGTGTGTTATTGTGAACAGATTTCTGTCATTCAAACTCTCTCCCTGTAATCTGCAAAGTCCTTATGCCAGTTATGGTTTCATCATCAGCCAATAGTCAAATTGTATGACTTGAAATGTAGTAAAAAAAATGTCCTTTTGCACACCTACTTGGACAGGTGCGTATAGGAGCAGGCAGCCAGTGCATGAGACAGGAAAGAATGGTGATCGCGCACACTGTCTTCACTTACAGAAAAAAAGTATTTTATTGCGAGTACAATGTTTCCAACTGACATTCATCAGGTATTTCTGATTAAGGGCAAGGCCACACTAAACTATGGCTGGCCGCTGATGAACTCAGGTTGTGTGCGGCCGACTGTTTTTAGCAGCCAGCGCATTCTAAAAAAACTAGTGGCTTGCAGCACATTCTGTCTCCATAACTAGTGCTCTCATGAGAGCAGAGGAAGTGGTCACAATGAAGAAGCTGTTATCTGCAGTTTCATATATTATGCACCCACACGCACAACCGTTAACTTCACCTTGTCAAAACAAGATGATGCCGATATGCACAGCGCCGAACTTAGGCCTGTCAAAACAAAATGGAGCAGAGACAAGTCGACTTGCTTGGTCTCCACACAAACAACCTTTGATTTCCTATACTAACACATCTTGTCAAAATTCATGTCAGATCCTTTGTCTAGGTGAGACATGACCTTTGACATGATCTAAATATCTCAATAGAAGAGCAGCTTACTCTACTATACAGATTGGACAAAAAAATATTGTATTCATTAAAAAGAAGTTACATAGGCTAGTGCCTCTTTTTGTAGATCTCATGTCAAAAGTTTTTTACAGAACAGAGAAAACTGTTTTGCATTTCTTTGTCCTTTGGTCAAGGTTGACTGCAGGTGCGGTGGTCTCAAAAACATAAAGGTAAACGGGCAGAAGGAGACTCGCTCACTGCATAGAAGTTAAGGAAAACTCCTTAGACAGATGCCATCTGTCCGTCAGTGTCATAGCACTGACGAAGGTCCTAGGAGGACTGAAACGTTTGCTTTTTAATTCACTTTTGAGCACCGAGCACAAGATGAGCATCAAAAAAAAAAAAAACATATTTTCTTTAAGTGTGTCTAAGGAGTTTTCCTTAACTTCTATGCAGTGAGCGAGTCTCCTTCTGCCAGTTTACCAAAAGTTTTTTTTACAGTAGCCTACATGCTTTTAAAAATACTGTGTGTGTGTGTGTGTTTTACAAAAATGTATTATACTTGTGTGTAAATATATCATAAAATATAATTTGTAAATAATACATTCTGCGTTTCAATTTGAGTTTGCATTTGTGAGTAGACCAACACACGCATACATAACTTTTTCCTGTTACATCATTTTGAGACAAACGTCACGCTTTTTTAAGAGCATTTTTACAAATGTATTTTTCTATCTGCAAACTTACTTGTAACTTGTAAGTTGGCATTTAAATACATATGCTATGATTTGTACAAATATAAGCTACCGTATTTATAAATATATCATTTGCAATTTGTAAATAATTTATACTTTGAGTATTATTCCAAATATACATTAATCACTTCAGCCCTATTTACATTTCTGCCATTTGAAAATATTAGATCTACAAGCGACGCATTGTGAGCTTGTAGATCTGCTATTTTCAAATGATGTTTATACATTTTATTCATTGGAAAACTTGTGAAATGGGACATTCTGCATAATGAGTACTTTCTACTTTTGCTACATTTTGATGCCAATACTTTTGTACTTTTACTCAAGTACATTTTGAATTCCAGACTTCTACTTGTAACAGTATTTCCACATTGCAGTATTAATACTTTTACTTAAGTAAAAAATGTGATTACTTTTTCCACTACTGGTTTACCTCGAGCACTGTCCCGTCGGCAGTGGCAACCAACATGTTCCTAATGGCTATAGAAAACTCACCATTCTAAGCTTTAATTTGAGTGGTAACATGTTGTTGTAACTCTAGAGATACAGTCAGAAACACTATTATGTTAATGTGATAACATGAGGCAGGGCCCTAAAATTGAGCCATGGTTCTCAAATGGGTGGTGGGCAAAGCTAGGTATGAGTTTTTTTTTACTTTCGGCAAATTCTACCTCACAATTTGGCATGATAACCATTGCAGACTAGTAGCTTAGTGGTAGTTATCATGCATTGAATATGTGGACCCCTATATTATCACACGCAAATTGTTACAACAAATATATTATCAACTTTTGAGCCATTATTGTGTAGAGACCTATGAGCACACTTTTCTGCACAATTCAAGTATGGGGAATTGATTGGAAAGGTTATTTTACTTATTCAATACTTCCATATGCTTAAATGGCTTTTTAATTCAAGATTTTGCACCCAAATCGAATAATTTGAAAATAAGTTTTGTAAATATCCCCAATTTGAAAGTATGTGCTGAGAACCAACATATCCTAGTGTCTATACAAAAAGAGACCTGATTATCACAGAGGCAGACTTGACTGACTCGGAAATAGAGGAGTGAATTTGCTGTGCCTTGCCCCTGATGTGTCCCAGAACCCATGAACCTTCTCCCTGCCTTGGCCTTGTCATACACTCCTCCTTTGTATCTGTCTCTATATTAAAAAAAAAAAAGCAAAACTGAAATGAGTTGAATTGAGTTTTGGCCATTATCGCCTGTTTTTCTTTAATAACACAGGCTCACTTTTTACTTAGTCTGCTCTTTTTTTCCCTCTACACCAAAACCTCTTTGCCTAAAATAGCCGCAAGTGCGAGGCGTTGTGAGCTTGTAGATCTGCTATTTTTGGCTAAAGTTCTCCTCAGAATAGGGATGCTAGGGTTCAAGTGGTTAATGTAAAAAAAAAACATTCTATCACAGAAAGGTTTGGTGCCCCCCCTGTAGTAATTCTGAGTACTCCAGCAAAATAAAGTATAAAACTTGAGTAAATGTATTTAGTTACCACTGGCTCTCAGCAATGTGTCTTAAGTGTCACTGAGCAAGACACTTAACCCCTACTAAAGATGGTGCCCAGATTTCTCTTGTGCCCACCTTCCCTGTATTCTTTTATTAAGCACTTTGAACGGCCTTGTTGAAATGTGCTGTTTTAACCTTTTGTCTACTTTGTTTGTGTGTGTGTGTGTGTGTGTGTGTGTGTGTGTGTGTGTGTGTGTGTGCGCGTGTGCGTGTGTTTGTGTGTGTGTGTGTGTGTGTGCGTGTGTGTGTGTGTGCGTGTACAGGCTGAGTGCGGTCAGAATCGTCTCCTTCTTGGTTGGTGTCATTTCTCTCTTCTCTCCTCAACTAGAGACTTCTACTTCAGTAGGTGAGTTTATACTGATCAATAATATCATGTATGAAGCTTAAAATATGTACTGAGATTAATAACATCCTACTGTACTATTATAAATCTTTCTCTCCTACTAGTACAGTAAGCTACTGTCCTACTATCATATGAGGCACCATTAGTTTAATGGGAGAGATTTGTCTCAAAATTATTTATGAATCTAATACCATGATGCACAAATATTCCATTATTCACAAATGTGTTTTGCAATCTGCAAACACAAATGATTTATTTGTGATTTTTGTAAATATGAATTTGTAAGTTTTACAAAATTGTATTATACTGGTGCGTAAATATATCATAACATATAATTTGTAAATAATCAATTCTGCGTGTCAATTGTTGAGTCTGCATTTGTGAGTAGACCAACACACGCATACATTCCTTTTTCCTGTTACATCATTTTGAGAAAAACGTCACGCTTTTTTAAGAACATTTGCTCGCACACACTCTCTTCACTTACAGAAAAAAAGTATTTTATTACGAGTAAAATGTTTCCAACTGACATTCATCAGGTATGTCTGATTAAGGGCAAGGCCACACTAAACTATGTCTGGCTGCTGATGAACTCAGGTTGTGTGCGGCAGACTGTTTTTAGCAGCCAGCGCATTGTAAAAAAACGAGTGGCTTGCAGCGCATTCTGTCTCCATAACTAGTGCTCTCATGGAGCACAGAGGATGTGGTCACAATGAAGAAGCTGTTATCTGCAGTTTCATATATTATGCACCCACACGCACAACCGTTAACTTCACCTTGTCAAAACAAGATGATGCCGATATGCACAGCGGCGAACTTAGGCCTGTCAAAACAAAATGGGGCTGAGACAAGTCAACTTGCTTGGTCTCCACACAAACAACCTTTGATTTCCTATACTAACACATCTTGTCAAAATTCATGTCAGATCCTTTGTCTAGGTGCGACATGACCTTTGACATGATCTAAATGTCTCAATAGAAGAGCAGCTTACTCTACTATACAGATTGGACAAAAAATAATTTTATTCATTAAAAAGAAGTTACATAGTTTTTGTAGATCTCATGTCAAAGGTTTTTTACAGAAGAGAGAAAACTGTTGCGCCTTTCTTTGTCCTTTGGTCAAGGTTGAGTGCAGGTGCGGTGGTCTCAAAAACATAAAGGTAAACGGGCAGAAGGAGACTCGCTCACTGCAGAGAAGTTAAGGAAAACTCCTTAGACAGATGCCATCTGTCCGTCAGTGTCATAGCACTGACGAAGGTCCTAGGAGGACTGAAACGTTTGCTTTTTAATTCACTTTTGAGCACCGAGCACAAGATGAGCATCATAAAATAAAGAAAACATATTTTCTTTAAGTGTGTCTAAGGAGTTTTCCTTAACTTCTATGCAGTGAGCGAGTCTCCTTCTGCCAGTTTACCAAAAGTTTTTACAGTAGCCTACATGCTTTTAAAAATACTGTGTGTGTGTGTGTGTGTGTGTGTGTGTGTGTGTGTGTGTGTGTGTGTGTGTGTGTGTGTGTGTGTGTGTGTGTGTGTGTGTGTGTGTGTGTGTGTGTGTGTGTGTGTGTGTGTGTGTGTGTGTGTGTGTGTGTGTTCGTGTGTGTGTGTGTGTTCGTGTGTACAGGCTGAGTGCGGTCAGAATCGGCTCCTTCTTGGTTGAGTCATTTCTCTCTTCTCTCCTCAACTAGAGACTTCTACTTGATTAGGTGAGTTTATACTGATCAATAATATCATGTATGAAGCTTAAAATATGTACTGATTAATAACATCCTACTGTACTATTATAAATCTTTCTATCCTACTTCCTAGTATAGTAAGCTACTGTCCTACTATCATATGAGGCACCATTAGTTTAATGGGAGAGATTTGTCTCAAAATTATTTTTGAATCCAATACCATGATGCACAAATATTCCATTATTCACAAAATGTGTTTTGCAATCTGCAAACACAAATTATTTATTTGTGACTTTTTTAAATATACATTTTTAAGTTTTACAAAAATGTATTATACTTGTGTGTAAATATATCATAAAATATCATTTGTAAATAATAAATTCTGCGTTTCAATTGTTGAGTTTGCATTTGTGAGTAGACCAACACACGCATACATTACTTTTTCCTGTTACATCATTTTGAGACAAACGTCACGCTTTTTAAGAGCATTTTTACAAATGTATTTTCCTATCTGCAAACTTACTTGTAACTTGTAAGTTGGCATTTGCTATGATTTGTACAAATATAAGCTATTTATAAATATATCATTTGCAATTTGTAAAAATAATTTATACTTTGAGTATTATTTATTACCAAATATACATTAATCACTTCAGCCCTATTTACATTTCTGCCATTTAAAAATATTAGATCTACAAGCGACACATTGTGAGCTTGTAGATCTGCTATTTTCAAATGATGTTTATACATTTTATTCATTGGAAAACTTGTGAAAGTTCTGCATAATGAGTACTTTCTACTTTTGCTACATTTTGATGCCAATACTTTTGTACTTTTACTCAAGTACATTTTGAATTCCAGACTTTTACTTGTAACAGTATTTCTACATTGCAGTATTAATAATTTTACTTAAGTAAAAAATGTGATTACTTTTTCCACTACTGGTTTACCTCGAGCACTGTCCCGTCGGCAGTGGCAACCAACATGTTCCTAATGGCTATAGAAAACTCACCATTCTAAGCTTTAATTTGAGTGGTAACATGTTGTTGTAACTCTAGAGATACAGTCAGAAACACTATTATGTTAATGTGATAACATGAGGCAGGGCCCTAAAATTGAGCCATGGTTCTCAAATGGGTGGTGGGCAAAGCTAGGTATGAGTTTTTTTTTACTTTCGGCAAATTCTACCTCACAATTTGGCATGATAATCATTGCAGACTAGTAGCTTAGTGGTACTTATCATGCATTGAATATGTGGACCCCTATATTATCACACGCAAATTGTTACAACAAATATATTATCAACTTTTGAGCCATTATTGTGTAGAGACCTATATGAGCACACTTTTCTGCACAATTCAAGTATGGGGAATTGATTGGAAAGGTTATTTTACTTATTCAATACTTCCATATGCTTAAATGATTTTTTAATTCAAGATTTTGCACCCAAATCGAATAATTTGAAAATACGTTTTGTAAATAATATAATATAATATTGAAAGTATGTGCTGAGAACCAACATATCCTAGTGTCTATACAAAAAGAGACCTGATTATCACAGAGGCAGACTTGACTGACTCGGAAATAGAGGACTGAATTTGCTGTGCCTTGCCCCTGATGTGTCCCAGAACCCCTGAACCTTCTCCCTGCCTTGGCCTTGTCATACACTCCTCCTTTGTATCTGTCTCTATATGTAAAAAAAAAAAGTAAAACTGAAATGAGTTGAATTGAGTTTTGGCCATTATCACCCGTTTTTCTTCAATAACACTTTTTACTTAGTCTGCTCTTTTTTTCCCTCTACACCAAAACCTCTTTGCCTAAAATAGCCGCAAGTGCGAGGCGTTGTGAGCTTGTAGATGTGCTATTTTTGGCTAAAGTTCTCCTCAGAATAGGGATGCTAGGGTTCAAGTGGTTAATGTAAATAAAAAAAAACATTCTATCACAGAAAGGTTTGGTGGCTCCCTGTAGTAATTCTGAGTACTCCAGCAAAATAAAGTATAAAACTTGAGTAAATGTATTTAGTTACCACTGGCTCTCAGCAATGTGTCTTAAGTGTCACTGAGCAAGACACTTAACCCCTACTAAAGATGGTGCCCAGATTTCTCTTGTGCCCACCTTCCCTGTATTCTTTTATTAAGCACTTTGAACTGACTTGTTGAAATGTGGTGTGTGTGTGTGTGTGTGTGTGTGTGTGTGTGTGTGTGTGTGTGTGTGTGTGTGTGTGTGTGTGTGTGCGTGTGCGTGTGCGTGTACAGGCTGAGTGTGGTCAGAATCGGCTCCTTCTTGGTTGAGTCATTTCTCTCTTCTCTCCTCAACTAGAGACTTCTACTTGAGTAGGTGAGTTCATACTGATCAATAATATCATGTATGAAGCTTAAAATATTTACTGATTAATAACTGTCCTACTATCATATGAGGCACCATTAGTTCAATTGCAGAGATTTGTCTCAAAATTATTTGTGAAGCCAAAACCATGATGCACAAATATTCCATGATTTACAAATGTGTTTCCATTATTCACAAAATAATGTGTTTTGCAATATGCAAACACAAATTATTTATTTGTGACTTTTGTAAATATGAATTTGTAAGTTTTACAAACATGTATTATACTGGTGTGTAAATATCTCATAAAATATCATTTGTAAATAATCAATTCTGCGTGTCAATTGTTGAGTCTGCATGTGAGTAGACCAACACACGCATACATTCCTTTTCTCCTGTTACATCATTTTGAGACAAACGTCACGCTTTTTTAAGAACATTTTTACAAATTTATTTTCCTATCTGCAAACTTTCTTTTAACTTGTAAGTTGGCATTTAAATACATATGCTATGATTTGTACAAATATAAGCTATTTACAGCTTGTAGATCTGCTATTTTCAAATGATTTTTATACATTTTATTCATTTGAAAACTTGTGAAATGGGACATTCTGCATAATGAGTACTTTTTACTTTTGCTACATTTTGATGCCAATACTTTTGTACTTTTACTCAAGTACATTTTGAATTCCGGACTTTTACTTGTAACAGAGTATTTCTACGTTGCAGTATTAATACTTTTACTTAAGTAAAAAATGTGATTACTTTTTCCACTACTGGTCCTCGACTACCTTGAGCACTGTCCCGTCGGCAGTGGCATTAACCAACATGTTCCTAATGGCTATAGAAAACTCACCATTCTAAGCTTTAATTTGGGTGGTAACATGTGGTTATAACTCTAGAGATACAGTCAGAAACACTATTATGTTAATGTGATAACATGAGAAAGGGCCCTAAAATTGAGCCATGGTTCTCAAATGGGTGGTGGGCAAAGGTATGAGTTTTTTTAAACTTACTGTACATTTCGGCAAATTCTACCTCACAATTTGGCATGATAACCATTGCAGACGAGTAGCTTAGTGGTAGTTATCATGCATTGAATATGTGGACCCCTATATTATCACACGCAAATTGTTACAACAAATATATTATCAACTTTTGAGCCATTATTGTGTTGAGACCTATGAGCACACTTTTCTGCACAATTCAAGTATGGGGAATTGATTGGAAAGGTTATTTTACTTATTCAATACTTCCATATGCTTAAATGGCTATTTAATTCAAGATTTTGCACCCAAATCGAATAATTTGAAAATAAGTCTTGTAAATATCCCCAATTTGAAAGTATGTGCTGAGAACCAACATATCCTAGTGTCTATAAAAAAAAGAGACCTGATTATCACAGAGGCAGACTTGACTGATTCGGAAATAGAGGACTGAATTTGCTTTGCCTTGCCCCTGATGTGTCCCAGAACCCATGAACCTTCTCCCTGCCTTGGCCTTGTCATACATTCCTCCTTTGTATCTGTCTCTATATTTAAAAAAAAAAAGTAAAACTGAAATTAGTTGAATTGAGTTTTGGCCATTATCGCCCGTTTCTCTTTAATAACACTTTTTACTTAGTCTGCTCTTTTTTTCCCTCTACACCAAAACCTCTTTGCCTAAAATAGCCGCAAGTGCGAGGCGTTGTGAGCTTGTAGATGTGCTATTTTTGGCTAAAGTTCTCCTCAGAATAGGGATGCTAGGGTTCAAGTGGTTAATGTAAAAAAAAAACATTCTATCACAGAAAGGTTTGGTGCCCCCCCTGTAGTAATTCTGAGTACTCCAGCAAAATAAAGTATAAAACTTGAGTAAATGTATTTAGTTACCACTGGCTCTCAGCAATGTGTCTTAAGTGTCACTGATCAAGACACTTAACCCCTACTAAAGATGGTGCCCAGATTTCTCTTGTGCCCACCTTCCCTGTATTCTTTTATTAAGCACTTTGAACGGCCTTGTTGAAATGTGCTGTTTTAACCTTTTGTCTACTTTGTTTGTGTGTGTGTGTGTGTGTGTGTGTGTGTGTGTGTGTGTGTGTGTGTGTGTGTGTGTGTGTGTGTGTGTGTGTGTGTGTGTGTGTGTGTGTGTGTGGAAGGAAAGAATGGTGATCGCACACATTGTCTTCACTTACAGAAAAAAAGTTTTTTTTTTGCGAGTACAATGTTTCCAACTGACATTCATCAGGTATTTCTGATTAAGGGCATGCAGGCTGAGTGCGGTCAGAATCGTCTCCTTCTTGGTTGTGTCATTTCTCTCTTCTCTCCTCAACTAGAGACTTCTACTTGAGTAGGTGAGTTTATACTGATCAATAATATCATGTATGAAGCTTAAAATATGTACTGATTAATAACATCCTACTGTATTATAAATCTTACTTCCTAGTATAGTAACCTACTGTCCTACTATCATATCAGGCACCATTAGTTTAATGGGAGAGATTTGTGTCTAAATTATTTGTGAAGCCAATACCATGATGCACAAATATTCCATTATTCACAAATGTGTTTCCATTATTCACACATGTGTTTTGCAATCTGCAAACACAAATGATTTATTTGTGACTTTTGTAAATATGAATTTGTATGTTTTACAAAATTGTATTATACTGGTGCGTAAATTATCATAAAATATAATTTGTAAATAATCAATTCTGCGTGTCAATTGTTGAGTCTGCATTTGTGAGCAGACCAACACGCATACATTCCTTTTCTCCTGTTGCATCATTTTGAGACAAACGTCACGCTTTTTTAAGAACATTTTTACAAATTTATTTTCCTATCTGCAAACTTACTTGTAACTTGTAAGTGTGCATTTAAATACATATGCTATGATTTGTACAAATATAAGCTATTTATAAATATATCATTTGCAATTTGTAAAAATAATTCATACTTTGAGTATTATTCCAAATATACATTAACCACTTCAGCCCTATATGCATTTCTGCCATTTGAAAATATTAGATCTACAAGCGACGCATTGTGAGCTTGTAGATCTGCTATTTTCAAATGATTTTTATACATTTTATTCATTTGAAAACTTGTGAAATGGGACATTCTGCATAATGAGTACTTTCTACTTTTGCTACATTTTGATGCCAATACTTTTGTACTTTTACTCAAGTACATTTTTAATTGACTTTTACTTGTAACAGAGTATTTCTACATTGCAGTATTAATACTTTTACTTAAGTAAAAAAATTACTATTACTTTTTCCACTACTGGTCCTCGACTACCTTGAGCACTGTCCTAATGTTCCTAATGGCTATAGTAAACTGCTCACCATTCTACACTTTCATTTGAGTGGTAACATGTGGTTATAACTCTAGAGATACAGTCAGAAACACTATTATGTTAATGTGATAACATGAGGCAGGGCCCTAGAATTGAGCCATGGTTCTCAAATGGGTGGTGGGCAAAGCTAGGTATGAGGTTTTTTTTACTTGCTGTACATTTCTACCTCACAATTTTGCATGATAACCATTGCAGACTAGTAGCTTAGTGGTAGTTATCATGCATTGAATATGTGGACCCCTATATTATCACACGCAAATTGTTACAACAAATATATGATCAACTTTTGAGCCATTATTGTGTAGAGACCTATGAGCACACTTTTCTGCACAATTCAAGATTTACTTGTTCAATACTTCCATATGCTTAAATGGCTGTTTAATGCAAGATTTTGCACCCAATTCGAATAATTTGAAAATAAGTCTTGTAAATATCCCCAATTTGAAAGTATGTGCTGAGAACCAACATGTTCCTAGTGTCTATAAAAAAAAGAGACCTGATTATCACAGAGGCAGACTTGACTGATTCGGAAATAGAGGAGTGAATTTGCTGTGCCTTGCCCCTGATGTGTCCCAGAACCCCTGAACCTTCTCCCTGCCTTGGCCTTGTCATACACTCCTCCTTTGTATCTGTCTCTATATTAAAAAAAAAAAGTAAAACTGAAATGAGTTGAATTGAGTTTTTGCCATTATCGCCCGTTCTCTACACCAAAACCTCTTTGCCAAAAATAGCCGCAAGTGCGGGGCGTTGTGAGCTTGTAGATCTGCTATTTTTGGCTAAAGTTCTCCTCAGAATAGGGATGCTAGGGTTCAAGTGGTTAATGTAAAAAAAAAACAGAAAGGTTTGGTGGCTCCCTGTAGTAATTCTGAGTACTCCAGCAAAATAAAGTATAAAACTTGAGTAAATGTATTTAGTTACACTGGCTCTCAGCAATGTGTCTTAAGTGTCACTGAGCAAGACACTTAACTCCTAACAAAGATGGTGCCCAGATTTCTCTTGTGCCCACCTTCCCTGTATTCTTTTATTAAGCACTTTGAACAGCCTTGTTGAAATGTGCTGTTTTAACCTTTTGTCTACTGTGTGTGTGTGTGTGTGTGTGTGTGTGTGTGTGTGTGTGTGTGTGTGTGTGTGTGTGTGTGTGTGTGTGTGTGTGTGTGTGTGTGTGTGTGTGTGTGTGTGTGTGTGTGTGTGTGTGTGTGTGTGTGTGTGTGTGTGTGTGTGTGTGTGTGTGTACAGGCTGAGTGCGGTCAGAATCGGCTCCTTCTTAGTCGAGTCATTTCTCTCTTCTCTCCTCATCTAGAGACTTCTACTTGAGTAGGTGAGTTTATACTGATCAATAATATCATGTATGAAGCTTAAAATATGTACTGATTAATAACATCCTACTGTACTATTATAAGTCTTTCTATCCTACTTCCTAGTACAGTAACCTACTGTCCTACTATCATATGAGGCACCATTAGTTTAATGGGAGAGATTTGTGTCAAAATTATTTGTGAAGCCAATACCATGATGCAAAGATATTCCATTATTCACAAATGTGTTTTGCAATCTGCAAAATACTTTTGTAAATATGAATTTGTAAGTTTTACAAAAATGTATTATACTGGTGCGTAAATATATCATAAAATATCATTTGTAAATAATCAACTCTGCGTGTCAATTGTTGAGTCTGCATTTGTGAGTAGACCAACACACGCATACATTCCTTTTCTCCTGTTACATCATTTTGAGACAAAAGTCACTCTTTTTAAAGACATTTTTTTCTTACAAAAAATGTATGGACATTTTTTTATTAAAAAAAAATTATTTTCCTATCTGCAAACTTACTTGTAACTTGTAAGTTGGCATTTAAATACATATGCTATGATTTGTACAAATATAAGCTATTTGTAAATATATCTTTTGCAATTTGTAAAAAATAATTTATACTTTGAGTATTATATCAGTGCATCGCAATGCGTCGCATTATCATTGTGAGCATTTGATTTTTATACATTTTATTCATTTGAAAACTTGTGAAATGGGACATTCTGCATAATGAGTACTTTCTACATTTGGTACATTTTGATGCCAATACAACTTTTGTACTTTTACTCAAGTACATTTTGAATTCCGGACTTTTATTTGTAACAGAGTATTTCTACATTGCAGTATTGATACTTTTACTTAAGTAAAAAATGTGATTACTGTTTCCACCACTGGTCCTCGACTACCTCGAACACTGTCCCGTCAGCACTGGCAACGATGTCCTCTGTGTTAAATACAGATAGTTTAGTTGTCTTGGCATAGAGCTTGACGCAGATCTTCCTGCACTCCATTTCTACTGCCAGTAGTAGTTCCCTTACATTCTCTGCTGTGTCTGAGACTCGGGTAATGTCATCTGTATAGTCCATGTCAGTAATCATGATGGGAGTTACTAGCTTAGTCTTCCTCGGGACCAGCGTGAACCCCAGTGTCTCAAAAGACCGAATATTATTTTCTCATGAGGAAATAACAGGAGTCACACATGACATGAGTGACACATCGCTGACAAAGCTGCTCTCAGATCACATTAATTATATTCCAGTTCTTAATGTACTTTGGTGATAAAGGAAATCTATTTGGTACAAATTCTCAGATCCAGGGCCATCAGCTGTGACCTCTTTATTCGGCTTCAAAGATTAGGACATGAGCTAAATTTAAACTGAGGCCATCTGTTCTTAAATAAAACATATTTTTTAAATAGTAACTTTATCCTTCGCCCGCCTCTTTCTTACTTATCTTGTTTGGTCGTTTGCCCTCTTTGCATTTTGGACAACCTTACTACTGTCTGAATTCTCCAGTTGTAGGCTTGCCTTTTCTGCATGTATTAATACATACTTTGATTGAACTCTTCTGTTTGTTGTAGCTGTGCTATTGGGTTCTATTCACTCTGCATTCCTAACAACAGGGTCTTGAAACTATCTGGGCCGTAGATCTGCCTTTGCTCCATGCAGATCTGCAGAATTGAGGCTTTGTTAATCAAGGCTTTGTCATTTCAATTGTGTGAATATCTAGACAAGTGGTTACCAACATGTTCCAGATCAGAGCCCACCCATGTTAAGTGGTCAGATGGGTGAGCAGCGTGGATGAATACCAGCACATTTAGGCGTAATATAGTGAAAGACCATTACCATGCCGGCCGAGTAGGTTTAGGTGGGTCCTACGGTTCAGAGGTCGCTGGATTTGTGTGTTTGACAGAACTGTGTTGTATGACAGCAACTATCATCAGTTTTGTGTTGGATTCATGTTAATGTGTATTTTCAGACATTTAGCTACTTAAACCGTCAATACTTAGTAAACTTGACCTTTCACTTTTTACTTAGTCTGCTCTTTTTTCCCCTCTACACCAAAACCTCTTTGCCAAAAATAGCCGATCTACAAGCTCTCAATTCCTCGCAAGTGCGAGGCGTTGAGAGCTTGTAGATCTGCTATTTTTGGCTAAAGTTCTCCTCAGAATACGGATGCTAGGGTTCAAGTGGTTAATGTAAAAAACATCTTTCTATCACACAAAGGTGTGGTGGCCCCCCTGTAGTAATTCTGAGGACCCCCTATAGGGGTCCCGGACCCCCTGTTGAAGACCCCTGATCTAGCCAATGGCAGTGGAATGAATGTCACACCGGGATATGGGATTAGAAGCCTTCTAGGCTGGGATCAATTTGTTTGCAGGTTGATCCACTTCCAAGCATTTTGGGGCGGCCATAGCTGAATGGTTAGTTTTCTCAAATTAAATTAAATTAGAATGGTGAGTTTTCTATAGCCATTAGGAACATGTTGGTTGCCACTGCCGACGGGACAGTGCTCGAGGTAAACCAGTAGTGGAAGAAGTACTCACATTTTTTACTTAAGTAAACGCATCAATACTGCAATATAGAAATACTCTGTTACAAGTAAAAGTCCGGAATTAAAAGTACAAAAGTACTGGCATCAAAATGTACTTAAAGTACCAAAAGTAGAAGTACTCATTATGCAGAATTATGTATATATTTCACAAGTTTTCAACTGTATAACAGCACATCTACAAGCTCACAATGGGTCATATCGCGACGCATTGTGATCTTGTAGATCTGCTATTTTTAAATGGCCAAAATGTATATAGGGCTGAAGTGGTTACTGTATGTTAATAATAATAAAAATCTACAAAGTAACTAGTAACTAAAGTTTTCAAATAATTTTAGTTGAGTAAAAGCACAATATTTGCCATTGAGATGTCGTGGAGTAGAAGTGAAAGTACTGAAAATTGGAAATACTCCAGTAAAGTACAGTAGCCGACTTGAGTAAATGTATTTAGTTACCACTGGCTCTCAGCAATAGTTTTACTGAGGTAAAGGTTAGGTTTAGGCATAGTTGCAAAAACAAGAACTGTCAATCACAGCGACTACTGGCCAGTGGGTTTTGCCTAGAACTGAAGTGGGATCCATAA
Source organism: Gymnoscopelus braueri (assembly GCF_963280865.1). Classification (NCBI taxonomy): domain Eukaryota; kingdom Metazoa; phylum Chordata; class Actinopteri; order Myctophiformes; family Myctophidae; genus Gymnoscopelus; species Gymnoscopelus braueri. The sequence goes on from NC_137613.1 coordinate 6,724,108, forward strand.
TAACGCGTCGCTGAGCAAGACACTTAACTCTTACTAAAGATGATGCCCAGATTTCCCTAGTGCCCACCTTCCCTGTATTCTTTTATTAAGCTCTTTGAACGGCCTTATTGTTAAAATGTGCTGTTTTAACCTTTTGTCTACTGTGTGTGTGTGTGTGTGTGTGTGTGTGTGTGTGTGTGTGTGTGTGTGTGTGTGTGTGTGTGTGTGTGTGTGTGTGTGTGTGTGTGTGTGTGTGTGTGTGTGTGTGTGTGTGTAGTGTATGCAGGCTGGACGTGGTCAGAATCATCAGAACTCTAAAACAGCTCTGTCCTGTTTTTAGCCATAGAGACTTCTACTTGAGTAGGTGAGTTTATACTGATCAATAATATCATGTATGAAGCTTAAAATATTTACTGATTAATAACATCCTACTGTACTATTATAAATCTTTCTATCCTACTTCCTAGTACAGTAAGCTACTTCCTACTATCCTATGAGGCACCATTAGTTTAGTGAAATTTCACAATTTAGTGACTCTCCTGAATCAAAGGTGCAGACCGGCGCAAACATGAAGAATGTGCATTTACTGTAAATTGTTTAAAAATGTTTTAAACTGCAATAGAGACTTTGTTATTAAATGTGTCTCTCTAATAGACTATATATTTAGTCGATTTTACACCGCCTAAGGCCATTAACAGTACACTGAGCACTATAACTATAAAGATATAGTTTTAAGTGGATGACTTCACACCGACTATTAAAATAAATACAATGGTGAACGATATAGTTATAGTTATCTTTATAGTTATAGTGCTGCTCAGTGTGAATGTCACTTTAGACCAGGAAACATACCTCTCTCCTCTCCTGTACCACAATGGCCTTCCAGGTTGGTATGATATAATAGCACATCTGTACAGGGTCTTGAAACTATCTGGGCGGTAGATCTGACTTTGCTCCATGTAGATCTACACAATTGAGGCTTTGTAACAAGGGCGTACGGTCATTGGGGCCAACGAGGCCATGGCCCGGTCTGTGTAAACCCAGATCCGCCAAGGGGAAAAAACAAAAAATCAACATAACAACATTAGCAGCCCCTCACCCTTTAAGTCGCCTTTGTTTTCAAATGGGGCTCATTTGCATTCGGCCGAATTGTTAATGAGTGGCCATTAGAAAACCAGTTTCGCCGTCAAACTGGTTCTCCATTGCGCAGAGACGAGCACCTCTCCATTCAGAAATGTAATAGAAGAAGAACCGTCGTCCTGAAACACCCTGCCCCACGTCTAAACCGGCGGCCTCTGTCCTCGGAAAAAATGGGGCAGTGTGTTTTGGGACGAGCGTTCCGTTTTCCACCCGGAATGGCTCGTTAATTCTCAATATACTTATCAGCCGTTGTTGCGCGAACCACCCCCTGGCCCGGTCAACGATAAAATTCACTATACGCTGCTGCTTTGTAAATCAAGGCTTCGTCATTTGTCAAGTGGTGACCAACCTTTTCCGGATCAGAGCCCACTTGAAAATCTAGTGTTCGCAGCGGCAGCCCACCCATGTTAAGTGGTCAGATGGGTGAACCGCGTGGATACCAGCACATTTAGGCGTACTATAGTCCATGCCGGCCGAGTAGGTTTTGGTGGGTCTGACCGTTCAGAGATTTATGGTCTATCTATACAGGGTCCGACTGTGTTGTTGTACCGACCGTTCTGGTTACCACATGGATTAATGGTGTGTCACTGTCTTGTGTCTTGCCTTTTTATTTTTTGTCTTGGGCTATACTTTCAGTAGCCACCTATACTGAAAGTATAACACCTATACGCCTATACTGCTCTGTGTCATCACAGCGTTTGTCGATAGGGAAGGAATGGATGTATGAGAAATGTATGATATTAAATGTATATATTAAATCAAAAAACAACTTTTGTTTTATTGACAAAGTTACACCGTAGAATACATTTCCAAAGACCAATATGGCATCAAAATGACAGTAAATATTGAGAAACATCCTGTTTCCACTGATCAATTTAACTTCAGAAGATACCAAAACCTCAGTGTTCATAACATTCTATGATTCTCATGTGGAATTTCAAGTTTCATTTAATGTTCTTGGTCATTTAAGTTGAGCCTATAGGCGTATTGAAATAAATGTCTTACACTGTCTCCCTGTTAGCTGTCCTACTGTCTGTCTTTCAAACACTGTCTCCCTGTTAGCTGTCCTACTGTCTGTCTGTCTCTCTCCTACACTGTCTCCCTGTTAGCTGTCCTACTGTCTGTCTCTCCTACACTGTCTCCCTGTTAGCTGTCCTACTGTCTGTCTCTCCTACACTGTCTCCCTGTTAGCTGTCCTACTGTCTGTCTCTCCTACACTGTCTCCCTGTTAGCTGTCCTACTGTCTGTCTCTCCTACACTGTCTCCCTGTTAGCTGTCCTACTGTCTGTCTCTCCTGTCTCCCGGCTGTCCTACCGTCTGTCTCTCCTGTCTCCCTGTTAGCTGTCCTACTGTCTGTCTCTCCTACACTGTTTCCCTGTTAGCTGTCCTACTGTCTGTCTCTCCTACACTGTTTCCCTGTTAGCTGTCCTACTGTCTGTCTCTCCTACACTGTTTCCCTGTTAGCTGTCCTACTGTCTGTCTCTCATACACCGTCTCCCTGTTAGCTGTCCTACTGTCTGTCTCTCATACACCGTCTCCCTGTTAGCTGTCCTACTGTCTGTCTCTCCTATAATAATAATAATAATAATGGATTTTATTTATAACGCACTTTACATTTACAAGAAATCTCAAAGTGCTACAGAAGGCAATTGCATAAAAACAGAAACATCACACCAATAAAAGATAACAACAACTAGGAAACTAGAAGAAAACTATTAAAAACATGGGGGCATGTTTGATGACCGGCGGACAGATTTCAGATGTTCTGTTCTCCTACACTGTCTCCCTGTTAGCTGTCCTACTGTCTCTCTCCATGTGGCGATTTTATAGGAGAGGCAGGGGGGGAACTTGCCCTCCTGATTGGTCAGCCCAGCTCTGATCTATTGATTGATACAAAAATAAAGAAAACATAAAAAAATATATATTTAAAATAAAGTATTTTTTCAATTAATTAATTGATTCATCTAGATATCTATTGAGTTCTGATACGGATTTGTCATTTGCATACAAGTGGCATTAGACATTGTAAATAGATTGTGTACGAAATGAAAGCCTGTCAGATACTAACAAGGCGCTGATAAGGTGGATGGAACTCTCTCTGATGTCTGCCATGCCCTGCAGAACTTAACAAGCATAATTTTTCCCTCTGAAAATACTATAATAAGGAGATCTATCACCTTGACTCTCTCTACAGATGCAACTTCCTCACAGATGGTGTTTTTTTGTGCCCCCCCCCCCAAGGGCCCCTGGGCCCCGGCCCCACTGACCCAATGGCTAATCCGTCCTTATTTCTGTCTCTCTCCTCTCTCTCTGTTGTTCTCAGGTGGTTAAAGTTCGCCATCTAGTGGACAATTTGTGGAATCTTGAACTGTAAAGGGCAGGTATGTTTATTTACAACAAACTGAACAAACCAATGTAATGATGAGCATGTTGAAATACACTGTACATATTCACTGTAGAAAGTAGAAAGATTATAGACACATTTTGTGTGAATTTAAAGGGATAGTTCACCCCCCCAAAAAAATCTATCGATTACACACCCCATGGAGACTTGAATTCATGGGGATTTTTATTGTTTTTGTCGCATTCCTAAGCCAATAATTTGATGAACGGCGGCGGCTCCGGTAGGAGACTCCTACCTACCGGAGACATTAGGATCTGTCTGCCGTTCATCAAATTATTGGCTTAGGAATGTGACAAAAACAAAACAATCTCTATGAATTCAAGGCTGGGGTGTGTATTATTTTGGGTAAACTATCCCTTCAAAGAGCTGAAAAGAGTTTTTGTATACACTTTTCCTTTCTTATGCTACATTTGTATGTTGTCATAAATGTTTACATATCCTCTTCATAAAAGCCTGATCAGTTAATGTGTGTATGTCCTATCTAATGTAATATTCTGCATACAGTACCAGTCTGTTAATCCAAAACAAATCCTGACATCCCTATGTTGGGCCTGTCATTATAGATGCAAACTGTCAAACATTTTTGGAAATAGCCGATCTACAATCTCACATGCAGAGCGTTGTGATGCGACACGCTGTGATATTGTAGATCGACTATTTTCGCCGCACGACACCATCGTATGACAAAATCTAAATGCAGATCTAAGAGGTTAATGTGTATTCCATGATGTGCATACCTTCAACTAAAGTTTGTGTTCAGTCTCTTCAGACCCAAGCTTTAAGAGAATGAAGCTGAGATGTTAACACCCTCTGTTTGTACCAGGAATCAGCCATGGAGACACTTAAGGTCCATATGTTGAATACTCTGGAGGATCTGGCTGAAGATGAATTCATGGCGTTCAAGTGGCATCTGCGACAGCCTGGTAACCTTGAAGGCGACGACCCGCTCCCAAGGAGCATTATGAATGCGGCTAGCAGGACGGTGACTGTTGCTCTCATCGTGCAGTCTTACTCCGATAATATAAATCAGATCATGGTCAATATTCTGGAGAAGATCTGCAGGAATGATCTAGTGAAGAAGTTTTTCTATGGACTCAACATACATGAGGTATGTACACTGTCCAGAAATTGAACACAATGGTTGTTGTGTCTGAAAGCAGTCACTAGTTCAGTAAACACACTGATGTACATGAGCATAACTCTACATCACACATGCACATGATTTCATACACATGGCAATGATTTCAGTTATCTCTCTCTCTCTCTCTCTCTCTCTCACTCACTCACTCACTCACTCACTCACTCACTCACTCACTCACTCACTCACTCACTCACTCACTCACTCACTCTCACACACACACACACACTCACACACACACACACACACACACACACACACACACACACACACACACACACACACACACACACACACACACACACACACACACACACACACTAATAAAAGGTTAAAACATGGAGCAAATTGAAAGGAGTGAAAGTAAGCAAATGGTGAAGAAATGCAAAGAAAAAACAAAAAACACAATTATAGGGGTGTGAAGTAACCATTCACCAACCCACTGTCCAGACAGCCACACACACCACCAGACTATTATCAACTTTTTGGTGTAAGAAGGCTGGCATACAACATAACAAAAATAACCTAACATAAATGGATAGTAAAGATAAATAATGCCAAGACAAGAATAGAACAAAAATAAAACAACAATAAAACTAAACATCAGTGGCAGTCAGTGTAAGTAAGTAAATAAGTATACATTATATAATCAAACATTAAGGAAGGCTCAACACCTGGAAGCAGAGGTCACTAGAATGGGACATAAAGTACATCAGACAGAGGTTCAGACACACAGCAGATATGTCCTCAACTTAAAATCTAAAATGAACACCCACTAGAGCATTATAACAGTTACAACCTGTCGTACCAGAGACCAGAGGAAAAGCTGCATGTTAAATGAAGCTTTTATAGTGAACCGTACAATTTGGAAACAAGGAAGTGGGAGGTGCTATGATAGCCTGTCTAGCCATACTCACAAGAGACATTTCCTTACTGGCTGACAAAGTAATGGAGCTCAGATAATGGTTAATGTTCTGAGCTCATCTAATCTCCTCCCATCGGGGACCCGCTTCAAGACTAATGTGCACACTACGATGTAACCACAGCTCACCACAAAATACCCCTTATAGTTATCACTTTTTACTGTGTAGGTCAGAGTGCTGTAAGGTAACGTTAGTACTTGATTCCACTCTTATGACCTTCTTAATGTTTTCCTCCATGTCTGTCCCAATTGGTCCCTCAGCCATTCATCTCATGACACTGCGTCACTGCGTCAGCCTCAGTCTCCCTGTGCCGTTTCTTAAACATAATGTTCTTTCTCTTACAGTATATCACTCAAAGCCTATGGAAAAATTCATATTGACCTCTCCCAGGCTCACTCAATAATGTCCCTTTCAAGAGGGCATTTCATTATCAATCCACTTGATGAGGGCATTCATTTACTGTCTTTATCACTAGCAGTCATGATTGCACAAGGTAGCCGGAGGAACACCAAGTTTCACTGTGTGCATATGCAAATCATGACAGGAAAAAACATTGAATAACCTCCATATAAAACATACTATCTTTGGTCAGCCATCTGGAATGTGACAGGTTACTGCTGCAAGGCACAGTATCAGGGAGTAAAGTAAAAACAAATATTTTTAAATTACAATATATTTAAAAAAAGAAAGAATTGAAACTATGGTAATTATATTAAAATCAAAATTAACACAGTAAGCAGATGACTTAATTACCGTAAGGGAATTATTTAAACATTCATATAAGAACGATTCTGTTAAAAGTTTTTGAATTCATATAAGCTGTTGATCACTGTAACTGTGATCACTCACTCTAGTGGTTTACACAGTGTGACACGGTCGGACGCACGCACGCACGCACGCACGCACGCACGCACGCACGCACGCACGCACGCACGCACACACACACACACACACACACACACACACACACACACACACACACACACACACACACACACACACACACACACACACACGCACGCTGCTCTGAGCAGTCAGACCATTCATACATGCAGTAAGTGTTTAATCTATATGGCTTTGTTTTAACCCTAACCCAAAGCATAAAGAGAATGAATCTTAGATGTCAACATCCTCTGTTTATTCCAGAAATCAATCACGGTCACACTTGAGGAACGTATCATGGAAACTCTGGGTGAGCTGAAAACCACAGACTTGGAAATGTTCCAGCGTAACCTTGCCCTTAAGGCAATACCAAAGGAAAAGCTGGGTAGAGCTAACAGGCCAGACACTGTCGACCTGATAATGGAGTTCTACCCGGATGCTGCAGAACAGGTCGTAATGAATGTTCTACAGCAGATCCACAAGGATGATGCTGATACACTGGAGCGGCTTCTAGACATACTCAAAGGTAGGTGAAGAATTAATGCTATTAAAACGTTAATGCTATTAACACTCCTGTAGATTGTAGTGGTAAATTCATACACGTAACGTGTGACGTAACGTGACATAACGGAAGCATATTTTGGGACATTCTGAATCTTCACCTGTTAACATTACAAACGCAAGCAGTGCCCAGAAGCCACATTTAATATGTCAGAGATGTATGTACAGTATATGTATAAGCCTATATAAAACTGCCCAAGATATGTAATCAAACCAAACTCAGAATTTGACATTTCCATGACTACCATCAACAGGATCCAATGAGAAGAAAAGGAAAATAAATCAAGAGGACCTGAGAGATGACCCCGATGTTATTACATCAACAATACCACGAAAATGGCACCCAGTTAGTGAAAAATGGAAGCCTCAGTTAGAGAAGCTTGCAAACATGGATGACAGTAAAGTTAAAAAAGTTAAGAGTCTTGTGTTTGGGAAAGATAAAGAATTCCGCATAGCACAGGGAAGTAATGGAGTTGTGGTCTTCTTGGGGTTAAGAGATGATGGCACTGAAGTTGCAGTGAAGAGAATGTCTAATGCCCACGACATGTACAACGACCTGAAGAATGATGAACTATATCTACGTCTTCCAGAGCTTGATGATCCTTCGATTGTACGATACATTGACTTTGTAGAGGATAAGCGCTATGGGTACCTTGCTCTTCAGTTATGTGAATGCACACTGGAAGAATACATCACTAAACTCCCAGAACAGGAGAGGAAACGGCTTGCAAAACAGTTCCTCAATAGCTTAAGAATTCTTCATTGTCAGGATAGTAAAATTCTCCACCGGGACATCAAGCCTCAAAATGTCTTGATTGGTAAGAAAACAAGCAAATCATATCAGAATTATAAGCAACTATGTTTAATTTATTTAGCTTAATCTAAAACTTGTTATTATGTTGATCTACCAACTTACCCGCAGATATTCAAGGCAAGGCAAGATTGGCAGATTTTGGAATAAGCCGACGAATAGACAAAGGAAAAACAACCAGTAAACCCACAAGCGCTGCAGGAACACTATGTTGGATGGCAAAGGAGATTTTGGATGCAGATGCTGAAATAGGTTATAAAAGAAGCACTGATATCCAGGTTAGTTTTTTTATCTGTGAGAACCATTTAATTCATGAGAAATACATAAAAATGTCTTAACTCATTTTTATGCTCATTCTTAAGCCGGCTGGGATGTTGATATATTACATCCTTTCTGGAGGAGACCATCCTTTTCTGAAGGACTCCAAAGGATCAATCTGGAAATGTCCAAAAAACATTTCCGAAGGCAACTACTATCTGAAACATCTTGATGATGATGTAGTTGCTAAGGATCTGGTTGAGTGGATGATCCATGGAGAACCAGAGAGAAGACCTTCCGTGCAGCAATGCTTGGCTCATCCCTTCTTTTGGCCAAACACATGGTAGTTTTTGTTCCACACGTTATTCATTCATTGATCTATAAACACTATTTCATCATATTATGTTAATCTGTTTGATCGGACAGTAAGGTACTCATATATAACCAATATGTTTGAAGAGAATCAGAATCTACTTTATTGTCACATCACTGGTTTACAGGTGTAAATAAGTGGATAAAATGTGTTCTTTTTGTTTTCCAGAAAGGGTTAAAACGTTAAATAAGCAAGTCAAAGAGAACATTAAAACAGATAAAGATATCTACATATATACACATAGCATAAGAGTACCAGCACATACAGTATGTACATGAGGTTACATATACACATAGCATAACACCAGCACATACAGTATGTACATGAGGTTACATATACACATAGCATAAGAGCCGCACATGTATACAGTATGTACATGAGGTTAAGCATAATTTGCGAAAGTGGTGACACATTGGTGGGTGTACATAGCGGCAGGTAGTGGTACGGTACATGATTAGACATAACAATGATAACACATAGGCCAGATATGTACATGATTAGACATAATAATAACACATTGGACAGATATGTACATGATTAGACATAACAATAATAGCAGGGCAGAAACTACACAGTGAAAACAGATACACATGGCAGGTCCACCAGGACAGTAAAGCCTGCACAGAGGAACAAATCGTTGCTGTCGGGCAGAAACCTCTTATCTCCATATTTTAACTATTTTTTTCTTCGTAAATTAACGCCCTACTTGTTCATCCACCTGACAGAGACGATATCCACATGAAGAGTAGACTCATGTTTTCACTATTTTCTTCCCAGGAGAGAGGAGTACTTGAGAAGGATTGGAAATGAAAAGGAAGTTGAGATGTATCGAAAAGCTGAAAAGGACGAGAACAAGACCAAGGATTTGAAGGAGAAGAAACTCATCAGGTCATTGAAGGTCCTCATCCCTGCATTAGAGCAGTATGCTGAGCAGGGACAGTTCAACGCATGGAAACAAAAGGTTAGTTTATTACTAATAATATGAGGAAGCTGTATGACCACACGTTTACCTTTATTGTTTTCTCATTATTTGGTGCCTTCTGTTATTTTTGATTCCTTCTTTATTTCTTTTAAAATGCCTTTGTTTGTGAAATATACAAATAAACCATTCCAAAGTAACTAAAGCATAATCTCAGGCTCATATCCATCTTTATGTTCTCAAATCCATTTGATTGTACTGTGTGTGTGTGTGTGTGTGTGTGTGTGTGTGTGTGTGTGTGTGTGTGTGTGTGTGTGTGTGTGTGTGTGTGTGTGTGTGTGTGTGTGTGTGTGTGTGTGTGTGTGTGTGTGTGTGTGTTGTGCCGTGTGTTTTTAAGTTGTACTCTGTGTTTTTCCAGTTTGAAGAAGCAGAGGGGGAGACCACCAGGCAGTTGTTTAAGGAGATGGATGAATTTAGAATGGGGGAAGGCCCTGATGGGAAGAAGAAGAAGTTCTACTCTGACAACTCATTTGCACTGCTGCGCTTCATACGCAACCTCCATGCACACAAGTAAGTTGAATTACATCAAAAGAAAGATAAATCCCTTCCATTCATTTATGAATAAAGACATATTTGGTTTATTTTATTCTAAATGAGTGGAGCATTTCTCTGGATAAAAACAAAACAATAAACACACACACACACAAATTTTATTATCTCAGGTAATTTGTAAATATGTAGATAACTTGTCTGGCCTTCTGTTGCTCTCTTGTTTTGATCTCCTTCCCACTTGCCCCCCACCCTCTTCTTCTCCCCCCCCCCCTCTTCTTTCTATGGAAACTAACGTTGCAATGGGAACGATGTACAAAAAAGAATTTCACCCACTTTTTTACCTTGTAAACCTGTGATGTGACAATAAAACTGATTCTGATTCTGATTCTGACACACACACACACACACACACACACACACACACACACACACACACACACACACACACACACACACACAGAGTGCACACAACCGTGCTCTACAATTAGGGCATCCATAAAATGCGTCTCGTGAAGAAACTCATAGCCTCACATTATGTGATGAGAGCTGCCAAAGTGTCCACATGCACAGGACAAAGAAAATAAATATGTTGTTTTAATTAAAATAATATACTTAATAATTATCTATTGAATATTGTCTATTAGGAGACATGGAGCTAAATTAAATGATGTTTTACAATTTATTTTAGCAGACATCAGACCATATGGCAGCCATAGTGATATGATTGTAATTTAATTTAATTGACTGTGATCTCACTATAGTTGTGAATGTGGTCACAATCAGAAGTAGTGATTTGAAGGAGCACTGCTTTGTGTTCACAGACTAGAGGAAAAGGCTGCAGCTGGTATCAACCTGATGAAGATGTTCCCTGGTCTGTTTGGATACGTTTACAAGTTTGCCAAAGAACAAGGCTGGAATAACTCAAGGCTCGCCCTGAAGGATATGTTTGACTTCTGTCCCAGATGTGCGCTCACTTCCTGAACACAGTAGAAGATACAGTAGTATCAGCACCAGTGCTACATCCACAAGACATGAGAGTCATGTTCTATTCTACCAGTGTAAGAATCAAGACTAATAGACTCAACGTGCCTTTTTTTCTATGTACTTTTATTGCAATTCAATCATGGTTTTACAATATTTACATATCCTTGTAATTATTTTGATTTTCATCATTTGTTTTCTTGTACAGTACACCCAGTGATGCAAAAAAGCTAAATTAGAACAAAGCAATTCTGAAAACAATTTAAAATCTAAATTGATCATTAAAGTCCATACAGTATATCTGTATTCGTCAATACGTCTCATTCGACTTTCGAAACACAATCTATAATTAACAGTAATTCACTCAAAGTGAAGGACTCCCTTGAATTGAGATTCTAATATACAACGTTTTATTTCCTTGTGAATTACATGTTGCCGCTGTCAGGCAGAAACTTGTGAGTTATCTGACTGAAATGATACGTAGCCTGCAAGTTTAGTTCAGGCAGTATACACTTGAGAGGTTACGTGCATGCTCATTACTGGCTGTATACAGTGTCATGCAAGACCCATACATCACACACTGACGTGGCAATCAGCTGACCAATTGGGCGGGTTATTTAAGCTCACCTAAATCTACGTTCCTTCCACTTTGTGTGTCTGATTGTTGTGCAGTGTTTGCTCCCACCGCCACCCCAGCACCCCCAGTGGGCTCTGCTATTGGTTCTGTTCCCCATGGGGGGTTGTTATTGTATATCTATCTCCCTGCTCTTGGTTAATGATGGTTGTCTAATTGTGCTGAGCAGGGAGAAAAATGTAGCAGAGTCTGAACGCCAAGATAAAATATTATATCCACTCTTGTATTCTCATTCTATAATATTGGTTCAATCTCTTTGTTCTATTATATTGGTTCAATCTATTTGTGAGTTATCTGACTGAAATGTTGCCGCTGTCGGGCAGAAACTTTGTATCCCCATATTTCATAGTGTTTTTTCCCCCCGTTTTCCTATTTTATACTTTGTCGTATGACGGTGTCATGCGAAAGAAGTGAAAAGATCTACAAACTCAGAACGTGTTACGATGCTACAAAAAAATTGCAAGTTTTGAAAAAATAATTTGTTTGGTTCTATAAATATTGAACCAATGAAAATATGAACGAGCTTGTGACTAATTATCATCAGAACACCAGTTCTTATTTCCATTTCCTGAAATGTAATGTTTTTTTTTATATACAAGTTATCCTCCCGACAGTGACCATATAATACATTGTTTTTATGTTTAATGTGCCCTGATATTCTACCTCTATCTCTATTCTAGTGGTTCTCAAACTTTACAGGCCGCTGCCCCCCAAAATACTCGTATTTCAATTCATATTCAATTCATAATAAAATTTTGTTTGACTCGGTTCCACCGATAAATATTGTGAAAATAGCCGATCTACCAGCCCCCAAGGTGGTGTGAGCTTGTAGATCGGCTATCGGCTATTGTCAAAGTTTTTGCCTCTTAAGTAATATTTGACATTTGGCCAATGTTTGAACATTTTTTATAGTTTGTCGATTATTATAATTTATTTTCAATTGAGAGGTATTAAAAAGGTCTTAAAATGGCAGATAACCCTGTTTACACTTATACTGTATGTTGCTTTGTTTACTTTTGAGTGAGAAAACAATGTTGCACATTAATCTAATCTCCTGGGGACCCCCCAAAATCATTTGGAGTCCACCCTGAGGGTCCTGACCCACACTTTGAGAACCACTGTTCTATTCCACCTCTATCTCTACTCCATCTCAGGTTTTTCTGGAACTAGGAATGTATTTTGGTTTCTGGTCTTATAAATAGAATTTCCTCATGTTTCGCTTATCTTTTGATAAGACTATATTCCAGATTCTGCTGTTTATTTCTGACTTTTCTTTACTTTTTAGATGATGTTTTTTTGTATAATCCAGCTGTTCCCAAACATTTTAGACTTTGTACCCCCTTATTCGTCCTGACGGGGTTCATTCAACAAAAAAAGCTTCATTATTAAAGAAATAATATTAAATTAGTAAGTGCAATATGTGCAATTGGCTGCATTTATTGATTTGTAAAAAATATTTACAAATATAAACAAAATAAATGTTTTAATTGCATGTTTGAAAAATCCCTCTTGAAATATTTTTGTCAAAACGCAGGATTTCTTAATAAAATTGCATCGTGGCTATGAGTGTGTGACTCTGCTTTTTCCTTTATGGAGAGAGATAATAATGTGATCTTTATGTCTTGTGTTGAGAAATCATATCCAGTGATAGTGTTCTTTATAGAGAGATATTATATTTCATAGAAGCATAACTATTTTTTAAATAACTTGACAAATATTTTATAAAGATGATAATATGCATTCCCAACTCTATAAAGTAACAATATGATCCTTCAACATCTGAATGGAGAAAACTAAAGGAAATGGATTATGAATCATATTTATTTTTATTTCAGGTGTAGATAGATAGATAAAATAAATCATTATAGTGTCCTGCACCACAAGAACACATTTTAATTATTCTTTTTTGACAATCTACAATCAAGCTCACAATGCATTTCAGATTGGCTATTTTCCCCAACTTAAAGAATAAAAAAAGAAAAACATTTATTTTATTGTAATTAAATTATCTAATGTAATTTATTATAATTTTTAATACATGTATTTACCAATAATCAATGTTTGTAGAGGCCGTTTGTAAGGCCTTTATCAATGTTTGTAGAGGCCTTAAAAATGAGTTCTAAAATGCACGGGGAGCCAATGGAGTGAGGCCAAGATCGGAGTCATGCGATCACATTATTTCTCGCCTGTGGGCGACTGAGTGATGACCGGTCAATTCCCGCTTAAAGGGAGTTACAGCAGTGTTTCCCAAACAGGGGGTGGGGACCCGACCCATTTTTGGGTCATGAGAAAATATCCCTTCATTTTTCTTTTCCTACATTTTGCTTTTAATTATTGTTATTCCAAAAGGGCATTTGGCTCGATCCATAGAGTGAGGCACGATGATGAAAATCCTTAAGGCCTACGGTGTGTGTCCCTCCCAACCTACTCCGGGCAATAGAGACGCAGGCACTAGGGCCAAGGTGGTGACCCCAGATGGCAACAGTGAGGGGTTTGACATCCTGGCTGGTGTACTGCAAGGGGACACAGCCTTGGCCCCCTTCCTCTTCATCATAGTCCTTGACTATGCTTCTCAGGAAGGCCATCAGTGGACGAGAGCAGAATCTTGGCTTCACTCTTAACACCAAGGAGGTCGAGACGACACCCCACAGAATAGTCCTGACACTGACAGGCCATAAAGTCCCAATCTGTGATTTGTAAAACATCATGAAAGGAGTCCGCACACACACGCACGCACACGTATCGTCGCGTATCGTCATTGGGGCCAACGAGGCCATGGCCCGGTCTGTAAACCCAGCTTGTCCCTGTGTAGGGGCAAGATCCAGGGGGGAAAAAAACTAAAAATCAACATTAGCAGCCCCTCACCCTATTCTGTTGTAGCCGACCACAGAAAGTCGCCTTTGTTTTCAAATGGGGCTCATTTGCATTCGCCGAATTGTTAATGAGTGGCCATTAAAAAACAGTTTAGCCGTCAAACCGGTTCTGGCCCGGTCAACGTAAGAATCCACCAAACGCCACTGACTCACACACTCACACACTCACACACTCACTCGCTCGCTCGCTCGCTCGCTCACTCACTCACTCACTCACTCACTCACACACACACACACACACACACACACACACACACACACACACACTCTCACACACTAAGATTCTTGTTTCCAAAACAATTAGCCCAATATGTAGAATTATGTTGAGGTATTATCTTTCTAAACCTACTGTACATGTTTAGATAAACATCCCAGTTCACCTACAGTGTAGGGTGAACATCCAGACACACTGTGTCAGTGTGGAAATGTATTTACAGAGCAAACAGCATGTTCTGTTCTCATGTATAATAAATCTATAATTATATCAATGAGAGGCAGCAGTTATTTAGACCAGTGCTTCTCAAACTCTTTGATGTCTTTTATTCTTTCTTTTTTCATTTTTCATTTCAAGGACCCCCACTATGATATGCATTATTAAACCATGTGATGCCATGATTATTTCTGGGACCCCAATTTACAAAGTAAAATCCTCTGTGTTAATTTAACTCTGAGAGTGTACAAATGGAACCAAATGGACCCGTATGGGTCCATTTGGTTCCATTTGTACACTCTCTGAGAATTACAGACCCTTAAGGGTCCATTTCCATGTGTACGCTCTCTGAGAGTTACAGACCCATAAGGGTCGATTTGGTTCCATTTATACACTCTCTGAGAGTTACAGACCCTTAAGGGTCGATTTGGTTCCATTTGTACACTCTCTGAGAGTTACAGACCCATAAGGGTCCATTTGGTTCCATTTGTACACTCTCTGAGAGTTACAGACCCTTATGGGTCCATTTGGTTCCATTTATACACTCTCTGAGAGTTACAGACCCTTATGGGTCCATTTGGTTCCTAACTATCAATCATTTTGCTGGGGACCCCCTGGAACCCCCTCAAGGACCCCCTATATTCTCTCTAAGTGAACAGCTGTCTGAAACATTCTCTACAGGTCTGTCTTCCAAAGAGTTCCACAGTGTTCCTGTGGGGGGCAGCATTGCACTTCTTTAACCGTACAACCTGTGGCTACAACACCAAAACAAAAAAGAAGGAAAAAGGTGAAGTAGTAGAAGAAGAACCACAGGATGTTTTTAACTCTCTGATCAGCAGCTCTAAACTAAAGCACTGATCAGTGATTTAGTTTAGTTTGATATATAAACCCATATAAACAGTTTATAAGCCTTATTATCAGTGTGGTGTTTCAGCATGTTTCATCCTCCAGGACTACACTGTCAGGTAGGAACTAGAAAACACTTTAAATAACACTTTATAAATAACACTGTCTTTAACTAACACTAACTAACACTGTCAGGTAGGAACTATAAAACACTTACATTTTTACTTAAAGTAAAAGTATCAATACTGCAATTTAGTAGAAATACTCTGTTACAAGTAAAAGTCCGGAAGTAAAAAGTACAAAAGTATTGGCATCAAAATGTACTTAAAAAGTACTAGCCATGGTTACCATGACCCTCGTCTGTCACAAGCGTCATGGCGCAAGTTCCTGTTTTTTGAAATTTCTCCATTTACAACCCATACATCTACATAAACGTTCACATTTCAAATATAAAGTACTGACCCCACGGCCATGGATCCGTATTGTTCAATAAAAAGCTTTTTAATCCGATTGGTGGCGATTTTCTCAGAATTGTCTTCATATCTTTTAACTACGCGACCCTATTGGTTGGGATGTGTATTGCACTCTATACGTTATAATTCTATGAGAAAATGGCCGCCGATCGGATTAAAATGCTTTTTATTGAACAATGCGGAAGATACGGGTACTTAGACCTGGGCGTTTCAACTTGTAACATCCATGGCTGTGGGGTCAGTACTTTATATTTGAAATCTGAACGTTTATGTAGATGTACTGGTTGTGAATGTAGACATTTCAAAAACCAGGAACAAGTTGCGCCATGACTGTCAAGATATGACAGTCACGTTTCAGTGCAATTAAAGTACAAAAAGTAGAAAGTACTCATTATACACAATGTCCCATTTCACAAGTTTACAAATGTATAAAACGGATACAAAACTTTGGAAAATAGCAGATCTACAAGCTCACAATGCGTCGCATTGTGAGCTTGTAGATCTGCTATTTTCAAATGGCCAAAATGTATATAGGGCTGAAGTGGTTAATGTATGTATTGTAATAATAATCTACAAAGTAACTAGTAACTAAAGTTTTCTAATGATTGTAGTTGAGTAAAAGTACAACATTTGGATCCAGAAGCAACGATTTGAGATTTAAAAAAAAATCATTAAAGATTTGCACAAAACAAGATTTTTTCTAAAATAGCAGATCTACAAGCTCATAGTGATGTGGCTATTTTTGATTAACACAACGTCATGCAATGCGTTGCGAGCTTGTAGATCTGCTATTTCCACTATTCATGTTTTTATAAAGTATAAACCTATTACATTTTGTCAGTCATTTCTTTGTATAATTACTAGGTCATTTGTCATGTCTTCCCTGTGCAACTTCAAAGCCTAAAAGAAATGTAATTTTTATTCATAATGTGTTCCAGTGTTCAACGACAAAAACACAATCAATCAATCATTAATCGCAAATATTTGTGGGACAATTAATCGTCACGTAAACTGTCTATTATAATGGTGACAGCCCTACGTTCACACGGATGATGAGTTGATGTTGGCTCCTGCCTCCATCAAGTTAACATGAACACATTTTGCACACACACACACACACACACACACACACACACACACACACACACACACACACACACACATATGAGAGAGCTCTCGCCCCTCCAAAAGGAATCTTAAAAGGGAGGAGGGAGGAGGGAATAGAGGCACGGGAGTGATTCTCTTATCAATTCCCCAAAGTGAGTCAAAAGGTGGCCTTGACTGAGCGAGCAGCCAGCAAGACATAAACAGTCTATTGTCAGAACTCCATGTTACTAAAAGACACATTCAATATAAAAACACAATGAAGAAGTGTAGCATGTCAGGTTCTATCACATTTTGGGTGACTGGATCCCTGACTATTATTCAATTCCTGTAAAGCTGATGTAGAACATTGTTTGTTTCCTGTCAGATTTGCCTTGAGGACTGGAATCACCCCAATCCAAATTTCTTCCACGAACATCTGAAGACTAAGAAACATAGAAAGGTATGTAATCACCCTCCCCGGGCGGGGAGAGATATATCTTTTTTGGTATTATTATTATTTTTTTAATACATGAAAAAAAACAAGAAAAATAAGTAGTGAAAATAGCAGATTTGAAAGATGTGACACGTTGTGATCTTTTTCACTAGTCATTACTGAACCTGTCTGCTGTTCTCTACCCACAGAACAAGGGAAAAGTATTTCAGAAAGGTAAGGCCCTCTCTTATACATTTGATAAAGGGTTCACTCTGGTGGTGCAGTGCTAAAGATTCTGCTCACCACCGGCGGAGGATGGAATCCACCGCGCTGCATCCGGCCTTGTGGAGTGACCATACCAACACAATGTGTCCCGTGTTCGGGGGAGGGAAGCCGGGCGGGGAGGGTGTGTGTGTGTGTGTGTGTGTGGGGGGGGGGGGGGGGGGGTTTACCAGGGGGGTCCCCAGTCAAATTAGTTAACATAGTGTAGGGTATTTACTTAGAAGAAACACCTCACTTGTTCAGTCAGACCAACAACCCAATGAAATAAAGACAGACAGACACCAGAGCGCTCAATTTTACGTGCTGCACGGAGAGAGTCAGACTTAGCTTCCTGCTAACCTCCAGACAACCTCTGACTCTTTTCGTCTCCGCACGACCCTTTTATTCAACATAAGCGTTTTCATAACACATCATAAAGAGGAACCGAAAAGCTGTGCTAACAGGTTTCTGTTTGCCCAGTGTATAATGAGTAATAGACATGTCCTCCAAGACGTGGAACACAGCGTACATAATGTGTACATACTGTAGGTCAAAGAACAACATGTGAGGAAGCATGCATTCGGGTTAGAGGCCCCTTCAGGGGCAAGCATATATCATGATTAATACAAGTACAAAATACAGTGTAAGTTACATACAAATAGAAAATACAAACTTTGATCTCTAACACATAGCGTCACAATCATTTTAACCACTTAGCTTTGGCTATTCAAAAATAGCAGATATACGTTAAAATGTTTTTCTTTTACAAATATATATATATTCAAAGATATGCACACATTTTCAAGATTTTTCAAAAATAGCAGATGTTGGCTCCTGCCTCGATCAAGTTAACATGAACACATTTTACACACACACACACACACACACACACACACACACACACACACACACACACACACACACACACACACACACACACACACACACACACACACACACACACACACACACACACACACACACACACACACACACACCCCTGTGACTGATCAAACACTCTATAGCAATGATTACTATCACAATATAGTGCTTTAACCTTTTAACAAAACAATATCACATACCCTGCCTTTTAGGTGGTTAATCACAAACTTATTGACGCAAGCAAACGGTCTATTGTTTTAATATTGTGCATTGATGCTGATGTTTCTCCTTGTCTTAACTCTCTTCCAGTCTATTTGGACCACATTCCCTCTCTGCAGCAGTCCCCAAGAGACCCATATTTAGGTTAGTACTGTGTGCTGACAAATACACATCCGTGGACAAATACGTATCATTTTGCGGGTCCTTGACATGAAAAATGTTTGAGAACCACTGATATATAGCATCATAAGTTTAAAAAAAAAAACTATTTGGATTTAGAAGACATTTGGAGAATCACCAGAAGCAAAGATTTGAGTTAAACATTTTCGCTTTGGAAAACAAAAAAAATCATGTATATAAAGGTTTGTACAAATTTTCAGGATTAAAAAATAGCAGATATACAAGAAATATACAAGAAAACAAAATAGCAGATATACAAGCTCATAGTGCGGCACTCGGTGCCGCACTATGAGCTTGTAGATATGCTATTTTTGAATAGCAAAATAAATCTAAAAATCATACACAGATTCGTTCCCGGTCTTAATGATTAAGAGGGATATTTCACTTTCAAACATGTTTGGGGTAATTTTAACGTCTACTCTGAATTTTGTGAACACCCCAGACAGTTTTTAAGTTCCTTGGTTCATTATTTAGATATTTGATATTCATTTTATCTGACACTCCCCCTTCCTACAAACCCATTGTAACTTCAGACGACATTTTAACCATGTTAGATTCATTGAAAACCCCCAGTCCTTGGTTCTGGTGACTGTAACGGAAAATCACATTTATATTCCTGTCTAATTATTGATTTACTAATATTGAATTATTATTCATCTAATTTGAGTATTACCGTTATACCGTATGACTGGATTCTCCTGAATTATTATAATTATTACTACACATTGTTCTGATTATGCCTGAATGGAGTGTTCTAGCAAGGAACGTAAACAAGGAAGATAAGGAGCCATCTGCATTGGTGTTTACTGGGAAAGGAGAAGTGCTTAGCCAAAATACTGCACCGGGCCGTCTGATTACATTTGTATCCTTATTGGGGTTAACCTTTCACCCTCCTGGAACTCTGTATTTGCCAGACCCAGGGGGTCGGCCTACAGGAGGCTTTGTCTGTCGGTCTGTCGGTCGGTCTCTCCCTCTTTTCCTCCCTAGCCATTCAGGAACGCTTCAGATTTCAACCACCAGGGGCAACAGAGCAGGTCTGGACTTGCTACCATTTGAACCAGCAGTGAAACTTACTGCTGTTGTCCGTTGGATTACTTTTAGGCAATTTTGTTGTTCTACATAACTTATTTCAGAGGTTTATTACTACACAAGCAGCATAGTAAATTACCTAAATTTATGAAATGCTGGATTCAAAGCCCTTCTGTCCATATTCTGTGCACTGACTGACAAGGGACAGGTGAATGTAATCAGACTGGAAGGTTTGCTGGTCTAGCCTACACACCAGCAAACCAAATCTACAACCAAATACCCCTATACACAAAATGTTACACTCACACACAAAATGCCTAAAATGATTTATACTTTTAACTTATAAAATGGTTTGTAGTGTGTGTTGCCTACTAGGAATTTGCTCCTTCTGGGTCTGGCAGAACCAGGTCTCCTGGTCTTAGTTTAGTTTTCACCAAAACTGAGTTCGGTGTCAGACTCCTGTTGCCTTCCGAGGCGCTGTCCGTTTTCTTTTAGCACTACTTCCTGTAAACGCAAAATAGAGAATAAATAAGTATTACACCTATACTAGGTATCCTCTAAATATATATATATATATATATATATATATATATATATATATATATATATATATATATATATATATATATATATATAATAAAAAGTATACTGTATATATTTTGCATCACCATTTGCTTGTTGTCCTGTAGAGAACCCCTGCATTGTGTGGTGGTTTTCCACTTGTTCCTGGCTGGAAAATGACATTTAATTCCCTTTAAGCAGCACATCCTACTGTTCTTCATTGTAACACACAGGAATGTGGTTTTATTTTCTGTATTTGTCTCCCTCCCTGCAGGCCTGCCGTCTCTGGTGACTCTGTACATGAGTTCAGAGTCTGGCTCCCTGTTCTACCTGTGTCACGCCTGTGAGGAATCAGTCTCTGACATAAGTGAACATTTCACCTCTACTGAGCACTGCCGCAACTACTACGTAAGTGTTGACCACCACCTTATACAGAGATGCGGGATTTGGGGAAACCACAGAGAAATAGATGGAGACGGCGGTCTTGTGCATCCGTTCACTGTCAACTGTTGTTGTGAAAATACGCCAATCTGTTATATAGGTTAATAATTGCTTGAATGGCCGTGCTCTCTTTCTCTCTCTCTCTCTCTCTCTCTCTCTCTCTCTCGTCTCGAGCTGATGATGATGATGGCTAAAATACGCTACTCTATAATAATGTTTTAGGTATTTTTACTTTACTGGAGTATATCCAGTTTTCAGTACTTTTACTTCTACTCCACTACATCTCAGAGACAAATATTGTACCTTTACTCCATTACAATTATTAGAAAACTTTAGTTACTAGTTACTTTGTAGATTTGTATTATTATTACAAAACATACATTAACCACTTCAGCCCTATATATATTTTGGCCATTTGAAAATAGCCGATCTACAAGTTTTGCGATGCGACGCATCGTGAGCTTGTAGATCGGCTCCGGGGGCGTGGTTTCCCCAAATCCCCAGTGCGGTCCCAAATCACGCTACAGAGATACACATCATCTTGCATAAATGCTCTTTGTAATTGAGATTTATCTTTCCTATACTTCCCAGAACTACACCAACCCAGACATACTGAGGTTCTCCTGGATTCACAACAATCATATAGAGCTGTGTGTGGATACCGCGGCCCACAGGGACACAAAGAAGAACTGGGAGCTGCACGCTGGGAGGATGCAGGTCTGTTGGCAATGCACAGAACACTTGAATTTGATCAGAGCGCTGCATAGTATACGTGATTGTACTTATTTTTTTACAATACGTTTATTGTTTCTGCCAGACCGAAGGCGTGGCATGTTTCCGCCCCCATCCGTCTGTGTGTCCGTGTCCCCGTCCGTGTGTGTGTGAGTGTGTGCGTGTTCGTCCTGTCTGTTAAGCACCATTGAACCATTTCACATTGGCCTGTTATAGTGCCAGTTTGCACCTGGGGCTCTTATCCTGTTGACTGGTTGAGCGGTTTAAACATTCTAGGAATCTATAATGTGTATGTGTGTAATCAGTATAATGTTGCGTGCATGTAACTGTGTGCAGGCAGGGCATATAGTCATATATGGAAAAATCCCTATCACAGGTCAGAGAGCTCATCACTTTGTCTGACTGTGTGAGCATAGCTCTGGGTTAACCACTTTCAACATGATAGCACTGGATGTCATTATAGGCCAAATATTTAATTTTCTAAATCTTCAAGAATAGCGAAAACAGGAGATTTACAAATCTCACAAGGCGTCACGATGCGACGGCGGATGCGTTGTTATCTCAAGACGTAACTTTGCAAACAATATTTCACTTGTGTCTGCTGATCACCCCTGAAGCCATAGGGGATTAGTCCTGCTAATAATGGAAACTATCAGCGCGATCAACTTACAGGTCACCACAAAACTAACATAAATTAGCAGAGATTACATTTTACCGTCCCAAAATGTTATTAAAGGTGTTATTAACATAATAGATTCCTGAAACAATTCATTTTCCAAATCCAACATGGGCAAAATAATGTCTTTGATGTTGTAACCAGAAGGAACAGTGTGGTTGATGGTTTCAATATACATGAGCTGTTTTATTCCATCTTTTCTGTGTTGTGTACAGGTTGTGGACATGCCTAGAGATTTGTTTGATACGGTGAAAGGAACCAGTTATGTCAAAGGTACATGCTGCTGCCCTCTGCTTTATTATATTGACTTTGCCTACAGAGCTAAAGTGTAAAATACTATGTACATACATTCTGTTTGGTGATGTAACTCGTAGCTCTGTTGTCATTACATCTGTTGTCTACTCTATGGGGAAGTGCTTCTTCTCAGAAAGAATGTAGTGACCTATAGGATATTATGGAATGCAACAAAAGTTGTCAGAAACTGTACATTACAGTATACATATTTATTGTCTCCGCCAGGCCAAAGGCGTGGCCGAGACTATGTTTTGCATAGTGCCTCAAATCATGAACGACTTTTCATATTCCATCAACATTTCTGGCCCACAATAACCTACCTGACCTGGTGGAGACCTGTGCTCCGAGGACCACTTTTTCTATTTAACTGTAAAATAGACTGTCACTCTAAAATAATGTAGAACACAGATCCCAGATTTTGAAGTTATATTATTTACTTTGATGTTAAAGCACAAGGTCACTTGTGGTAAAGTTTTGGGTTGTGTAGTTACAGTACCTTGTCATGATTGGTGAGATATCTAGCGCCATTGATTGGAAATAATAATAATAAAAAAAAGTTTCCTCATTGACTTGACCAATGTGTAACCAAAACCCAGTATTTGTGTTTTTATTTTATTTTTTATGTCAACTTCCTTGATTTTTACTATTCTATGGATACAGTCCGGGTTTACTTCCCAATACAAATGTCTAAATCGACATCAAGTTGACATTTTTCATTACAAAAACTAAATCTGCTTTGTTTGCATTTGTGACTTTGAGAGCTGTGCGATGTAAGTAAATGAGGAGACTATTTTTGGATTATTAATTTAAAAAAGAAACGGCACAATGGAACAAGATATCTCGCCAATTGGATTAGTTTACACCATGACGAGGTAATTCATTACAGAACCCTAACTTCTACCAAAGTGTCCTTCTGCTTACGGACTAAAACACTTGAATTCTTGAGCGGTTACAAATTCACGATTCTTCTCACTCTTTGACAGCGATGCAGACTCTGAGTCACAACCCCTACCTTCTGGGACTGAAGAGGACCACAGGTCAGTTGATGAGCTGGTCCATGGCTTCTCCATGGGTCGCCTCATCATTTATTATTTTGTGTTCCCCTCAATGGCTTCCGGTTGCTGCCAGCAGCCACTAGTACAAAGCCCTGTTAACCTTTAGGATTTGATCCAACCCCATACCCCAGCCTGCACACTTAGAATAGCTAACACAGGAATGCTTTACAAGCCTTCCCCTAAAACACCCTGGACAACGCTCCACGCGTCCCAGACTCTTCTCCCTTCTCTAAAACACCCTGGACAACGCTCCACACGTCCCAGACTCTTCTCCCTTCTCTAAAACACCCTGGACAACGCTCCACACGTCCCAGACTCTTTTCCCTTCTCTAAAACACCCTGGACAACGCTCCACGCGTCCCAGACTCTTCTCCCTTCTCTAAAACACCCTGGACAACGCTCTACACGTCCCAGACTCTTCTCCCTTCTCTAAAACACCCTGGACAACGCTCCACGCGTCCCAGACTCTTCTCCCTTCTCTAAAACACCCTGGACAACGCTCCACGCGTCCCAGACTCTTCTCCCTTCTCTAAAACACCCTGGACAACGCTCCACGCGTCCCAGACTCTTCTCTCTTCCCTAAAACACCCTGGACAACGCTCCACGCCTCCCAGACTCTTCTCCCTTCTCTAAAACACCCTGGACAACGCTCCACACGTCCCAGACTCTTCTCCCTTCTCTAAAACACCCTGGACAACGCTCCACGCGTCCCAGACTCTTCTCCCTTCTCTAAAACACCCTGGACAACGCTCTACACGTCCCAGACTCTTCTCCCTTCTCTAAAACACCCTGGACAACGCTCCACACGTCCTAGACTCTTCTCCCTTCTCTAAAACACCCTGGACAACACTCCACGCGTCCCAGACTCTTCTCCCTTCTCTAAAACACCCTGGACAACGCTCCACGCGTCCCAGACTCTTCTCCCTTCTCTAAAACACCCTGGACAACGCTCCACGCGTCCCAGACTCTTCTCTCTTCCCTAAAACACCCTGGACAACGCTCCACGCCTCCCAGACTCTTCTCCCTCCTGGCTCCCAAGCTGTGGAATAAACTCTCCATTGCAGTCAGAACTGCAGACAGACTCGCTCCCCGTTTTCCACTGCAGTCTGAAAACTCACCTCTTCAGGCTCTACCTCACCTCCTAGTACTCCTCCATGCTTGTATACTATGCTATACTGTACTAGTTATACTAGGCAGATATGACACAAAAACATGTTTATTTGTGTTTATTTTATTGGCTTGAACACAAATTAAGTTAAGAATAATATAATATTTAGATAAGATGTTGTTTAGACAGATGCTAGCATTGATGTTTACCAGATATCCTAGTTTTCCTAGAAGCACTACTGTTCTCTATTCCATTCTACTCATGTGACTCTTTATCCTGTCGTTTGGTGAATACGGTTCATGCCGTTTACTCTTAGGGTTAGGGTTAGAGTTTTCTAAATGCCTAAATTGTAATTGTAATCTATGCAGTTTAATTGAACCCTTCAGTGAAAATAATAAATAGATCCCTTCTTTATCATCATAATATTTGTGATCCATCTATCCACAGCTGCAAGGCCAAAAAAGATGTCGATACAGACATACCTGGGAACCGCCAACAGGAAGCATCCTCTTCTAGGTCAGTGCTTTGCATCCAGTGTTGATTTTGAAAGCAAATTTTGATTTAGTTTTAGTTATAGTCTTTTGAATGAAATTCTGTTTAGTTTTAGTCATATTTTAGTCACCTGAAATGTTTTACTTTTAGTCTAGTTTTAGTCTACTAAATATCATAAAGATTTTAGTCGACTAAATCTACAGTTGATTTAGTGATGCCGTCGAAATGGCTGATTTTCACTTATCTGCGTGCCGAAAATAGCTGATCTACAAGCTCACAACGCGTCGCAGTGCGACGCGTTGTGAGCTTGTAGATCAGCTACTTTCGGTGTGTGACACCCGTGCCCAACCATGATGACTTGTCTTAGTTCTACTGGATCTCTTCTCCACTCATCCCTCCCTAACATTTTAACCCATTAAGACCTGGAACGCATCTGTGTCACTTTAGATGTCTTTGGCTATTAAAAAATAGCAGATATACAAGCTCATAGCGCGGCACCGAGTGCCGCGCTATGAGCTTGTAGATCTGCTATTTTTGAAAAACCGTGAAAATTATTTTTTTCCGAAAAACTGTTGGGATTTAAAAAAATGTTTAGTAGCGGCCTCAGGTCTTAATTAGTCATCATAGTTCAGTTTTTATTAAGTTTTCGTAAGTGAAAAAAGGTAGTTGACGAAAAAAAATCGTCATAGTTTTAGTCGACAAAATTAGCACTTCTTTTCATCCCTGCAGGTCTGGAGCACCTGGTGGAATGCAGCTGTGAGGAGCAGACTGACAGACGCTTATATCTCTGCACCGTCTGCAAACTCACTCTAACCGACACTAAGATCATCAGACATCTCCTCAGCTTCTATCACATCCACCGATACATTGTAATTTTGCTACACTCTGATTGTTTATAAAAAAAAGAAAGGAAATGCTCCAGTCAACATGCTCAATAAGACAGTGGTTCTCAAACCTTTTCATGTCAAGGACCCCCAAAATTAGTGGTTTTGAAGGAAAGTAGGGTTTTACACTCCTTGTGGCTTTTGGTAGGGCATTCCACATTTTTGTTGCATAGTAGGAGAACGAATTCAAACCCTTTTTTAGTGCCAAATATGGGTTGAACGTGATTAGTGGCGCTACCTCTGGTATTATGATTGTGGACATTTACACTTTTTGAGTAGTTTGACAGGTACATGGGTGTCTTTGTGGTGTAGTGTGTCTTGTAGACCAGGCCCATTGCAAGTTGCTGTACTCTGTCCTCTACCCTGAGCCATCCGACCCTTGCAAAGTGAGCAGGGGTTAGATGAGTTGTAGGTGTAAGGCCAATAAGTAGCCTTACTAGTTTGTTTTGGGATGTCTGGAGCCTTGTTTTAAGGCCTTAGTGGTGTTGCGGTACCATGAGGTGCATGCATAGTCGAAAAGTCCAGTAGACTTTTTAAAGTCAATTAACTGATGATGGAAATATACTAATGTACTTAGGGGGCGTGGCTTTGATGCTAGACTTAATGTACTGTAGTTTCAGTAATTATTACCTCTGCCAAGGAGGAGGGCTCACAAAAGCCAGAGTAGACTATAAAATGACCCCAAACATTTTTTTAAATTGAAATATCCCTTTAACTTTACTTATTTACTCCTTGTTACTTTAAACCTTTCAAACTGGTGTTCCTATTTTGGGCCTGTTATTATAGGTTATAGGTTTCAACAAATGGTCAAAGTTTAGATGCAAGGTTTCTGCACAACAGAGACGATTGGAAACTAATGCCTGAATTTCCATTCATTTGATTTTGATGACCACCTGTGCCTTTCTTCATGTGTCACCAGACCACAGTCCAGTCTTTCAAATGAGCAAACCGAGGAGATTTTAAGGCCTTGTACGAGTGTTGTTGGGTAGCCTACTACATTGACCTGGGTGTGGTTTGTGTCTCCAGAATGCATGGCATCCCTCTACTCTGCAGTTCTACAGTTCCTACACCTACAATCACATGTTTCACAACATGATGCGGGATTTAGCTAAACAGATGGAAGAAATCCATGGAACGACCATCACTGATATGAAGGTAATGAAGTACAGTAACACTCTAGAAGTAAATGATCATCAGAAATACATTTCCTAAGATGCTCTGGTAGTGCACTGTATGTCAGTTTTAATAATTGTAAGGCCTTGTGTTTATAGAAAGTGGTCCTGGGGCCTGCTTTGTTCTCATCAGTGGAAGATACTTACTACGCAGAGGGTATGTTTTTATTTATTTTTATTTTTAGAGTCAGAAACACTATTCACATTATTATTCCTCCTGTTGGTCACGTTCAGGCCATTGAATTTATTTTTAATAGAGCTTAGAGGAGGCAATTCAGAGTGCTTTACAC
This sequence comes from Gymnoscopelus braueri, assembly GCF_963280865.1. NCBI lineage: Eukaryota > Metazoa > Chordata > Actinopteri > Myctophiformes > Myctophidae > Gymnoscopelus > Gymnoscopelus braueri. Next base: position 6,752,080 of record NC_137613.1, read on the forward strand.
AAAACATAATTTTTCTTTCTTTCTTTTTCCTTTAATTATTCAGGGAAGCCCATTGAGAGCAAGCTCTCTTTTTCATGGATGCCCTGATAACAACATATAAAATACATACATAATGAGAAACAATAACAAACATTTGAATCACATTACAATGTCACAGATGCAAATAAACATAGTGTTACATGATGCAGGTGCAGTCACTATGTAATGTAGTGTGTCCTCAAGAAGCACCCTAAATGTCTTATGCTCTTATTTAGGTATTTAGGTATATCTAATGTGTGTTTGTGAACGTGTTGAATGTCCAGTAACCTTTGGTTCAAAAGCATTAAGATATGATTTGTGTTTTGTTTTAAATGAAACCAAAATAAGATAATAGAATTACAGTGCAGAGGAAATTATATAAAAAAAAACATGTCCCTATATGTAACCATGTAACCCTCACTGACCATGTGTAGCCTTGAAGATGCTGGAAAACTGGAGGAAGGAACGAAAGGAGAGCAGCTTGATGACCAGCATCACACCAGGAGACAAGCTGGGTAAGTATTACACTGAAGGAATAATATGACAAGGACCAAAAGTAAAAGTACTCATCACGCAGAATATCCCATTTCAAGTTTTCAGACTGTATCAAAATCTTTTGAAAATGGCTGATCTACAAGCATTGTGAGCTTGTAGATCGGCTATTTTCAAATGGCCGAAATCTATATAGGGCTGAAGTGGTTAATGTATGTTTTATAATGGTAACTAGTAACTCAAGTTTTCAAATAATTGTAGTGGAGTAAAAGTACAATATTTGCCTCTGAGATGTAGTGGAGTAGAAGTAAAAGTACTGAAAATTGGAAATACTCCAGTGAAGTAAAAATACCTCAAAGTTGTACTTAAGTACAGTACTTAAGTACATGTACTTAGTTACTGCAAGCTGTATAAGTATTAGACTGAAGGAATATGGTTTGTCTCTTCTATGTAAAGTTTAAGGTTCCCTGTTCCTCTCAGAACCTATTCTTCTAAGAATCCTTTTTTTTTTCTTCTTCAGTGTTGTCTGTATGTTTTTCAGTTCATGTCTTTGACAAGTTCAACCCCAGCAGCACCTCTCCAAAAAGTGAGCTTTTTTTGTGGCATACAAAAAATGACTTCATAAACAGTCACAGATCATCTGACGTTCTCTTCTTTCTTACTGCTGTACATTTGATTGAGGGGCACAGCCATCAGAATTGTGTCTGGTTTATAAAACACTTTCTCCATTGATGGTAGTTTCAAGCACTCATAATTATTCATAATGCTTTCATTGCTTTGTAACTATGATCAATAATCATTTATTGATTATAGTTGATAATAAAGCATTGTATAAAGACTTATAACGTCAAGTATTATAAATATAATACTTATTTTTTTGCAAGGATCATAGTGTATTATTATAATGTCATAGTTGTAATACATAATAATTGTATTACTGTATGTATTATAAGCACTTATAATGGATTACAATACAGTGTGATTGAGAACACACACACACACACACACACACACACACACACACACACACACACACACACACACACACACACACACACACACACACGAGTGATTGCATCATCTCATTAGCGGCGTAACAACCAAAGGAACCATGTCAAATATGTTTGTATAAGAATTTGATTCAGCAGGTTATAGGGATTTGACCCTGATATTGATGCTGGGTTGATATAAAGACTTTCTACCTTCCTTTCCTCCTTCAGGAAGAATTTCCTACACAAGAGATTTTTTGATTGAGCTGAGAAATTGTCCTGCGGCCCAGACGAATCCAGAGTTCTTGTTTTTTGTAAGTTTAACACGTCTTCAACAGTATACACTAGTGGCAGCCATCACTATAGTGTCAAACAAGTGATGAGCTTTATAGCTTTTAAAGGAGAATTATATTTTGTTAGATCACATATTTTAATAGCTTTTATTTTTTCTTTTTTTTTAGATCTGACAGAACACTATGCAACCAAAAAAAAAAAAAAAAAAAAAAACTGAAGTCTCGCTAGACGAGATTTCAATCTCGTCTAGCGAGACTTCTGTTTTTTTTTGTGATTTTGTGATTTTTTTGGGACAGTGTTCTGTCACTATGAACGTCAGATAAAAAAAGAAAAAAAAAGCTATTAAAATATGTGATCTAACCTAAGGCCTATCCGTGCACCTTTTAACACATCGGGTGCCAAACACGGTCTGAACCGTGTTTGCGCAGAGTAGCGGTCCGGTGCCGAACACGGTCCAGACCGTGAAATATGTCTTTTTGTTTTTTTCGTTTTTCTCCACACGGGCGGGGCAGGAGCAGCTCTGGGAGTACCCATTGTGATCTTGAGAAGGATAGGCCAGATAGATCACCGGAAAAACAAAAACATGGCTCCCATCCACTTCCTGTCTATTTCCTTCTTTAAAACACCTATATCTCCGAATCTGTTTCCGGTGGGGAAAACCGGTCATGCGCGATGCGCGATCCCCCCCCATTGTAACTCGCGAGTGAAATGTTATCGTTCCAGGCTGTAGCCAGGGTCATCGCGCAACATGAATGGATGTTTTTTTTTACATGGATTTGCTCCTCATGGAGTCTAGAGCTTTAAACAGCAAAGCACAGTCAATGGGGAGAATGCTGGCACCCAACGTAAGTTGTTATGAAAAAATGCTGGCACCCAATGTGTTAAGCTGTGGCGGCTCAGGGGTGGAGTTATGAAAATGTTCTACTGTATTCATCCTAAGATATCATAACGTCATAGAAAAGGTAAGAAAACTTTAGTCCAAAATTCTCCTTTAATGGCTTGATTTTTTTCCCCAGGAGCCCCGGATTGTTCTCAGATCCTCGCAGTCACACACACCCTTGGCTGCTAAGGGACCCTCGCAACCACAGACACCCCTGGTTGCTAAGAGACCCTTACAGTCACAGACACCCTTGGCTTCTAAGGGACCCTCGCAACCACAGACACCCCTGGTTGCTAAGAGACCATCACAGTCACAGACACCCTTGGCTTCTAAGGGACCCTCGCAACCACAGACACCCATTGCTGTTAAGAGACCATCGCAGTCACAGACACCCCTGGTTGCTAAGAGACCCTCTTGGTCACAGACGCCCCAGCACCAGTCTGCATCCAGCGCGGCCACACGTGGTGGTAAGCTGCTACATCAATTTACAATCAACAATTTAGGTGTTTAGCAGATGCTCTTAATCCAGAGTGATTTACAGTAAGCAAGGAAAACACCAGGTAATACATCAAATGCATAGAAATAGTATGATCTAGGATCATAGGTAAACCAAGAACCTATCATCAGTCTAAACAGTATAATTAAAAAACAAAACAATAATCTGTGTACACACTATAGCAGTGGTTCTCAAACGTTTTCATGTGAAGGACCCCCAAAATGATATGTATTTGGCTGCGGACCCCCATCTCAAAAATGGTTTGTGCCAGGGATTATTTTTAATTCAAAAATAGCAGATCTATTCAAAAAGCTGATCTACAAGCTCATAGCGTGGCACTCGGTGCCGCGATATGAGCTTGTAGATCTGCTATTTTTGAATAGCTAAAGTTTAAAATATGGATAAAGGGGTTAAAATGATTGTGACGCTAAACTAATTTAAATGTATTTAGCCCATGGTACCCTGCCAAGGACCCCTGGGGGTCCCCGGACCCCACTTTGAGAACCAATCCACTGTAGGATGCCAAGTCTACAAATGAACCTGGCGTCTGTCTACATAACATGCTAACTACATGCCAAGACTAATGTGGAAAACATGAATTGGTATCATCACCATAACCCTTTAGGTCAGGACTAAGCCAATAGATGGTGGGCCAGAATCTAAGCCTAATTTAAGAAATGTTACATTTGTGGCAGATTTACCATTTTAGATGCAGAGAATGCATCAAAACAAGCTGTAGGCTATATAGGTGGTATCATATACTCAGTGGTGGAAAAAAGTACTTATACATATATTCAAAGATTTGCACAAAATTGCCATGATTTTTCAAAAATAGCATATCTACAAGCTCTACAAGAAAATGTATTAAATAATTTCTGCAACGTTTCGACCACTAGAGTGTCTTCATCAGGACATGAAGACCCTTTAGTGTTCGAAACACTAGAGGGTCTTCATCAGGACCTGATGAAGACCCTTTAGTGTTCGAAACACTAGAGGGTCTTCATCGGGACCTGATGAAGACCCTTTAGTGTTCGAAACATTGCCGCAATTATTTAATACATTCTCTACTGGGAGCTAGCTGTGTGCGGACTTCCCTTCCTTTCCTCTAATGTACGTATTGTTGTTCAGCACCTGAAAGGTTTTTTGGGGATGTGCGTGCTTACCTCTGGACTCTACCATCTGGTTCTTTATCCGCATACTCATATTTCTTTCTTTTCTTTGTTTCTTTTTGTATTTTGTTGTTTTGCATCCAGACATATCTTACATACTGAGCTGCCAGGTGAATATGAATTCTAATCTCACCACCATAATCTTGACATCATCACCAACACTGTATACTTGCCTATTTCTAAAACGATTATAAAGTACATTATCCCTAAAGATGGTGCTGATATTCATTCATTTTGTCTGCCCGGTCAGGTCTGCAGTATGAAATTCGAAACCACATCGCAATATTCTAATCACGTGAAAGGAGAGGAACACAAGCAGGTGAGACATATTTTCATATGTTGTTCACAAGTTAGAATATTAACCCATTAAGACCGGGAACGCATCTGTGTCATTTTCTGATTTATTTGGATATTCGAAAAATAGCAGATATACAAGCTCATAGCGCGGCACTGAGTGCCGTGCTATGAGCTTGTAGATCTGCTATTTATTTTTTTTATCGTGAAAATGTGTGCAAATCTTTGAATACGTATATATTTTTTAAAGGGAACTTTTTTAACTCAAATCTTTGCTTCTCATATCAGTGGCAAAGATATTATATCTTGCTATAATATCAGTGGTTCTCAATGATATGATATGTATTTGTCTGCGAACCCCTTCCATCTCAAAATATGTTGTTCCAGGGACCCCCAGAAGCAAATATTTTAGGTAAAATGTATTATATTCAAAGATGTGCACACATTTTCACGATTTCTTTTCAAAAATAGCAGATCTACAAGCTCATAGCACGGTACACGGTACCGCGCTATGAGAAATCTAAAATGACACAGATAGTCTTAATGGGTTAATGAATTTACTTGCCCAGAACTTGCTGAAATGTGTCCCAATAAAATCTGTCTGTCTGTCTGTCTACAGAAAATGAAGACTGTCTTTGTGACAGAAGGTACTACAGTAAACCCTGTTATCTCATGGTCTGTTGTTGTCCACATGTACTGTATGTGACATTGATGCATCTTGTTTATTCTTAACCCTCTGTTCTACAATCACAGCAGATGAACTGGAGAATGGACGAGGTATGATTTATTATTATTATACTTGTTCTATATGTTGGAGAGGATTTCAAACCTAGCTCTTGTAAACTAGCAGACAATCATATGTAGTGTTAATATGTTGCATTTTGATTTTGTTTTTTAGTCATATTTTAGTCATCTGAAATGTTTTACTGTTTGTCTAGTTTTAGTTGACTCTAAAACTAGACTAAGATTACTATAATCATAAGATTATAGTTGACTAAATCTAGAGTTGATTTAGTCGACTCAGATGTATTTTGGCGGTGCCTTGATGGGTCGTAATGGCTGATTACTCGGTTGCTTACTGAAAATAGCCGATCTACAAGCTCACAATGCGACTCGTTGTGAGCTTGTTGATCTGCTATTTTCAGAGCGCAACACCTGAGCGCAACCAAACATAAAATGACTTGTCTTTTAGTTCTACTGGATCTCTTCTCCACTAGTTCCTCACTAACTTTTTAGTTTTTATTTGTTGACGAAATTGTCAATATATTTAGTCTTAGTTTTAGTCGTCGTAGCTTAGTTTTTATTTCGTTTATATTTCGTTTTCCTCAGTGAAAAAAGGTAGTCGATTTTATTTTATTGATTGTGAACTACAGTACTATCTTAACTGAAGCTTTCTCTCATCTTAGTGTACTACAGTACTATCTTAACTGAAGCTTTCTCTCTCATCTTAGTGTACTACAGTACTATCTTAACTGAAGCTATCTCTCTCATCTTAGTGTACTACAGTACTATCTTAACTGAAGCTTTCTCTCATCTTAGTGTACTACAGTACTATCTTGAATGAATGCCAGTACATCAAGAAAAGACATTGGGTCAAGGGTGAGTTACAGTAGTTACTGCATTATGTGGAATCAATATATAATGCCAGTATGATGCCATTCAAGAGCTACATTTTGCTACATTTGTTTTGTACTTATTGTAATGAAAAGGTAATCTTGTTCCACAGTTTGCAAACACAAATGACTCTTGTCTTCAATAATAATGAATGGAGCATTTCCTCTGGGATAGGTCTCCTTCATATATGTATAATATGTATAATAATGAATGGAGCATTTCCTCTGGGATAGGTCTCCTTCATATATGTATATGTATAATAATGAATGGAGCGTTTCCTCTGGGATAGGTCTTCATCATATATGTATAATATGTATAATAATGAATGGAGCATTTCCTCTGGGATAGGTCTCCATCATATATGTATAATAATGAATGGATCATTTCCTCTGGGATAGGTCTTCATCATATATGTATAATAATGAATGGATCATATCCTCTGGGATAGGTCTTCATCATGTTGTGACGTGCGTCTGCAGCCGTGCTAATAGCATGCCTCTGTGTGTGTGCTGCGTCTGCCAGTCTACCTTCCCCGGGTCCAAGTTCAGAGCCCATCTGGGTGATCCAACACACATCAAACACACTGTGGTGAGTCCTTTGTTTCTGTCCAGTTCTGGTTGTGTATAATGTGTGTTTGTATGTTTTGGTTTGATTTGAAGTCTATTACTACGTACATATCAAAGAGACCCCCATGTGTAACCTCACTTTTTATTAATTTAACATTTTTGCTGGACCCTGGGGCCGGCCTGGAATGTCCTTGACTGACTGACTGACTGACTGACTGACTGACTGACTGACTGACTTAAGACCCTGGTGCTGGCAGTGAAAAGAACAGCTCCTTCCTACCTCCAGGCTATCAAGCCTACACCCCTTCCCGACCACTTCGGTCTGCCGCCTCGAGGCGACTGGTTTCCCCGTCGCTCAGTGGTCCTTCTGAACGATCTCTGTTCTGGCCCCACAGTGGTGGAATGAACTCCCCACTGATGTCAGGACAGCAGAGTCACTGCCCATCTTTCGCCACAGGCTGAAAACCCACCTCTAGGAAACACTACCCTGACCCTTCCTCTTAGCCGTGTCTACTTGTTGACAATTAGCTGTACGAGCTCTTGTTTTATTGGATCTTGTTTATTTGATACACTTATTGGTTTTAGCTCTTGCTCATTTGATCTTCCTATTTGTCTCATCCATTTAAAAAAGTAGTTAGCTGATGTATTGCACTTTTACCTTAGCGCTAGGTATACTCTTGGTTGCTTGTTTTAGAAGAGAATGCACTTAAGACTTCTGGTGATTAGTAGTTTCGTTCCCTACCTATGTTGAATGCACTTATTGTAAGTCGCTTTGAATAAAAGCGTCTGCTAAATGACTGCAATGTAATGTAATGTCCTCGGTTTTAACAAACTAGAGGTTTCTACTTTGTTCTCTTGGATAGGTGCACCAGAATGCTGCTCAGTTACCAGTTGTGAGTGAAGGGGTCCTAAAACCCCAGGTCAGGGAGGAGGAGGAGAATGCTCACATGATGCTCAAGGTAAAAAGGCAAACAAAGCACATTGTGTGTTTTGCGATGTATTGCAGTCAGTGCTGTAAAACCTGACACGTTTTATTTTCCAGATAATTGATCTCCCAAGCAGGATCTTTGGCATGCTCAACGATGACTATCAGCATGGTGAGTATAACTGACCATGTTATCAAACATATTGGAACTTGCAGTGGTGGAAGAAGTACTCAGATATTTTACTTACTGTAAGTAAAAGTAGCAATACCACAATATAAAAATACTCTGTTACAAGTAAAAGGCCTGTGTTCAAAATGTTACTTGAGTAAAAGTATAAAAGTATTGGCATCAAAATATGCTTAAAGTACCAAAAGTAAAAGCACTAAAATGCCTGAAAATAGCAGATCTACTAAGCTCACAACGTGTCGCATCGCTGCGCGTTGTGAGCTTGTAGATGGGCTATTTTCAAATAGCCTATGTATGGGCTAAAGTGGTTAATGTATGTTTTATAATGATTTATATCTGCAAAGTAACTAGTAACTAAGTTTTAAAATAATTGTGGTAGAGTAAAAGTGCAATATTTGCCTCTGAGATGTAGTGGATTAGAAGTAAACGTTTTGAAAATTGGAAATGCTCTTGTACTTAAGTACAGTACTTGAGTAAATGTACTTCGTTACTTTCCACCACTGGGAACTTGTCAGGGAGGGACTATCTGAGGCCCACCTTTACACCATTTAACGGTTTCTTAATGATTATTTGACAGTCTGCAAGACGCTTGATGAGTACTTATGCAAAGACTGGCAACGTGAAGGTTAGTGGTTTTATAATATAACAGTTCATCAGCTAAATAATGCTTGTGTTTTATTATGACATGTTATGTTTCCGTGTGTTTGTAATATAGATCCAAACATCGTCACACTTGACGAGCTGCAGGACAGCCTCACATCTCCTCAGCAGGGTGAGTACCACCCCATACCATCTCCGGTTTACTTCCCGTATCTGCGTGACGTAGGTGGACGCCTTTTTAGGAGAGCGGAAGCAGGTTGGAGTCTACTCATTCCAATGGAAGAGTGAACGTGAACACAGCTTCTGAACCATTCTTTAGCCCCATGGTCATTGAACTAAATATTGGACCTAATCGTCACAAGACACATAATATTTACTAGATTTTCATACTAAAATGTCTTATATTTAAAGGGGTTCAGGAGGAAATCAACTTGGTTAGCGACCTTTCTCTATCCCAGCAACACACTCAGATTTGGGAAGATATCTGAAGAGTCTATCTCCAGTCTGACAGACGAGACATGGAGGGCAAGTCATTTTATGCTTGGTTGCGCTCGGGTGTTGCGCTCTGAAAATAGCAAGATGTGAGCTTGTAGATCGGCTATTTTCAGCATGCAACCAAGTGTAAAATCAGCCATTGCTGCCATCAAGGCACCGCCAGAATACATTTTAGTCGACTGAATCAACTGTAGATTTAGTTGACTAAAACAGGACAAAAACTGAAACATTTCAGATGACTAAAACTCTATTTTACTCAAAAACTAAATTAAAGTTTGCTGTCAAAATCATCACAGCTGTGTTATTTTTTCAGTTCACGTCCCTGGCGAGCAGACAGAACTCTGTCAGAGTGATGTTTCAACAGAGAAGCAGAACACCAGCAGCTCCCCACATCACGACCCAGTGTCCACCAGTAGACAGAGTGATGTTTCAACAGAGAAGCAGAACACTAGCATCACCCCCCTTCACGACCCAGTGTCCACCATGAGACAGAGTGACGTTTCAACAGAGAAACAGAACACCAGCAGCACCTCACATCACAACCCAGTGTCCACCAGTAGACAGGGTGATGTTTCAACAGAGAAACAGAACACCAGCAGCACCTCACATCACAACCCAGTGTCCACCAGTAGACAGGGTGATGTTTCAACAGAGAAACAGAACACCAGCAGCACCTCACATCACAACCCAGTGTCCACCATGAGACAGGGTTATGTTTCAACAGAGAAGCAGAACACCAGCATCACCCCCCTTCACGACCCAGTGTCCACCATGAGACAGAGTGACGTTTCAACAGAGAAGGCAGTGGCAGAGGCCAGAGAAACCTACAAAAGCAAAAAGAAGCAGAAAAAGAAAGAAGAAAGTGAGCCTTTTTTTTTTTTGGCACAAACAAAATGTCTTCTATCATCTGAGATTCTCTTCTTTCTTCCTCCTGTGAATTTATTTAGTTTTTTTTTTTAAGTATAAAGTTATTAAATAATATGTCAGTCATTTCTTTGTGTATTTAGGTCATTTGCCATGTCTGCCCTGTGCAACTGCAAAGCCTAAAAAGCCAAATGTGATTTGTTATTCATATGTTCAACGACAAAAACACAATTAAACCGTTAATCGCAATTATTTGTGTGACAATTATAACATGTTCATAATCATAACAGCCCTATTTGTATTTTATTTGACAGGAAAGTCTCCAGGATTTGCCGTACTGAGCTGCCAGGTGAATATGAATTCTATTCTCACCACCGTAATCTTGGCATCATCCAATTTCTGACTAATAAAGTATTCAATCAATCAATAAATCAATCAATCACCACACTGTAACTGCTTGCCTCTCTCTATAATTCTGTGAAGTACAATAATGTAAGATAATCCAGTGGACTAAAGAAAAATGATGCTGATGTGAATTTATTTTGAGGTCTGCAATTGGACGGTGGAGAACACAAAGGATTATTGTGCTCACGTTCAAGGACGGAAGCACAAGCAGGTGAGACATATTTTCATATGTTCACAAGTTATGAATATGAATGAAATGATCTGATTCCTCCATCCATCCATCCATCCATCTATCCATCCATCCACCCACCAACGTTATTGTCACGTCACAGTTAAAAGTGGGCGACATTCTTGTTTGTGCAGGCTCGCACTATTGCAAAGAAAAAAGAGAAGTAGGGAAGAGAGAATGCAAATATAGAAAAAGAAACGCATACAGTACAGTAGAGTGCATAAAAATGTACTTTATATCATTGGTTCTTAAATTGAGGACCTGGGGTCCTTGGGGGGGTTCCAGGGGGTCCCCAGCAAAATGTGTTAATATAGCATCACAATAATTGTAACTTTTTATACTTTGGCTATTCAAAAATAGCAGATCTACAAGCTCATAGCACGGCACACTGCCGCGCTATGAGCTTGTAGATGTAGAAGATATATATATCTTTGAGCGAACATTTTTAACTCAAATCCTTGCTTTTGGGGGGTCCCTGGAACAAAATATTTGAGATGGGGGTTGATGCATTTCATTTTGGGGGTCCTTGACATGAAAAAGTTTGAGAAGCACTGCTTTATATACTGTATACCCCGCTCAAAAACCTGTCTGTCTGTCTGTCTGTCCACAGAAAATGAAGAGGATCTTTGTGACAGAAGGTAATACAGTATACCTTGTTATTACACGGCTTGGTTGAATTCAGCGGTGTGTTATTTCTGGATAATGACCGATGAGCTCAATAACAGACCTCTGTCTAATCAAATACTCAGAGCACCTGCTCATATCAACCTGCGCTGCTTGATTTTATGCTGTATCCAACATGACAGCCATGTAAACAAACGCACCGTGTCATTTGCAGCTAAAGATTGCTCTCAAGAATGTTTTCGAAAACATTTGAAGCGAGAAATAGACAATGCAGTAACCAAAAATGTATTGTATTTGATCTACTACACTTCCTTAGTGTAGTAGATCAAATTTACTAATTTGGCGGAAGTAACATTAGCGTTTTCTCACCGTCAGTTGATGCTTCATATCCATAAGAGTAAAACCACCGGGGTCATTTGTTTATTTTTGGAACACAGTTCTTATTTGACACTATATTACACACGTCTATGGGAATTCAGAACGGGGGGGGGGGGGGGGAACGCGACCCAGGTAGGATGTGTAAATTACGTCAGACTTCGGTTCCCCAAAAGCGGGATAATTGATGATTATGTGATTATGTGATCAATTATCCCTTGCTTATCTCATGGTCTGTTGTTGTCCACATGTACTGTATGTGACATTGATGCATCTTGTTTATTCTTAACCCTCTGTTCTACAATCACAGCAGGTGAACTGGAGAAAGGACGAGGTATGATTTATCATTGTTTTTATGTATTACTTGTTTCATATGTTGGGGTTATCAGAGATGCTGTGGAGAGGATTTCATGTGATAGTGGACGAGTGCTGCTTAAACTATAGCAGACGATCATAATTCTGTCATTCTTTTGTCATTGACTGTAGACTTTAAATTGAACTCAATTGAAGCTTTCCTTTCACCTCAGTGTTCTACGATATTTCCACGTGTCAAGAGATGCTATCGTACCTCAAGAGCACACAGCGGGCAGAACCAGTCATCGGTGAGTTGGGCTCCATTATCTGTAGAATCACTGCAGACAGGTATGTGATATGATGCCATTTAACTCTTTCACTGCCAGACTTATTTATTTCTGGCTGCGTGCACCCACTGCCAGTGATTTGTCGATGTTCTTACCTTTTGAAGTACAGTATAGCCACAGAATATGTATCTCCATTATGCTCAATCCCCTGATAGTTGGTAATCACTGGGTGTTTCACTGTGCTTCCACGAAAAGTCAAATGACACTTTTCCTTCATTAATAATGAATGGAGTGTTTTCTGTTGGCCAGGTCTACTGCATATTGTGACGTGTGTCAGCAGCCGAGGTGACGGCGTTCCTCTGAGCGTGTGCAGCGTCTGCCGCTGTGCGTTCCTCGCCTCCTACTTCAGAGACCATATGTGTCATCCTATACACATCCAGGAGACTCTGGTGAGTCCTCTCAGAACCACATCTGCTGGGTCAGTGGTTCTCAAACGTTTTCATGCCAAGGGACCCCTAAATGAATGTGGATTTGGCCGCGGACCCCCATCTGAAAATATTTTGTGCCAAGGACCCCATACAAGATTTGTGGTGTTAAAAATGATGAAAAAGATGAAAAGATCATCCCATCAAAATGAAAGATATTCAAACATTTTTGAAAATAGCCGTTGTATATATTAGCGTTAAAGTGCCTAAACTGATATTGATATTAACTCATTTTGCTCGGGACCTCCTGGAACCCACTCAAGGGCAAAATGCAACCAAATGGACCTTTGTACACTCAGAGTTATAGCTCCATAAGGGTCCATTTGGTTCCTAACTATCAATCATTTTGCTGGGCACCCCCTCAAGGACCCCCTGGGGGTCCCTGGACCCCACTTTGAGAAACACTGATCTAGGTAATCTTCTGTATCTACTGTATGTAGCAACTTCAAAGAAACCTCACACATTTATTTGTAAGAAAGAATCTCCTTGACAACCTGTCATCATTATGGTGGGACAATAATACCTAACCACGGGACTTTGTATGTGTTGTCTTTTGTGTTCTAGACGCACCAGAATATCAATTCAGTCACAAATCCACATGTGAGTGAAAGGGTCCTGACATCACTGGCCTGGAAGCAGGAGAACGCTCAAGGAGCTGGACCCATGGTGCTCAAGGTAAAATGGCAGACAAAGCCAATTTGAGGTTGTCGGGCGATCCTTGATGTATTGCAGCCAGTCAGTCCACTAAAACTTGACACTTAAGTTTTTAAGTTCTTATCCCACGGTTTTTGTAACCCATTTTTTCACACAGTGCCAATTGCCTAAGTAATCCTGGGCGCTACTCTCCCTCTGCCAGCCTGGGGAGAGCCCTGAACTGACCTCATGCTTCCTTCAATGCATGAGGAGTGAGCAGGCCGATTCTTATCACCCGACAGGGGAGGAGTTTCCCCGGTAGGACGTAGCGTGTGGAAGGAACACGTTATTCCAACCAGTTCCTTTCCCCTCCATCAGGCGCCCCGGCTGACCAGGGAGAGGCAGTATAGAGACCAGAATTACTGCAACTTGACACTTTCTTTTTTCTTTCTTTCTCTCTTTCTTTCTTTCTTCCTTTCTTCTTCCCTTCCAGATAATTGAGCTCCCGAACAGGATTTTTGCCATGCTCAGTAACGACTATTGGCACGGTGAGTACTGGCCTTTGCCATCAAATGATGTCAGGCTTGTCAGGGCGTGTCCCACCTCCACCCCACTGTCCTGTACTACGTATATCTAAAGGCCCACCTCCACCCCACTGTCCTGTACTACGTATATCTAAAGGCCCACCTCCACCCCACTGTCCTGTACTACGTATATATAATTGCTTTCTTTAATGATTCTTTAACAGTCTGCCAGATTCTCAACACGTACTTCCGCAAAGACTGGCAACATGAAGGTTAGTGGTTTTAATATAACACTTCATTAGCTAAATAAGGTTTGTGTTTTATAATGACGTGTTCTGTGTTGGTGTGTATGCATAGTTCCAAACATGGTGGTCACACTGGATGAGCTGCAGGACGGCCTCACATCTCCTCAACTGGGTGAGTACTGAGTACCAACAGTACCTTCACAGGTATTAATACTGAGTACTGAGTACCAACAGTACCTTCACAGGTATTAATACTGAGTACTGAGTACCAACAGTACCTTCACAGGTATTAATACTGAGTACTGAGTACCAACAGTACCTTCACAGGTATTAATACTGAGTACTGAGTACCAACAGTACCTTCACAGGTATTAATACTGAGTACTGAGTACCAACAGTACCTTCACAGGTATTTATACTGAGTACTGAGTACCAACAGTACCTTCACAGGTATTAATACTGAGTACTGAGTACCAACAGTACCTTCACAGGTATTAATACTGAGTACTGAGTACCAACAGTACCTTCACAGGTATTAATACTGAGTACTGAGTGCCAACAGTACCTTCACAGGTATTCATAATTTTGAGTTCTTATAACTATAACTATACTGTGTTAAGCAGATTATAATACATTATAAGCATGTTTATAATGCATTATAGACATCGGCTTCATAGGGAGCCAGGATCATTGAATATTATTTATAATGCTCATAGTTTATAATGCAGGATCATTGAATATTATAAAGCTCATAGTTTTACTCTGTGACTAAATGTTTCCTCTAAAAATCTCAAGATAAATGATAAACAAAAAAGATAAATAAATGATAGATAAATGCTCATAGTTCTGATGCATTCTAATAATTTCTTAATAATCCAGCTATTCAGGGTTCATCACAGCCACAGACGTTCCCAGCTGCTCAGGGACCCTCGGAGTCACAGACACCTCCGGGTGTTCAGGGACCCTCGGAGTCACCAACACCCTTGGGTGTTCATGGACCGTCACAGTCAGAGACACCCCTGGGTGCTCAGGGACCCTCGGAGTCAGAGACACCACCGGCTGTTCAGGGACCCTCACAGTCAGAGACACCCATGGGTGCTCAGGGACCTTCGGAGTCACAGACACCTCCAGGTGCTCAGGGACCCTCTGAGTCAACAACACCGGTGGGTGTTCAGGGACCCCCGCAGTCACCAACACCCCTGGATGCTCAGGGACCCTCGCAGTCACCAACACCCCTGGATGCTCAGGGACCCTCGCAGTCAGAGACACCCCTGGGTGCTCAGGGACCCTCGCAGTCAGAGACACCCCTGGATGCTCAGGGACCCTCGCAGTCACCGACACCCCTGGATGCTCAGGGACCCTCGCAGTCAGAGACACCCCTGGGTGCTCAGGGACCCTCGGAGTCAGAGACACCCCTGGGTGCTCAGGGACCCTCGGAGTCAGAGACACCCCACCATCAGTCTAGCTCAGCTAAATGTGGTAAGCTTGCAGGCTCAGCAATATGCCAAGATAAAATGTGGGAAAACATGAATTAGAAACATTCTTTCTAACAGTGTCAACGTTAAACCCCTTTCCCCTCTGTCTGTCATCATGCCAGTCAGTGTGTTCTGGTAGAACCTTTGGACTGATTCAGTTGTAATAGTCAGGGGATATTAGCAGAAAGATTTCCAATCTTGGAATAAATTCCTTACCAAAAAAAATCTTCACCAATGTGTTTGTAAAGGTGTCTAGTAACACATCTCACAAAGACTGAAATTCAGTTTCCCTAGGAGAATTTTTGACAGCTGCTGAAAGTTGGGGTACCCACCATTTCCCTGCATTTCCATGCAGGGCAAAAAAAAAATCTAATTTTAATTCTGTTTTAAGTAGCATGTGAGGGGTCAAACTAGGGTGTTTTTATGTTTCTGAATCCATTGCAAGCATTTGTTTTGCACCAAAACCACTCCTTGGGCTAAAAACGGCCATAGCCATCCTTGTCCAGGTATACTTTTTGTGTAAAAAGCCCATTTAGATTGGGCTGTTTTTAGCCCAAGGAGTGGTTTTGGTGCAAAACAAATGCTTGCAATGGATTCAGAATCATAAAAACACCCTAGTTTGACCCCTCACATGCTACTTAAAACAGAATTAAAATTAGTTTCTTTTTGCCCTGCATGGAAATGCAGGGAAATGGTGGGTACCCCAACTTTCAGCAGCTGTCAAAAATTCTCCTAGGGAAACTGAATTTCAGTCTTTGTGAGATGTGTTACTAGACACCTTTACAAACACATTGGTGAAGATTTTTTTTGGTAAGGAATTTATTCCAAGATTGGAAATCTTTCTGCTAATATCCCCTGACTATAATTTTCCTTTTCCATTTATTATTTTAAAGCTACTGCTGAGCCCCCTGGTGGTGAAATGACAGCACAGCATCCCACCAATACAGAGCCTCCAACTACAGTCTCTAAGCTGGAAGGTGTGTGTTGTGTTGTGTTGTGTTGTGTTGTGTTGTGTTGTGTTGTGTTGTGTTGTGTTGTGTTGTGTTGTGTTGTGTTGTGTTGTGTTGTTTTAATCATCTCTGTTAATTTTCATGTATTGTGTTATTCAGTGTTAATTTTGTCGACTAAAATGTTGGTCGACTACCTTTTTTCACTGACGAAAACGAAATAAAAACTAACCTATAACCTAACTATTAAACATATTGACAATTTCGTCAACAAATAAAAACTAGACTCAAATGTTAGTGAGGGATCTAGTGGAGAAGAGATCCAGTAGAACTGAAAGACAAAGTCATTTTATGCTTGTTTGCGCTTGGGTGTTGCGCTCTGAAAATAGCAGATCTTCAAGCTCATAACGCGTCGCAGCGCGACGCGTTTTGAGCTCGAAGATCTGCTATTTTCAGAGCATGGGCTTGTAGATCGGCTATTTTCAGCATGCAACCAAGTGTAAAATCAGCCATTATGACGCCATCAAGGCACCGACAAAATACATTTTAGTCGACTAAATCAACTGTAGTTTTAGTCCACTATAATCTTATGATTTTATAGTCGACTAAAACCAGACTAACAGTAAAACATTTCAGATGACTAAAATATGACTAAAACTAAATGGAATTTTATTCAAAGGACTTGACTAAAACTAAATCACAATGTGCTGTCAAAATCAACACTGGTGTTATTATCTTGTTCTCTAATATCTGCATATTTCTTTCCTTTTTCTTTTTTTTTGCGCAGCAAAGCATCCAGTAATGTTTTGCGTACTGAGCTGCCAGGTGAATATGAATTCTCTATCGTCATTGACATCATCACCACCCTGTACTTGCTTGGCTCTTTCTATACTCCTATGAACGTATGAAGCACAGTGTAAGATAACCCAATGGACTAATGATGCTGATACACATTTATTTTAACTCCCCATCAGGTGTGCAATATGAAATTCCAGACCACATGGCAATACTTTTCTCACGTGAAAGGAGGAGAACACAAGCAGGTGAGACGTAATTATTTTATTATGTTCCACAAGTTAGAATATTAATGAATTTACTTCATCAGAACCTTCCAATAACGTGTGCTTGCGTGCGTGTGTGCGTGTGTGTGTGTGCGCGCGTGTGTGTGTGTGCGTGTGCGTGCGTGCGTGCGTGCGTGCGTGCGTGCGTGCGTGCGTGCGTGCGTGCGTGCGTGCGTGCGTGCGCGCGTGCGTGCGTGCGTGCGTGCGTGCGTGTGCGTGTGCGTGTGTGTACGTGTGTGTGTGTGTGTTCTTTCCTTCTGTCTGTCCACAGAAAATGAAGACTATCTTTGTGACAGAAGGTACTACAGTAAACCCTGTTATCTCATGGTCTGTTGTTGTCCACATGTACTGTATGTGACATTAATGCATCTTGTTTATTCTTAACCCTCTGTTCTACAATCACAGCAGATGAACTGGAGAAAGGACGAGGTATGATTCATTATTATTCTACTTTTATATTGTCGCTGTCAGGCAGAAAACAGAAAACATTTTTAAACTAGTGCTATTGATTGAACACCCTTATGTGTGGGTTTTACAAATATTGAACCAATATAATATATAAAAAGCTCTTCTGGCTAAACCTCCTAACTCCATTGGATCCTCAAACTGTCGTTCAAACCATCTAACTCCAACTTGTGGAGAATGACGAAGTCAGACGGAGAAAAAAAAACTATTTCCGCATTAATGTTCAAAAACCTCCTAACTCCATTGAGCTGTGTTTGTGTAAAGTGATGATAATATAAGGACACATTTTGGCAATGTATGAAGTCACCGTACCAACTTTGATGAAGCAGTATTGTGTTGTATTGTAAAGCTTAATAGAAGCTTGCTTTCATCTCAGTGTTATACAGTTCTATCCTGACTGAATGCCAGTA
This sequence comes from Gymnoscopelus braueri, assembly GCF_963280865.1. Classification (NCBI taxonomy): domain Eukaryota; kingdom Metazoa; phylum Chordata; class Actinopteri; order Myctophiformes; family Myctophidae; genus Gymnoscopelus; species Gymnoscopelus braueri. The sequence goes on from NC_137613.1 coordinate 6,770,422, forward strand.
CATCAAGAAAGAACAGCGGGCTGAACCAGTCATCGGTGAGTCGGGCTAAATCATTTGGTATCGGTACTACAGTATAATCACTTTGTGATGCCAATTTTTTGTATAGTAGTTATTATTAATGAAAATGTAATTTGTCACACAGTTGCAAACACAAGTGACTGTTGTCCTTGATCAATAATGAACGTAGCATTTTCTTTGGTAAAGGTCTGCTTCATGTCGTGTTGTGCGTCAGCGCCCGCACTAACTGCACGCCTCATTACCTGTGCCTTGTTTGTAAGTGTACGTTCCCTGCCTCCGACTTCAAAGCCCACCTGTGTGATCCAAGACACATCAAACACACTCTGGTGAGTCCTTTTGTTTCTGTTCATTCTTCAATGCATGCATGAGTTGAGTAAAATTGTGAGTTGAAGTTGAATGTGCATTAAAAAAGACCCCGTTTGTATCATCACTTACAGTGTGCTCTCTCTCACAAGCGTACATTTAGCTCTGTTGCACCAACAGTTATGCTTAGCAAGAAAGTCATATTGTTAGGTCAGAGTTGGCAAGATAATTTCATTTTATCACATTGAAACGGAGATTAGAGGAACATATTCCTGAGCAGAAGTGTGTCAGTCTTAAACTTCACAATATTTGTTTTAACCGGGTACATCTACAGTATAATAGCAACTTAAAAGAAAGCTTGCACATTTTATTTGTAAGAAGAAATGTCCTCGACACACACACTGTCCTTATAGTCGTAAAATTACACCATGGGTCTTTCTACTTCAATCTGTGCTCTAGATGCACCAGAGTCCTGCTCGATTACCATCTGCCTGGAATGGAAGCGAGTGTGAAGAGGTCCTGACATCGTTGGCCTGGCAGGAGGAGAATGCTCAAGGAGCTGAACACATGGTGATCAAGGTAAAACGGCAAATAAAGCACATTGGAAGTCATTGATCCTTATGTGAGGCTGTGTGCGATGTATTGCAGTCAGTGCTGTAAAACTTGACACATTTATTGTATTTCGTTCAGATAATTGATCTCCCGTGCAGCATTTTCTACATGCTCAGTGACGACTATCAGCATGGTGAGTACTGACCATGTCATCAAACCAGTCTTTATTTAGTTTTAGTCATAGTCTTTTGAATAAAATTCCATTTAGTTTTAGTCATGTTTTAGTCATCTGAAATGTTTTACTTTTAGTCTAGTTTTAGTCTACTAAATATCATAAGATTTTAGTCGACTAAATCTACAGTTGATTTACTCGACTAAAATGTATTTTGTGGGTGCCTTGATGACGTCGTAATGGCTGATTTTACACTTGGTTGCATGCTGAAAATAGCCGATCTACAAGCTCACAACGCGTCGCATCGCGACACGTTGTGAGCTTGTAAATCTGCTATTTTCAGAGCGCAACACCCGAGCGCAAACAACATAAAATTACTTGTCTTAGTTCTACTGGATCTATTCTACACTCGTCCCTCACTCTAGTCTAGTTTTTATTTGTTGACGAAATTGTCAATATATTTAGTCTTAGTTTTAGTCATCATAGCTTAGTTTTTATTTAGTTTTTATTTAGTTTTCGTCAGTGAAAAAAGTCGACCAACATTATTCGTCATAGTTTTAGTCGACGAAACCAACACTGCATCAAACATATCGTTGCTGTCAGGGCAGAAACCTCCCATCTCCATATTCTAACCTTTTTGTGTGTTTTTTTGTCAATTAATGCTCTTACTTGCCCCCACAAAAGCATCAAAAGCAGCAGATCCTCAAGCTCCAAACGCTGCGCAGAACGACGCGTTTTGTAGCTTGTAGATCTGCTACTTTTGCTGTTGTTGAATTTGAATTCTGAAAAGTAACAGTTTTGGACATTTGAGGTTTCCACCCGACAGAGACGATATAGGGGGCTTGTCAGACACCTCTGTCCTGCACTGTTCTAATGGTTTCTAATGATCCTTTAACAGTCTGCCAGATTCTTGACGAGCTCTTCCGCAAAGACTGGCAACATGAAGGTCAGTGGTTTTAATGTAACACTTTCATTAGCTAAATAATGTTTGTGTTTTATTCTGTTGACATGTTCTGTTGTTGTGTTTATTTATGCATATAGAGCCAAACATGGTCTCACTTGATGAGCTGCAGGACAGCCACACATCTCCTCAGCTGGGTGAGAACCACCGTAGCCTCTTGAACCTTTTACACCAAAAGAACTTTGGTTCTAGAACAGGTTCCGTTCTAGATCCTTGGAACCGTGGTGCTTTCACGGAACCGTCCGTTTCCACCAGTTTAAAGCACCATTGTAGTTAGCGAGCAGGAGTCCCCAGTTTGCCCCAGGTTCGATTCCAGGCCTGGCCAGCAATGTGTCGAATATGACCGGTCAAGGTGTCCATTTAACAGGGGAAATTCAATCGTCAATGGCGGTTACAGGCGGTTATTGTTTATATCTTATCTGCATCTTCCAACCTGTAGAATAGTGACACGCCCACTTTGGTTTCCAGTTCAGGGGGAAGAAAAACCGAACCGAACCAACTTTTAGGATTCTGAACCAATTCATTTTTAGTGGAAACACTCTGAACTGGTTCAGAATTAGGCGAGAAAAAAGAACGGAACCGGTTCAACCCCGGTGGAAAAGAGGCCTATATATCAACAGGTAGTGTTCATGTGTGATGAGCTGAACCTGCACAGTAACAATGTTATACTCTTATAGAAGCTATTTAACACCATTTTGGGCATGTCATCATTATTGGTGAAATGTTTCGGTCCACAGATCTTATTTAAAGCCCTCCCGCAGTAACCTTTCAGCTGTTTAAAACAACATTAACCCTGGGATCACCTATTTTACGCGTGTCATTGTAGGCGAAAATTCTCGAAAATACCCTCTTTATGTACTCTGCTCTATGCTGGTGTCGGGCAGCGAAAAAAGCAGACAAGCTTGTAGCGCATCGTGATGCGACACGTTGTGAGACTGTAAAGCAGCTATTTTCACTGTGTGACACCGACCACTCGTATAAAACAGGCTTAATTGTGGTCAGTTAAAGCTGCACTCTGTAATTTTCATGTGCTACCGGAGATTGGAATACAGGTTCTGACATTTTTACCACTGAGCTAATAGAGCACATCTACTTCAGGCAGTACCACTTATCAACCAGTAGAGGTCAGACCGTACTGCAGGATCTAAATGTCTCAATAGAAGAGCAGGGAGAGAAAAGAAATACAACCACTGAAGTTGTGGTAGTTATTTAGTTTTAACATACTCTACCATATAGATTTGTCAAAGTAAACATTTTATTCACCAAAAAAGCTTTAATGTAGCTTTAATGTTTTCTATATTTTTTTACAAATAAGTGTATTTTTTAAATGGTAGTTTTGGAATTGATTTGATTTCATACTTGAAGGTGGATTAGAGCACCTCTTCCTCCTCATAACTACACGCTGAGACAGTGCTCACTTTGAATGAGATTTTCACTTCAACGTCTCTTAACAGGACAATAACGCTTTGACCTTGAACTGTGTGGGTGTCTGTCTAGTCCACCAAGTCCGCCCGGTCGCCATAGCGCCGTGTCTTCTGATTTCCACCTGCAACCATGTGACAAATGGTGAAACAAAAACATGAAGCGAAGCTAATCTGATTAGGAAGGATAAAGATTATAAATAAATAGAAAAATAAAATAAAATTAATTAATAAAAATAGTAATACATTCTAAATAGTGATGGTATAAATGCTGCTAGTGATAGAATATATTGTTATAATATAATTAGAACAATATACAAATTGTTTACGTCTGAAAAACTAAACAAAATGTTGTTTCTTTTTGTTTCGTCTGTTCTGATATGTAATATTTGAAGCTCTGTGTTAGTTCATTTTCTCTTGTTTGCTCTTATGCTACTTTGATAATTTATTTTAAATGGTAAAAAGGTGGGCAAAATAAGCTTCGGCTTCAGCAAATACCTTTTCGGTCAAATAGTCATCTTGTTGACTAAGTTGTACTGTATGTTCAACTGCTTTGTTTAAAAATAATTAACTAACTAACTAAGCCCTGCTCCTTATTACACCTTATTTACTGAGGTTTTTTGTTTTTTTTGTCAGTTGCCTGTATTACCTTTGTGTTGTTTCTCAGTCCCTACAGAAACTCCACAGCATCCAGATGTGAAGGGTCTCACTCCACAGCCCGTTCCAGTGGAAAAGGAAGCAGTGCCTGTGGAAGATTCCCGTGTCCATAAACCTGAGGAGGAGAAGAAGTGTCCCACTCAGAACACCTCTGTGGAACGTAGAGCAGACACAGACACTCTGACACAACGTACAGAAGAACAAGACCCTGAAAAAGGCAAAGAAGAAGAAACCCACTCTGAACCATGTGCTGAGTGGGTCCAGAGGCCGGCCGCTGAAAAGGACCGAGTGATGGGTGAGGCTTTGAAGATGAAGTAACTAAGTACATTTACTCAAGTACTGTAATTTTTAGGTACTTTTACTTTACTGGAGTATTTCCAATTGTCTATACTTGTACTTCTACTCCACTACATCTCAGAGGAAAATATTATACTTTTACTCCACTAAAATTATTTGAAAACTTTAGTTACTAGTTACTTTGCAGATATATATTATTGCATTATAAAACATACATTAACCACTTTAGCCCTATTTTATACATGGGTAATTTGAAAATAGCAGATCTACAAGCTCACAACGCGTCGCATCGCGGCGCGTTGTGAGCTTTTACTTTTGGCATTTTAAATACATTTGGATAGATTTTGTACTTTTACTCAGGTACATTTTGAATTCCGGACTTTTACTTGCAACAGAGTACTTCTACATTGCAGTATTGATACTTTTACTTAAGTAAAACATTTGAGTACTTTTTCCACGACTGCAGGAGTGATGGCTGAGGCTGTGAAGATGACAGGAGTGATGGCTGAGGCTGTGAAGATGACAGGAGTGATGGGTGAGGCTGTGAAGATGACAGGAGTGATGGGTGAGGCTGTGAAGGTGACAGGAGTGATGGGTGAGGCTGTGAAGATGACGGGAAGAAGGCAGAGGTCGGGGGTTCAGGACACGTCCCGTAAAAGAAAGGGCGACGCGGGAGAAGAGGACGAAACGGAAAGGGGCGCGACTAGCGAGGACGCCACGCCAAGGAGGGTCGGCAGAGACCTCGGTAGGCCTGTTACAATTATTTGAGATAATCGCAATTATTTTGCGTACTCGTCATAATCGTTTCCATGTTGAAAAATGATCATTTTCAACATTTTCAAAAAATAGCAGAAATAGTATGCTTACATTACATTACATTACAGTCATTTAGCAGACGCTTTATCCAAAGCGACTTACAATAAGTGCATTCAACATAGGTAGGCAAGGAAACTACTAATCACCAGAAGTCTTAAGGGCATTTTCTGCTAAAACAAGCAACTAAGAGTATACCTAGTGCTGAGGTAAAAGTGCAATATATCAGCTACCTACTTTCTTAAACAGATGAGACAAAATAGGGAACTGGGAATAGGGAACTAGGCTACTGGGAAACCAGTCGCCCCGAGGCGGCAGACCGAAGCGTTCGGGCAGGGGTGTAAGGCCGGAGATGTTCCTTTCACTGCCCTATAGGCTAGCACCAGGGTCTTAAACTGGATGCGAGCCGCTACGGGTTATCCAATTATTAACTAGAGAACGTTAGTTAGATTATGTTTGGCATCCAATATTGAATGCCAAAAAACACAATTAAATCGTTAATCACAATTATTTTTGTGACAAACTAATGGTCAACTTAAATGTTGTTATGGTGACACAGCTCTAGACCTCGGCTCGGAGACGGAGAGCGGGACGTCGGAGAGGAAAAGACAGAAAAGGAGGGAAGAAGACGCAGCGCCAGCCGACTGGCCGGACGTCCTGCAAGGGGTCTGGCCATTGGTCAGGAGAGATGTCAATCACACTCCACCACACTCCACCCTGGAACAGGAAGCTGTACCTGAGAAAGATCCCCGTGTCCATGAACCCGACGGGAGAGTCCTCCACGGTATAGACCTGTTATTGTCACAATTATTACATAATCGTCTGATCACAATGATTGTTGATATGTTCATACATTTTCAAATGTAAAAAAAAAAGCAGAAATAGCAGATCTAGAAGCTTACAAGGCGCCACAAAGTGATGCGTTGTAAGCTTGTAGGCAAATGTTTGAGAGAAGGAGAGAGAAAGAATACAGCTGCATTAGTTAATTTGCTGTTTCATATGTCTACAGTATAGTGAGCTGTTACTCAGTGACCTGTGAATTATGGCACGGTTGTTTAAGTATTAGTAGTGTCATTCTTTTTATTAATACAAAATAAATGAAAAAGGTATTTAGGAAGGCGGTATGAGTCACCAGAACCAAGGACGGTGTTTTCAATGAGTCTATCATGATTCAAATGGAGTTTGAAGTTTGAAGGGTTTGTATAGGAAGTTAAGTAACTGCACAACTAAGATAATCACATCTTAGTATTCTTAGTAGGTGTTTGAATCCATTACTGTATGTTCTGTGTGTGTTGACAGACTTAAGGAAAGAGAAGGAGCTCGTTGCTGAACAGGACACTTTGTATGGACTCCAACCAAAGGCTCCTCATCAACCTGCAGACGCCCTGGCTGCTTGTGAGGTGACCCACAACGTCCAGGTCAGCCCCACGCCTCCCCAGGGCCTTCGAACCCCTCCGTCCACATCTGACTGTCAGCCCCGGCCAAGTGCACTCATCTCTGACGTCCAGGACGAGCCATTCAGCGCTGATCTCCAGCAGCACCAAGTTCAGGAACCAACCAGCAGGTGTCACTGTCACCCCCAGGTCACTCCTGAGGACGTCATGGACCCCACAGTTACAAACACAGCCCTGTGGCACTACCTCAACAACACTGAGAGAACAGAGCCAGTCATTGGTCAGCATATACTCTCTAATTTGTTTTAATTTTCTAAAATGTTCCTACTAACTATGTCTTGAAATATCTGGTTCGTGACATTGTGAGAGTTTATTATGGTGTGGTATTGAGCTAGATAGCTTATTTTAGGTCATATTCGTATGTCCATTACATGCATACTTGGATGGATGTGTTTAGTTTGTCCTGCTCAGACTTAAGTCTGATTTATACCTCATCGTATGATGGTGTCTCATGCCGAAATCAGGCTTTTACTCAGCCTGAGATATCTTCACATGAATATTTCATTGTACGGGTAAAATGATAATTTTAATTAATTCATTTAGCATTTTAGTAATTAACTAATTAGTTTAACAATTGTATCATGTACAAATGTGGTTATGTCTTATTGTGGCATGCCACCGAAGGGGCCAGCTGTCTAGAACAGGGTTGTTCTCTATGTATGCATGCATGTGCGTATGCATGTGCTCTGTCATACGATGGTGTCTCGTGCCCAATATAGCAGATCTACAAGCTCACAACCACTAAGTGTTGTGAGCTCGTAGGACGGCAATTTCCGGCACACTACACCGTCGTATGGCGAAGCATATATCAGGCTTGTATTAGCCTGGTTCCAGACGAATCTGACATGGCAAAAAAAACAAATGCCCCTTGGCAGATTAGGTCTGGCCCCTCTTAATAGAGATTGGATTTCTCTCCCTCCGAAGTTGTGAGGGACCAATCAGGGCCCAGTATGCAAATATGGGGCGGGTTTATCACCGGAGGCATTTTTTTTAATTTGCCCCTCGGAAATGCAGGTTCCACACAGAGATTCCAGGCTAATATCTACGCAGTGATATTAGTCTGGCCATGCCAGGCTAGGCTTGTTATGTCCCCACAAAGGTAGACCAATCACGGTGACCTATACACAGCCAAGCTGATGCTGCTACGCCTATCATAGCTCGCCTCACGCTGCTTAAGCTCACATTAGCACAGAAGTACTTAAATTCTGTTTGGTTCAGAAACTGCACAGCTAACAGCTTATTAGCTACTGTACACCGAGTATCCACGTTATTATACCCTGTCTTGTTTGGCTTCAGATAACATGTGATGAGCATTCACTGTCATCTTCTACAGTACGTTGTGTTCACTATGTGACTGTTCTGTGACACTGTGGTCCAGGTCTGAGCATGATGACAGAGTTCCAGTGGCCGATGGAGAACAACGCCCGCAACTATTTCCGGTGTCACTGCTGTTCCAGAGACATCATCCGTTCCCAACACATGTCTCACATCATATCTGCCAAACACCGCTACAACTACATAGTGAGTATCTGAGCCTGTGGTGGTGGCAAGGACACTCTTTGTAATTTTGTGTGTGTCCGTCCGTCTGTCTGTCCGTCCATCCGTCCGTCTGTCTGTGAGCAGCTAATCTCCGGCACCGTTGGACAGATTAGCATGAAACTGTGCACGCATACTCCTTACAAGGCCAAGTAAAAACCTCTGCCCCAAATTTCTCACATTAGCCTGTTATAGTACCACCAGTAGGTCGATTTTTGCAAAACACAGATTTTGGCTCAGGAGGTAGAGCTGCCGCTTGGGAACCGGAAGGTTTCCAGTTCGATTAGTTAGTGTCGAAGTGTCCTTGAGCAAGACACTGAACCCCTAATTGTTCCCGATGAGCAGGTTGGTGCCTTGCATGGTTTCCTCCGCCATCGGTGTGTGAATTTAATGCACATTGTAAAGCGCTTTGGATAAAGGCGCTACAGTATATAAATGCACCATTTACCATTTACATTACCTCTATAGTCATGTGATCAAGACGGATCTGTGATCAAATGGATTTTTCATATTCCATCCTGATTGGCTAAGATTGGCTTCTAAAGTTTGCAGGAGTGGCCTGTTTTGAACAAAATGAACATAGCGTCCGGTTGCCGTAAAACTTTGCACGCACATGCACATGCACATGCACATGCACATGCACATGCACATGCAGGTCATTTAGGTTTAGATAAAGTGCAGTTTACGTATTAGAGAAATGGAACGTGCTTGAGGATTCGCCAGTAACTATGGCAAAAAGAGCACAAAGCTATTGAGCAGTAAAACCCCTAAACAGCCTGTGGAAGGTTGAGGCTTGTTTTGGCTGGACTTGGCCCGACCTAGAGCTGCACATTAATGACAGACAAGATCTATGTTGTTGCTTAACTGTACTGTGTCACTACATTTTATGCTTTGTGCATTGTTATGACCCTAGGGCAGGGGTGATGCAACTTTGATGATGGAGAGGGCCTCTATATTTCCACACTCACTCCAGAGGGCCACATTGCACAGAAACCTCTTATCTCCGTAGTTTAACTTTTTTCTTAATTAATGCCCTACTTCGTCATTCTATGTCACACAAAAGTAGCAAAAATAGCAGATCTACAAGCTCAAAACGCGTCACAGTGCGACACGTTTTGAGCTTGTAGATTTGCTATTTTTGCTCTTTTTGTATTGGAATCCTGAATATTTTTTTGCTATTTCTGAATTGGAATCCTGAAAAGTAACATTTTATTTCATTTCAAATGCATTGTGTTATACTTGTTTGTTACTTTATTAACTTAAGTACATTGGACATAAAAAAGACAATAGCATTTTGATACTAGTCATTAAGCTACTAATATAGACTGAAGTAATTAAAGCGGGTCATGTTTGGAATTGTAACAGCTGAAATCAATAATATATCAATATTAACTAGCGGCAGGCCTCATTAAGTGAAGGTGAGGGCCGCATTTATTTATTTATTTTGCCATTGTTTTAATGCCATCCTACTACTATATCCTACTATTATTATTATCCTCCTGCCTTTATTTTTATGCCGTTTTAAGGGAAGCGCTTTTGGCACAGCAGCACAGCACCACAGCAGCGTCTCAAGGATCACCATTGCTATTATTGGGCATACTTTGGACCCCCTTTTGATAAAAAAAATAAAGTCAGGAGGATAATAATAATAGTAATGGGCCATTACTATGGCATTAAAAAAAAATTAAAAAAAGAAAAAAAAAATGTTTTTCCCAACTATTCGACTAGTACCAACAAGGTCGACTAGTGCTTATACTAGACGTACCCTAGGGTTATATGTGTATTTGCAGGTACTGTTTTGCCCTATGCCTGTCCTCTCCCATCATTGGTGTGTGTTTGTGAATGAGTGGTGGTGAGTGACTGATTGACTACCAGCTGGTGTGAATGGTGTCTAAGTGTGACTGGTAACTAACTAGTAGGTTGAACCTCGCAGGTGATTGGCTCCTGTCTTCATTGACTGGAGTATAAAACTTCCTACCTTCAGTTGATCAGATGTCTTCCTCGAGCACTCTTGTGCTAGAACTACCATGGGTTAAAGTTCTGGATAATGTAATGCCTTAGGAGTGTAGGGGTGGGTGACCTCTTTTTGTTATTAGTTCTGTTTTACTGTTAGTTTTTATTAGGTAAGATATTTGTGTTTTTGTTTCCTTTTATGTTAGGTAAAAGAGGTAGAGAAGTTTGCCGCTTTATACTCGAGGCCTACCAGGGCTGAAGACTGGTGCGAGAGGCCAGCATGAAAGTCCATAAACAACAAAAAGGCTCACACACTGAAAAAATGAACATTGAGGCTCTTTGGATGCAAAAATTGTCTTTAACTTACAAAAGTGCAAAAAGTGACATGGTGAAATAAAGTGATACATGATTTTTACACAGATTTTTATCTCAAATATAAACTAAATGCTTGATTTGGGGGATTTTAAACCTGTGTGGACTGACTGTTTGTTTGGGGACTGGTGAGGGAGTCCATCTTTTATGTGACACCTGGTGACCCCTAGGCATAAAGGGGGAACTCACTGGAGGAAAGTTGCTCATTCAGCCTGAGACTCGGTTTGTGCCCGCTTGCAAGTGTGTTTGAATGAATAACAAGAGAGACTCTCGTACATGGTTACTGATTCAAACTGAACAGTGACTCACTCTCTACTTGTTTTTGCAGAAAAAGGTGCGTCCTCGTATGGTCCGTGATTGGCCAAGCAGTGTGGAACCTAATGAGCGTCCTAGAGAGCTGAGAGACCTGGCCCAACAGGTGGAGAGAGATGAGGGATGGGGAAGATTGAAGGTCATTTTTTTTTTACTTAAATGTTTTACCACTTTGCTGGTTGCTTGGCTACTGGAGATCAAATTTGACCGTGTATGAAATGTATAAACAAAATAAAGATTAAACCCCTTTAGACCTGAAGTTTTCTGAAAAACTGAAATCTAAAATGACTCAGATTGAAGGGGTTCAGAACTCTCATATTTAAACTTTCCCAAGATGTACTGTTTGTAAACATGATTCTGGAAAGCTGTAGCAGTATTTGAAATGGAGGGGAATACTATAATAATATCTTGTTCCAACTTGTGCATAGCCATTTGAAAGGTGTTAAATAAGCAGTGACTAACATAATATTGTTTGCCATTTTATAGGTGACGGTGATGAGGTCATCCACGAGCCAGTCCCCGAAAGCTACTGCCAAATCCCCTTTGAAAGCACGAGTCACAAGCAAAACGACGGACGTTTCTCTTAAAATGAACGAAGACCTCAAAATGATTCTCATCTCCAAGACTGTGGCGGAATTAACTGAACTGTCCAAGAGCTGCCTAACTGAAGATACATCCCAAACTGTCTCCATCTCCAAACCTACAGAGGGTCAGTATTACTTTTTCAACCATTTTAACCCTGGCGTATCTGTTTTGGGCATGTCAGTATAATATGCAACATTCTTCAAAACATTTACCTCGTTTTAATCTTTTATACAAATACAGGCACTACTTACTTGGTTGAAAACACAAACTTAGGGTATGTTCACACTGTCAACCTTTTTATGAATATAAATCAAAACGCTGCCTAGAGAGATTTTTCTGAAAGACAGTATGAACGTGACCTGTGGTCATCTTAACTCTTTCAATGCCATGCTTATTTATGGAATTTTGGTTCTGAGTGCCACAACCAAAATTAATTGTAAAAAAAAAAGTGCTTAGGAGCCGAGATACAGCCTTTTTCAGTAAAAAGTTAAACAAGAAGTGAATGGAGCAGCAAATCTTCAAATCATCATATCTTGGGTTCTGAACCTTTTAAAAAAAAAAAAAAACGTATTTGACGTAGTGTGGCACACGGGGCGTCAGGCCTCATGACGTATTTGACTTATTGTGGCACTGAAAGAGTTAACATGGTATGTCGCACAAACAGGTTAGAATCAGGGGTCGGCAACCTTTTTGACATGAAGTGCCATGTTTTTATTTTCTTGAGTGTGTGAGTGTGCCGTATCAATATTCTACATTTTATTATGATGACACCACATCAAAATAAAATATTTCCAACAGATTTTGATTCCCATATTCATAACAGCCTTATTCGTTTCTTCTTTTGAAATATTGTCTTTCACATCAGAACATCCTAATGATCATTAGAATAACACCTATCTCCCAGACTCCCTCCCCAGTCAGAGTTCAGAGTTTGAATGAATGTAGAATTATGTGCAGGATTTTAATTTGCACACAGATGTGAGGGGACTTAATTTAATTGACTACATTAAAAACATATATTTTTATTTAAATAAATCCTCTTTCGCATACTTATGCCTTACTTTGCCTACAGTACCCCTGTGTTAGATGGGTAGCATCCTTGTAAAAGATTATGAGTTTTACACACATATGCTTTTAAACAGAATGAACATTTTCTATCGCAAGATGTACTGAAATGTCATTTGAAGTGATGATGCCTTATTCATATCCATCCACTTGTTGTCAGTTCCTCATCTCCATCTGTTTCTGACCATCGTTTATTTGCACTCATCCACCAACCTTTCCTCTATCCATTCTGTAGGTAATGGAATAAATCAAGGCTCACAATCCTCACCGATGCACATCTTACCCCCTGACACCCAGCCAGAAAGCCCACAGAGCTGTGATGTTCAGCCAGAGAGTTATGAGGACCCCAGAAGAACCCAGCCATGGGCTCCCCATGACCCTATGACCCAGTCAAGGGCTCCCCATGACCTCATGACCCGGCCATGGGCTCCCCATGACCCTATGGCCCAGCCATGGGCTCCTCAGATCCCTGGTACGTGGCAGCAGGCTCCCCGGGATTGTGACACACAACCCTGGGCTCCTCAGTACTCCTCCTCAGCACCCTGGTACCAGTCGGCACCTCAAGACCCCGGTGGTATTCAACCACAGAACCCAGAAGAACCGAGGGACAGAAGAGGCATCAAACTAGAGGAAACACAGAAGCCACTGGTGTGTTCAGACAGACAGACGTTCTTGGACCCAGAGCCACCGGTGTGTCAAAGCAACTCGGCAGGTATGTGTGTGTGTGTGGATTGAATCACTGCATTTATTTATGTTTATTTTATGGATTACTTTCTGTGTAGGTTTGTGTCTATCGCAGTGTTGATTTTGACACCACATTTTGATTTAGTTTTAGTCATATTTTAGTCATCTGAAATGTTTTAGTTTTTGTCTAGTTTTAGTCGACTAAATATCATGAGATTATAGTCGACTAAATCTACAGTTGATTTAGTCGACTAAAATGTATTTTGTCGGTGCCTTGATGGCGTCGCAATGGCTGATTTTACACTTGGTTGCGCTCTGAAAATAGCGATCTACAAGCTCACAACGCGTCGCGTGTTGTGAGCTTGTAGATCTGCTATTTTCAGAGCGCAACACCCGAGCACAACCAAACATAAAATGACTTGTCTTTTAGTTCCACTCGTCCCTCAGTAACATTTTAGTCTAGTTGACAAAATTGTCAATATATTTAGTCTTAGTTTTAGTCGTCGTAGCTTAGTTTTTGTCAGTGAAAAAAGGTAGAAGACGAACAATTTTCGTCATAGTTTTAGTCGACGAAATCAACACTGGTCTATCTGTTGACTTGTCTGTCTGTCGCTCACACACACAGGGGAAATGATTGCCAGTCGTGTGTCCCTCTTCCTCAATGTGAAGCTGTCAGAAGCTGAGAGAAAGCGAGTCGTAGGTGAGTGTTTGTTTGACCTTTGTGCACAAATGAAAAATGCTTTGCGGTGTCGAGATTTGGTTGCACTGGTGTCTGCAAGGATTGAAGTATTTTATAATCAAGTATCAAGTAAGTTTTAGATCATCAGTCTTTAACCCATTTAGACCTGGAACGCATCTGTGTCACTTTAGATTTCTTTGGCTATTCAAAAATAGCAGATATACAAGCTCATAGGTGCCACGCTATGAGCTTGTAGATCTGCTATTTTTGAAAATCTTTTTTTTTTTTTTTTTTTTTTCAAAAAACTGTTAGGATTTAGAAAACATTTTTAAGAATGGCCTCAGGTCTTAATGGGTTAAGTCCCAAGTCAATGAGCCAAAGTCGAGGCCCAACACCTGACTATTGGGCTTCAAATGTTCAACGCAGGTTTTTTTTTACTCCAAGTCACACGCCCACAAGTCAATTCAAGCCTTCATTCAAGTCATCATAAATCATAATGTCCATGTTGAGCCTCAACTGAAAGTGGAAGTCGTTAATAGAATGAGAAATGTACTTGGTCAATTGTTGATGATCTTTGCGTGTAAACATTATTATGCCAACATGAAACCTTACCAGTGGATTAACGGCTTTCAGTGGACATGGGGAAAGAGTCTTTAGTCACCTGAATGGAGTTCTTACCTCAACCTGTGTGTGTGTGTGTGTGTGTGTGTGTGTGTGTGTGTGTTTTTTTTTTCAGGTCTGGGCTCAGTGCTGGAGTGTCAGTGTGGAGACATATCTAAGAATGAGCGACTGGCCCCATTTTATTTGTGTTGTAGTTGTCTAAAGACTTTCCAGCTGCAAAACATTATTGGACACATCATCAGCCTCGATCACCAGCACAAGTATATGGTCAGTGTCCTCTCCGGTACTTCTCACATATGACCATTTTACCAGAGTATGAGCTTGTAGATCTGCTATTTTTGAAAAATTTGTGGCAAAATCTTGGATTATATATTTTTTAAAGTGAACATTTGTAAAATATTTAGTTCCAGGAACCCCCAGAAGCAAGATTTGAGTTACAAATGTCCGCCAAAAAAAAGAAAACAAATCAAATATTTGCACAACTTTTCATGATTTTTCAAAAATAGCAGATCTACAAGCTCATAGCGTGGCACTCGGTGCCGCGCTATGAGCTTGTAGATCTGCTATTTTTGAATAGTCAATGTCTGCTGTTATGTTTGTGTATGAGTGACAGTTTGAAAACGTCTCCTGTATGTTTGTGTTAGTGGGAGAAGTACCCCAAGATGATGGCTGGAATCTGGAATCTGGAGGACTTGAGTGAGAAAGACAAGATGGATGACTTTGAGGTTATGGTCAACAGAATTGCTGAGCAGGAACAGCTTTACCAAATGGATGCTGAGGTAACTTAGTTTGATACTGTTTGTTACTTTTCCATGAAGTTAACCTCTGCTGTGGGTTCACCGTTGTGCTACAGGTGGTGGGGAAACTGTAATGGAACTATACGGATACAGGATAGGTGGGCACTAGGGACATCTGGTCATCTCGATGTAAAATTGCTTATTTTGTCCAAAATGTTAAAATTATTTTATATTTGAAAAATGGTCTTAAGTAATGTAAAGTAACTTCTTGTTTATGCCCCAAAATGACTGGATATACTGGTTTTGTAGCAACTTGTAGCAATTGTAGAAATATAATTGTAGAAATACTTACTAAAACATTTTCCAAATATTAAATTTTTCAACATTTTGGACAAAATAGACAATTTTACATGGAGGTGCCCAGTTGTCCCTAGTGCCCACCTACAGGTTCAAAGGGCAAAAATACCAACTCAAATTTTGAACGTCCCTGAAATCAGAAGAAGTGAGGCAGAGGTTTTACCTCCGTATTTTCTGCTGAAATGACTATTTACTAATTCAAGTGGAGGTCTCGTTATTAACTCTCTCAGTGCCAGACCCCGAGTTATCCCGAGTTTTTGGGTTATACCCTCAGTGCCAGAACGAGAAATCCCGAGTTTCTTTTGTTGAAAAAAGTGTTCAGAACCCAAGATATCATTATCTGAAGATTTGCAGCTCCATCCACTCTTTGTTTAACCTAAAACTGAGAGAGAAAAAAAGGCTGTATCTCGCTTCCTAAGCACTTTTTATTTTCTTTGAAAAAACAAAAAAAAAATCTGGCAAAGTTCGCAATAATTTTTTTATTTTATTGGCACTGAAAGAGTTAAGCTACACATTATGCAGGGCAGGGGCTACTTGTGGTTGTGAGTTAATTGTTGTCCATACACTGACCTGTCAGGACAACTCTGGGCATCTTAATAACATTGTGTAGATTAGAGAGAATAAAATATTAGACTTTCTCCTTATGAGTGACAGCCTGATACATTTTTAAACTTGTATTGTCTGTCTCAACTATAATGTTGTTTATGTTTTACCTATTTTCTCTTGTCAAGGTTATACTGCTTGACAAGGACTCATATCATCGTGTTCGTGTGGCTTCATTCAATGAAGGTACAGTAGTTCTTAAACTATGTTTTTCCCCCTAAAGTCCCTAAAAATCAAATTTTAATTACTTCCTGTCAAAAAATTTAATGCGTGATTACATCAGCAAGACCTTATGAATAATCATGAATCATGATCCAATCCAATCCACTTTATTTGTATAGCACATTTCACAACCAGGGTTAAGGGTTTACAAAGTGCTGTACAGAAAACCATGCAAAATACAAGCTAAAATATGCTAAAAACACAGAAAACACCAGCAAAACACACAGAAAACAAATAAGACAGACCACAGAAAACTCTCAAGCGGGATTAAAATGCCAAGGTGTAAAGGTGTGTCTTAAACCGAGATTTAAAAGTCTCAATGGTGGGGGCCCTTTTAACATGGGGGGGGGGGGAGCGCATTCCATAGGGTGGGGGCTATGGCAGCAAAGGCTCGGTCGCCTCTGGTCTTTAATTTGGTCCTTACTGTGACCTCGAGACTTAGCTGGCCAGCAGACCGCAGTGACCTTGGGGGGTATAGACCTTTATGAGGTCAGAGAGGTACTGAGGTGCCAAGCCATTCAGGGATTTAAAAACAAACAATAACATTTTAAAATCAATTCTGAAGCGAACAGGTAGCCAGTGGAGTGAGGCCAGCACGGACGTAATGTGCTCACGCCTACTGCTTCCTGTCAGGAGGCGTGCCGCAGAATTTTGGACTAGCTGCAGGCGTGCCAAGGAGGCTTGATTTAGCCCGACATATTGCGCGTTACAGTAGTCCAGACGTGTGGAAATAAAGGCGTGAATGACACGCTCAAAATCATTGAAAGACAGAACTGATTTAATTCGGGCAAGCAGTCTCAGATGATAGAAGCTGGAGCTGACCACAGCATTTACCTGTTTATCTAATTTGAGAAGATTGTCAAATTTGACTCCAAGGTTGGAGACAACAGGTTTCACATAAGACTGTGGGGGGCCCAGATTGGTGGGTATAATGCCAGGACCACTAGGCCCAAACACTATGACCTCTGTCTTTTTTCCATTGACACTTAGAAAGTTAAAAGCCATCCAGGTTTTAACATCATTGAGACAATCTAGAAGTGGTGTCAGGGAGCTATTACTTTCCTTCTTTAAGGGCATGTAGATGATATCATTCACCTGTGATTCCCATATACCAGTGGTTCCCAAAACTTCCTAAAATAATAAATAATACATTTGCCCGGGACCCAAACTTGTGAAAATAGGCAGCAGATCTACAAGCTCACAACGCGTCGCTTCATGCCACGTTGCAAGCTTTATTAAATACTTTAGAAAAATGTTGGAATTGTTTTTCATTGATAAAGTGGTGATTTTTCTTTTTTTGTTTAAACTTTTTTTAATCTTTTGAAATGTATGTATATTTTTCTTAAAAGTTTGGAAGCCGGACGCTACATTACAAACGTTCTAATTTTAAACTTAAAGCAGTACATTAAAACATGCATCTTAAAACTACTGAGGTGAGAAATGGGCAATGCAGTAACATAAATGTGCTTTGGCACTGCCTCTCTGTCTCTGCCTTGCTGAGCGTGAGACGAGTGCCGACACAAGCCTGTGTAGTTGAAGAGATCCCATAGCCCGAGGTTTATGGGACGATCGGCTGAGACATAACCAGCCACTGTTTTACTAGGAAACGTGAAAATAAAGGTTGCAAAAGGTCATTGCAGGTGGACCATATCGTACCATATTATCGGTGTCAGTAAAAATGTCAATGTCTATCCACAGCTCCTTGAATGTGTGGTGTTGTAACTGTAGTGGTCTGATTGTTGTCTGTAGGCATCCACATACTGGAGTCATGCAGGCCACCAGAGGCAGACAAGAGCACAGATAACGGTATACTGAACCAACCATCACACACACACATACAGATATGTCCCAGCTAGAGACCACTGTTGACGTTCATAATCTTTAACCATCCTTGTTCCCAATTCAGAAGAGACGGACAACATAGTGAAGACTGAGCCGGTCGCAGAGCACATGTCTGACAGACCACACCCAGAGCGTGTGGCAACCATGAACACTCACAACTCCACCATAACAGGTGTGTGAGGTCAACATTACTCCCCCAACACATAGAATGTTGAATATAAAACCATGCCTTATTGTGTCTCTGTTGTTTCCAGTCACCATTAAACAGGAGGTGAAACAGGAAGACCACACCCACAGCTGTTTCTCTGGACATACTGGTAGATACTGACGCCTACTGGAACACAACTTGTTTTGTTTTCCTGATAACCCTGATGTTTTACTAGCATAGAAAAGCAGAGGTTACTTTAAATGGAACTGACTCCCCGACTCCCAGAGGGGTTTTTATTAAGTGGCAGAAATGTGTTACAGACAATTTAAATATCCTCTGCAGTCGTATCTGTATGGAAGTAATGTTTGACGTGCTTGTGTCTCCTGGTGTGTGACAGTCTGGTACTGTATGTATCTTAACATATTTGTCTGTTTTTTCCCACCCCCCCAGAAATGAGAAAGGCAGTGAAACATGGTTTGGATGACGTGTCCTCAAATGAAGATGGAGAGACGGTCAAACGGAGAAGAATTTCAAAGTCTCCCGATGGGCGAAAATTGGAGCTGGTCTTGAACTCACTTAAAATATTAGCGTCCTCCAACTTCAACCTTGAATCTCCTCCATTAAGTCCAGTCTCGGCTGCATCTTCTGAGCCTTGGTTCACTGAGCCCAGGACGCAAATGGCCCCGAAGCCTGTCGACAACATCGTCACGAGCTACGCCGACCGGCAGTTCACGTCGGAAAGCCAAGCCGCCGACGTCATCGATTATGACCAGCCTCCGGAAAGCTACTACAGAGCAGCCCACCCTGCTGCTGCGGGGGAAGACCTTCCTGTTGCCTCCAGCCCACAGCTGGACTGTAATCAGAACTTCAGTGTGGGTGAACCCAGCACCGTTAATACAAACCCTGCTCTGGCATCGCAGGCCGGTATCTATAACACCACGGCCTCTCCTTTTAATATCGGTTCCATCACCACGGTCAGCCCAAACCCCGCTAGCCAGCAGTTTCCTGGTTCCGATTACAGAATCAACCAGCCCACCGTAGCCATGTTAAACCCCAGTGTCTCCCTGCCAGCAGCAGGCTACTATGGGACGCCCGTTTATCCTTACAGTCAACTCACCTACAACCCGTATTTCACACATGGGTATCCATCCGGAACTGGACCTGCAGGTATTCACCGAGCTCCAGAGCAGCACCCTGTGTTCTCACAGTATGTAAACTACAGTGTTGGTTCTACTGGAGGATTGAACCCAGTCCAGACCCCTCCTCAGCAAGGGACAGGACAGTATGTGATTCCTGGAGGCGCCTACACCACCAATCCACCTGCAGAAGCCTGGCTTGAAATGCAAAGACAGCAGCAGCCGCAGTAATGTTCTGGGTAACATTGTCCCTTATTATAGAAATCCTCTGGTGCTTTGTGGCATTTACTTTCACCAGCTACAGTTTAATCATCCAGGGGTTGACACTAACGGTTGCCCGACTGCCCGTGGCAAGTAAAGAAAACGTTCGGGCAAGTGCAGTTTGCTTTCAGGTTGCCCGATGGGCAAGTGAGTGGGGGAAGCAACTGTCTTTAGTTTGCTATAAACACAACACAGTGGCCCTCATTTATCAACGCAGCGTATAAACCGGCTTATATTTTTCCATATATTCGGCGTACACCAACGTCAAAGTCACATTTATCAACGGATCCTACACAGCCAATCCTGGCGTACATCAGGTCGGAGCTTTGATAAATCTCACGTCTGAAAACGAGCGTCATTTAAATAACACGCCCTTAAATATTCTCAAAACGCCCCGATTTTACGACATGAAGAAGAATCAGAATACGACCAAAGACATCAAAAGCCAATAAGAAAGAGTTTCCCCCGATCGCCTCGCCTCGCTGCCTGTCAAGTCACACACACACACACACACGCACACGCACACGCACACGCCTCACCTCTCTCTCTCACTCACTCACTCACTCACACACACACACACACACACGCCCAACTGTGTCTTTCATGTAATCCGTAGCGGTACAATCTTTGTCACGTAGGCTTGTAGCCTACATGAATGACATATTATGATACCAATCACATCGCCATGAATGGAATACGTTTGTATATTAATTTATTTAACCCATACCGAGCAGTGCACAAGCAGTCATGTAGGATATTCCCCGTGAGACTCGGACGGGCGGCAGTCATTCCGCGGCAGTGATTCCGCCACGTTAATAAGAGATTGGAGCGTCGGGTTTATATCGTTAACCCAGCAAGGTTGTAGTCTTCATAACTCTCTATGACATAACTCCCTAACATAGGACAAGCTACTGTAAGTTTGTACACCTCACTGTCCATGAAAAGATCGTCGGGAGTCCCGAAAATGCGCTCGCAGAAGCGCTGTATATTTTGAAAATAGCAGATCTACAAGCTCACAACGAGTGGCGATGCGACCCGTTTTTGAGCTTAGATCTGCTATTTTAACATAGCCAATGCAACTGAATGACTGTTAAAGCAGTTTGTATAAATTAATTTATAAAATGTCATATTTTCACAGGGATTATTTATTAGTGTAGATATACATTTAGGAGTGGATTATGTGTCCAGATGCCTGTCAGACAGTCAGACAATGCTGCTCCGCAGGTCTAGAATGGAATAAACGGGCGCAGCCAACGTCAACAACTGGTCTCGACCAGACGTGAGATTTCAGTTTACGGTAGGATGAAGCCCAAGTCAGGATATATTGATAAATGCCGAAAGGTGCGGTGATCTCGCCGTACGCCCATTATTTGGGCTGCACCGCGTTGATAAATGAGGGCCAATATGTCTGTGGAATTTAAAATGTCATATAGTATATTAGCTATTGAGATATTTGGCATAAATATTGAGGTATGTCCATATCTCACAGCCCCAGAATTTAAGTTAAAAAAAAGAATGTGTTAAAATATGAACCGTAATTAAAATTGTACATATTACAACGAAACTACAGCAAATTACAACGGCCCACGTTGTAATTTGCTTCTCAAGGAGCTGAAAGAGAGGAGAGGAGGCTCTGCAAGGTGCTTGAGACGAGGGTAGATCAAGTGGATCTACACTTTTTGTCAGAATTAGTGATGTAAGAATTTAAACCTATTTAGTTATTGGCTAGTACTGCCCAACATCTCCTCTGGCTATAGGATGTAATCTACGCTGTCTGGGAGATGGGAACCAAAAGCCGGCGCTTAGCCTCGCAGAAATCAAAGGAATGATTTTGAGCCGACAAAACATGAATCTGCTTTATATTCTAATAAGTGGATTTATGAATGGGCAATGCTTTACTCTAGACAGTTTATGGAGAGGAATGTCATTGTCAGCGGTCTGAGACAATAGATTGATGAAAGAGAGCTCTGAACAGTTGAAGCAGTTTATTAATTTAGCATTTTCTATTAGTTGCAAGTTTCACATCCTATACAATAAATTCATGTCTTTATTTTTATGAATAAAACAAAGGCTATACACTCACCCTCTGTATTCCTCTGTGTTTCATAAATTGTCTACTACATCATGGATCTTTAACAGGGGGTCCGGTCCTTTTTTACATTAACCACTTGAACCTAGCATCTGTATTCTTGGGGGAACATTAGCAGAAAATAGAAGATCTACAAGCTGACAAAGTGTTGACACGTCAGCTTGTAGATCTGCTATTTTCGGCAAAGAGGTGTAGAGATAAAAAGGAGTAGACCAAGTACAGAGCCAAAGGTCACGTTTTCCTATGTGTTGAGGGTTTAAAATATTTGTGTAACACTTTCAAAAGTATTCAGAATTTGTAAAAGATTTTCACAATGATTTAAAAAATAATAATTCTAACTGTGCAGCCAGCATACAGTAGTAGCTCACTTTCTTGGGACCAATGTCTACAGTACATGATCCAAAGGTTGTGGGTTCAAATGTTCCAGCTTCACTCTGAAGCATATTTTGCAGACTAACATCCAGATACGACACTCACAAACGTAAGTGTGGGAAGGTGCCGTAGGCAAGCGGACGTGTATACTGTATCTATGCGACCACCCAGTTGGGCAGTAACGTGTTATAATACATTCTTTTACATGATTAATGTGCCTTGATATTCTGCCTCTAATCCAGTGGTTCTCAAACTCCAGCCCCCCCCCCCCCTGGGGGGGAGGGGGGGGGGGCACAAGTCACCACATTCTCACACCAATGGTGGCAAGCTAGCGCCTACCGACTCATTGGGGCCAATGTAGGGTTCAGTGTCTTGCCCAAGGACACTTCGACACTAACTCTACCCCTGAGCCACTGCCGCCCCTATAGATGATAATGTGAAAATCTACACGCGATCTACAAGGCATTGTGAGTTTGTAGATCGGCCATTTTCAAAATGTTTGCCTCTGTGTTAATATTTGACATTTGGCCAATATCTGACAATTTTTATAGTATAGTTTGATCGATTGCTTTTGATGCAGTAATGGTCTCATTTATTACATTTTGACGTATTAACCCATTGAGACCTGAAGCCGATTCTACATGTCTCCTAAATCTCAACAGTATTCTGAAAAACGTATGTTTCTATATCAGTGGGGCTCAATCTTTTATCATGTCAAGGACCCCCAAAATGATATGTATTTGGCCGCGGACCCCCATCAAAATATTTTGTTCCAGGGACCCCCAGAAGCAAAGATTTTAGTTAAAAATGTTCGCTTTAAAAATATATATATTCAAAGATTTGCACACATTTTCACGATTTTTCAAAAATAGCAGATATACAAGCTCATAGCGCGGCACTCGGTGCCGCGCTATGAGCTTGTAGATCTGCTATTTTTGAATAGCCAAACTGTCAAATAATGCTTTTTAGCTCAAATCAAAAAATGACACAGTTCCAGGTCTTAATGGGTTAAAAAGGTAATTAATGGTCCTTAAATTGTGCAGATACCCTATACACACTTATACTGTAACTGTTGGTTTATGTACTGTTGAAGAAAACGATATTGAAAATCATCTGGGGACCCCCCAAAATCATTTGGAGACCACCCTGGGGGTCCTGACCCACTGCTCTATTCCACCTCTACTCAAAAAGCAACATAGCCTATTTATAGTTATTTTTAAAGAGAAATGTCCCGCAATATGAATTTTGATACGTTTTATTTTTATGATAACTGTTATATAATCGCAATATTACACAGGAGGGTGTGCTTTACCGTGATGCTTGATGAACTCTGCTCTGCCTCCTTCCTGACCTCACCACTGGCGTGCTGCCAATAATCAAGGTAAAGCAAACCCTCTCAATTGCTTAATCCATTAAGTCCGGGAACGCATCTGTGTCATTTTAGATTTCTTTGGCTATTTTTATTGTGAAACTTAAAAAAAATCTTTGAATATATATATTTTTAAAGCGGGGGGGGGGGTTCCTTGAAAAACAAAATCTTTTCAGATGGGGATCCGTGGCCAAATACATGTCATTTTGGGGGTCCTTGACATGAAAAAGTGTGAGAACCACTGATATTACAGCCTATGTTTTATTTATTTTTTACTTCACCAGAAGCAAAGATTTGAGTTACAAATGTTCACTTTGAAAATATATATATATTCAAAGATTTGCACAAATGTTCACGATTTAAAAAAAAATCGCAGATATACAAGCTCATAGCGTGGCCAGAGAAATGTAAAAATGACACGGATGCTTTCCCCGGTCTTAATGGGGTGATTCATTCTCTGGGTGAAACTGTCAGGGTGGTGTACAGTAGTCTGGTATGCTGGTCTGGGCAGTGTGTGTGGGATGGCAGCTTCATTCTTTTGTAGCCTATTGTAATCTAACCTGGCCAAACAGGTTATGTTATCTCTCGTAGCCTTGTAGGCTCTATATATGCTCTTGCATTTTTTCTAAGACTAAAAGACTAAGATTTTGATATTTAGTCGACTAAGACTAAACAATTTCAGAAGACTAAAATAGGACTAAAACGGAATGATATGTTATTCAAAAGACTAAGACTAAATCAGAATTTGCTGTCAAAATTAACACTGGTTGAGCTGGGCAATAATACTCTGCTGACTGATCTGCAGATCACTGGCTCTATTGCCAAGCAGTTGCATGAGATGAGAGACAGGCCTGATGACACACGTGGAACTCTCAATGTAGTACAGCAGATAAATAATCAAAAATAATCATATTTGAACTGGGGACCCCCCAAAATAATCATATTTGAAATGGGGACCCCCCAAAATAATCATATTTGAACTGGGGACCCCCCCCCCCCCAAAATACCCCAAAATAATCATATTTGAACTGGGGACCCCCAAAATAATCATATTTTAATTGGAGACCCCCACCCCGATAAGCACTTGGAATTGTAGGAGTTGAGACATTAAATTTAGTTCGACTCGGTTCCATAGATAAATATTGTGAAAATAGCAGATCTACAAGCTCACAGCGTTGTGAGCTTGTAGATCGTCTATTTTCAAATGTTTTGCCTTTTTCTTATATAATTTTACAATTTGCCCATTGTTTGACCAGTTATAGTATAGTTTGTTGGTGACTTTTGATGCAATAATGCTCTTTTTTCTTTTCTTTTTCTTTCTTTGAGGTATTAAAAAGTCCTTAAAATGTCACTTCACTGTCATCTCTGGGGACCCCCCCAAAATCATGTCAGGGGGTCCCGACCCACTGGTTGAGAACCACTGGTTTACTGTGTGCACGGTGTGAGTGTGCCCCTCCCCTCCTTAACCCCTCCTCCCTCTGCCCTATAAATTCATCCCACACCTTCATCTCTTTCCTGTTACTTCCTCCTTGTTGAACAGGTAGGTTCCTTTACTGTGTTCTCTGTCATGACATTAGAAATGGAATTGATAATGATTTAATCAGTATAATTATGATAGCCTCAGATGATATCTGTATGTTAATGTATTTACTTTCATACATTAGCTCTGATCAAGTTGTTTTGGACTGAAGTCACCAGCCAAGAACCGTGTTGATCGTTGACCGTGTTTGTTTAACTTGAACCCATTTAGACCCTAGGCCGATTTTAAAAACGCCTTCTAAATCCTGACCGTTTTCTGAAAAACTTCAAATATTTATTAAAAATAAAATATTTTGCTATATACTGCTATATAGGGTTTCCCGCCCAAAATGGGTTCATATCTTCCTTACTTGTTTAATTTGACGTTTTGTCTTTATTCATGACAGGTATGTTTTTTTGTATATTTCATATTATTTGTAAAATAATATGAATTATTATCATGTTCCTACTTCCTCAAAGGAGAGAGGAGTTTAATCATTAAAACTATGAATGTGTCTCTTTGTTCTAATAGGGTTTTATCAACACACACAGACATCAACACTTCACTCCAACAGACACTGACTGGCTGTTAGACAAACACCACAAACGACTACACAACTGCTCCAGCTACCAGGTAACTTTGATTGTTTTGCTCTAGAGTCAAACAACCAATGTGTTTCTTGTACTACTCAACTTGCTCATGAGTGGCAACACTCCAGAAAAAAATAAAAATACTTCTAGGAGCACGGCTCAAAAGACAAAACGGCACTTGAAGTCTTTTCATTGTTTTATTTGCCTCACCCGGACGCATGCGTGCGTGCGTGCGTGCGTGTGTGTGCGTGCGTGCGTGCGTGCGTGCGTGTGTGTGTGTGTGTGTGTGTTGTAGCGGTTACCACCATAAAAGATTACATCAACTATACAAAAAAAACAATGGTGAATGGTATAGTTCTATAATTATCTGTATAGTTATAGTGCTGCTCAGTGTGAATGGCACTTTAGACCAGGAAACATACCTCTCTCCTCTCCTGCACCACAATGGCCTTCCAGGTTGGTATGATATAATATCACATCTGTACAGGGTGTTGAAACTATCTGGGCCGTAGATCTGCCTTTGCTCCATGCAGATCTGCAGAATTTAGGCTTTGTAAATCAAGGCTTTGTCATTTCAATCGTGTGAATATTTAGACAAGTGGTTACCAACATTTTCCGGATCAGAGCCCACCCATGTTAAGTGGTCAGATGGGTGAGCCACATGGATGAATACCAGCACATTTAGGGGTACTATAGTGAAAGACCTTTTCCATGACGGCCGAGTAGGTTTAGGTGGGTCCAACCGTTCAGAGGTCTGTGGATTTGTGTTTGACAGCACTGTACTGTATGACAGCACTATCATTAGTGATGTGTTAGATTCATGTTAATGTGTATTTTCAGACATTTATTCACTTAAACCCTCAATACTTAGTAAATTTGAACTTTCACTTTTTACTTTTTACCGATCTATTAGCTCTCAACGCCTCGCAAGTGCGAGGCATTGTGAGCTTGTAGATCTGCTATTTTGGTTAAAGTTCTCCTCAGAATAGGGATGCTAGGGTTCAAGTGGTTAATGTAAAAAAAAACATTCTATCTCACAAAGGTGTGGTGGCCCCCCTGTAGTAACTCTGAGGACCCCCTATAGGGGTCCCGGACCCCCTGTTGAAGACCCCTGATCTAGCCAATGGCAGCGGAATGAATGTCACACCGGGATATGGGATTAGAAGCCTTCTAGGCTGGGATCAATTTGTTGATCCACTTCCAAGCATTTTGGGGCGGAATGGTTAGTGAGCCCACCTAGAACTCTGGAGGTCCTGGAGGTCCCAGGTACATTTCTAGCTCTCAGCAGTGGTGGAAGATGTACTCAAATGTGTTACTTAAGTAAAAGCATCAATACTGCAATATAAAAATACTCTGTTACAAGTAAACGTCCGGAATTCAAAATGTACTTGAGTAATAGTACAAAAGTACGGGCATCAAAATGTACTGAAAGTACCAAAAGTATCGGCTATTTTCAAATATCGGCTATTTTCAAATGGCCAAAATGTATATAGGACTGAAGAAGTTGATGTATGTTAATTATAATCAAAATCTACTAAGTAACTAGTAACTAAAGTTTTCAAATAATTGTAGTGGAGTTCAAGTACAATATTTGCCTTTGAGATGTAGTGGAGTAGAAGTAAAAGAACTGGAAATTGGAAATACTTCAGTAAAGTAAAGTACAGTACTTGAGTAAATGTATTTAGTTACCACTGGCTCTCAGCAATGTGTCGAAGTGTTGCTAAGCAAGACACTTAACCCCTACTAAAGATGGTGCCCAGATTTCCCTAGTGCCCACCTTCCCTGTATTCTTTTATTAAGCACTTTGAGCTTTTCTACTGTGTGTGTGTGTGTGTGTGTGTGTGTGTGTGTGTGTGTGTGTGTGTGTGTGTGTGTGTGTGTGTGTGTGTGTGTGTGTGTGTGTGTGTGTGTGTGTGTGTGTGTGTGTGTTTGTTGTCTATGCAGGCTTAACGTGGTCAGAATCATCAGAACTATAAAACAGCTCCTTCCTGGTTTTGTCACTTCTCTCGTATCTCCTCAACCATAGAGACTTCTACCTGCGTAGGTGAGTTTATACTGATCAATAATATAATGTATGAAGCTTAAAAT
The DNA here is from genome assembly GCF_963280865.1 of Gymnoscopelus braueri. Classification (NCBI taxonomy): domain Eukaryota; kingdom Metazoa; phylum Chordata; class Actinopteri; order Myctophiformes; family Myctophidae; genus Gymnoscopelus; species Gymnoscopelus braueri. The sequence continues at coordinate 6,798,210 of NC_137613.1, forward strand.
ATTTACTGATTAATAACATCCTACTGTACTATTATAAATCTTTATATCCTACGTCCTAGCACAGTAAGCTACTGTCCTATTTTTCATGTAACTAATTTTTCATGTACCCTCGGAGCTCCGCGGTAGATAGAAAATTAATATAAGCTTATTAGATGTTCAAAATATAGACATGAATAAAGTCAGTAGGAGGGATTGGGATGAGAATGTCCCTATTTACAGTCGGCGCTCGTAAAGACAGTGATGTCACTGAAATGCGACTACTTGTCTGTCTGCCGTCTCCCCTCTGCCGTGTTAAAATTATGGGTAACCCATTCAAGTGGCAAATTAAATGTGAAACACATCAACTATTGAGAAAACAACAAGATATGTTGACAAAGGCACTCTTTAAACCGTCAATAGTAAATTTGACCCTTCACTTTTTACTTAGTCTGCTCTTTTTCCCCCTCTACACCCAGTGGTGGAAAGTAACTATGTACATTTACTTAAGTACTGTACTTAAGTACAATTTTGAGGTATTTTTACTTTACTGGAGTATTTCCAATTTTCAATACTTTTTCTTCTACTCCACTACATCTCAGAGGCAAATATTGTACTTTTACTTCACTACAATTATTTGAAAACTTTAGTTACTAGTTACTTTGTAGATTTTGATTATTTATACAAACATATATTACCCACTTCAGCCCTATATACATTTTGGCCATTTGAAAATAGCCGATCTACAAGCTCACAATACGTCGCGATGCAACGCATTGTGAGCTTGTAGATCTGCTATTTTCAAAAGATTTTATGTTGAAGACCCCTGATCTAGCCAATGGCAGTGGAATGAATGTCACATCGGGATATGGGATTAGACGCCTTCTAGGCTGGGATCAATTTGTTTGCAGTAAAAGCATCAATGCTGCAATTTAGAAATACTCTGTTACAAATAAACGTCCGGAATTCAAAATGTACTTGAGTACAAAAGTACTGGCATCAAAATGTACTTAAAGTACCAAAAGTAGAAAGTATTCATTATGCAGAATATCCCATTTCACACGTTTTCAAATGTACAGTATAACAATCTTTTGAAAATGGCAGATCTACAAGCTCACAATGCATCGAAAAGCGACGCATTGTGAGCTTGTACATCTGTTATTTTCAAATGGCCAAAATGTATGTAGGGGGCCAAAGTGGTTAAAGGGATTGTAGGCGATTCAGAGATAAACAAAGGAAAAAAATCCAGCAGTTCGTTTCCCCGACCACCAGGGGGTGACGCACGGAGCACTTCCATAGAGTAAGCAGACTTCTAAACGGGCCATGCCGAATATAGGTTACTTTATTCGGATATAATTCGCGGAACTGCCCGCCCCTGACGGTTCTCTGAATTTTTATTTTTAAATAGGCTCTTTCATGACAAATTGACCACATATATGAAGTTAAACAACTAAATTCTATCCAAACGCTTTTTGAAAAGTAAATTGTGTGCCTAAAAAACGAAGTTTGAGAGCATTTTAAAACCGAAAGTAAAATGTTCACACGGACACGGACGCGCACGGATGCGCACATGCGTGCGTGAATTTACGCACCGGATACCCGGATGTGTAACCTAAATAGTAGGGAAAATACGGATTTCAGAAAGAGGAGTGTTTTTCAATGCAGGAAAACACCCCAGCATCATTATATAGTGGCTGATAGAGGGGAAAAAATGCAAAATATATATATAGAGGTATTTTTCAAATATAGGCTTAATGTTGCCTACTATACCTTTAATGTATGTTAATATTAATCAAAATCTACAAAGTAACTAGTAACTAAAGTTTTCAAATAATTGTAGTGGAGTAAAATTACAATATTTACCTTTGAGATATAGTGGAGTAGAAGTAAAAGTACAGAAATTTAGAAATCCTCCAGTAAAATAAAGTACAATACTTGAATAAATGTATTTAGTTACCACTGGCTCTCAGCAATGTGTTGAGTGTCGCTGAGCAAGACACTTTACCCCTACTAAAGATGGTGCCCAGATTTTCCTAGTGCCCACCTTCCCTGTATTCTTTTATTAAGCACTTTGAACGGAATGTGCTGTTTAACCTTTTGTCTACTGTGTGTGTGTGTGTGTGTGTGTGTGTGTGTGTGTGTGTGTGTGTGTGTGTGTGTGTGTGTGTGTGTGTGTGTGTGTGTGTGTGTGTGTGTGTGTGTGTGTGTGTGGGTGTGTGCGCGCGTGCGTGTGCGTGGAATCATCAGAAACAGCTCCTTCCTGGTTGACTGTGTAACTTCTCTCGTATCTCCTCAACTAGAGACTTCTATGTAGGTGAGTTTGTACTGATCAATAATATCATGTATGAAGCTTAAAATCTGTACTTATAAATCTTTCTATCTTACTTCCTAGTACAGTAAGCTACTGTCCTACTATCATATGAGGCACCATTAGTTTAATGGGAGAGATTTGTCTCAAAATTATTTGTGAATCCAATACCATGATGCACAAATATTCCATGATTTACAAATGTGTTTCCATAATTCACAAATGTGTTTTGCAATCTGCAAACACAAATAATTTATTTGTGACTTTTGTAAATTGAATGGAATATTTGTAATTTTTACAAAAATGTATTATACTTGTGTGTGCACAAAAGAGTTTACAAATGTATTTTCCTATCCGCAAACTTACTTGTAACTTGTAAGTTGGTATTGGAATACATGTGCTATGATTTGTACAAATATATGACTATTTGTAAATATATCATTTGCAATTTGTAAAAATAATTTATACTTGCAGGCGCATTTATCATAAAATGTCATTTGTAAATCATCAATTCTGCATGTGAATTGTTGAATCTGTATTTGTGAGTACACTAGCACATGCATTCAGTTTTGAGATTATTTGATTTTATTTGTATATATTAATTATTCAAATAATCATAATTTTCATCATGTACAGCATTAGATCTGCCACTCTGCTTCATTACAGTCAAGATACTCTTTCTTGACCCCCCTGTGGTTTTGTAATGGCCCAGTACTTTTCCCATATGTAAATGTACATAGTTACTTTCCACCACTGGGTGTAGAGGGGGAAAAAGAGCAGACTAAGTAAAAAGTGAAGGGTCAAATTTACTATTGACGGTTTAAAGAGTGCCTTTGTCAACATATCTTGTTGTTTTCTCAATAGTTGATGTGTTTAAATTGTACTCAGCTGTTTGTGCAGCAGTGACAGTGGAGCAAGAAGGAAAACAGAAGTTGGTTAAATGAAGAAATTTAGAAGGGACGTACATAGCAGATGTTTCCTGTACTTTGGGCTGGTGAAAGCAGAATACCATACACTAGTGATGAGCGGGTTGACCCGTAACCCGCGGGACCCACGGATCAACCCGCGGTGCGGGTGGGTCGAGTCAGAATTTCAGAGGCAATTATGCGGGCTGCGGGTGAGCGGGTCAGCCGCTCTCACACGCAAAAAAAATATATAAAAAATCACATGCTCTTGTTGTCTTTATTCCTAATAAGAATAAGAATAAACAATAAAACAGTTTGAATACACTTGGGGATTATTTTCTAACCATGATTTTACAGAATTATAGGTACGACCCGCGGGGCAGTACTTTTCCCATATGCGTGTGTGTCTGTATCACAGCATTCGTGCCTCACACCCAATCTATGTGTGTGTGTGTGTGTGTGTGTGTGTGTGTGTGTGTGTGTGTGTGTGTGTGTGTGTGTGTGCCTGTGTGTATTGCAGCAGCGTCGTGCCCCCACACCCTAAGCAATCTATGTGAGCGTGTGTGCCTGTGTGTGTGGTAGTGATGCGCGGGTCGGGTTTTTTCATGACCCGCCCCGCCACGGAACCCAACCCACCTCAATCTATGGCTCAAACCGCCCCGCGGGTCGTACCTATAATTCTGTAAAATCATGGTTAGAAAATAATCCCCAAGTGTATTCAAACTGTTTTATTGTTTATTCTTATTCTTATTAGGAATAAAGACAACAAGAGCATGTGATTTTTTATAATATTTTTTTGCGTGTGAGAGCGGCTGACCCGCTCACCCGCAGCCCGCATAATTGCCTCTGAAATTCTGACTCGACCCACCCGCACCGCGGGTTGATCCGCGGGTCCCGCGGGTTACGGGTCAACCCGCTCATCACTAGTGTGTGGTATTCTGCTTTCACCAGCCCAAAGTACAGGAAACATCTGCTATGTACGTCCCTTCTAAATTTCTTCATTTAACCAACTTCTGTTTTCCTCCTTGCTCCACTGTCACTGCTGCACAAACAGCTGAGTACAATTCAAACACATGATTAGACATAATACAGTATGGTCATAAAACAATAAAATAAACCAAAATAATATAATCACGTTCTTGATTATTTCTTTAGGATCAAAAAAGTAATATTAAGGAAGGACCGACTCATAGTCATAGTCAGACCAAATCATAGTACATCATAGTAAAATGAGTTCAGATAATTAATATCACACTTTAGCATAATTTATAATTGGTTCTACGGTATAACACAACCAAATTATAGATTAGTTTACCACTGTTTGCCACTGAGTGACCAGTCCTGTCAACATCTCCTGTGTCATACGAGGCCCTATCATGACCCAATGCACGTCCAGTAACGTTGGCGTCCAGTAACCTGTAACTTTTTGTGTGTATGTACTGCAGTAACATCCTGTCCCCAAGATGTTTGGGGAGCTTTACACACACAGCATTATGCAATAAGTGATTTGATTCATTCTTCATTATTGTAAGCTTATAAGCCAGGTTTATGAGCCCCGCTGTGCAATACTCTTTCCTATTAATTCTTCTCTTCTTTGACCATGGTTTAGTAGGCCTAATAGGCAGACATGGAGACCATTATCACCTGCCCTGGGCTGGGATTTACCATAAGGGGTCCAAGGTACCCAAGGTTAAGGGAAGCAGGGTTGAAAGGCTGATCTGAAAGCCATGTCTTTCGACACATAATGGGAACAGATATTATATATAAAGTGAACTACATTTAACCACTTAAACACTATATGGTTGACCGGAGGCCCTTGGGGCTTTATAGTGTCTTTTCCCTGGTGTTAGGTAGGACACCTAGCAGGTTGACAAGTAGCCTTTCCTGAAGCTCCTACGTACGTCCAATATCTTCCCTGCCTAGTGGGGATTCACTCTTGGCTCCCATGCAGAAGACCCAGGTTCAAATCCCGGGTCTTACAGTTGTAATTAACCACTTGAATCTTAGCATTCCTATTCAGGGGCTAATAGTGAACATCTGATCTACAAGCTCACAACGTGTCACAAGTAACGTTATCATGCATGTTGTGAGCTTTTAGATCGGCCATTTTTGATAATTTGGTGTACAGAGAAAACAGGAGAGGGCCAATTATAGAGCCCTGGGGAATACGGTCAACTAAGTATATGGTTTAAGTTGTTTAGTCTCCACATCAGGAGAGGACATAAAACGTGGGATTACAGCTTTATTTGGGGCCTTATTTTCAGCCTGCTATGTGGCGTTCAAATCCAGTCCCATCGCGCTGATCAGAGCAATGGTCACCGAGTTATGGCCATTTGAAATGTTAGACACTGCTATAACACTGCTGTAGTGCCACATAATGTGTGCACATTATTACATTATTTGTGTGACTATTGTCATGGCAGATCCCTGACCAGTTTTTATTTTGTTCAGCTTCCCAACTTTTACCCCAAATACCTATTTTTTCTGAAACCCCTCCTGTCTAACTAATTAGCGGCAGTGCCCACCTGGCTGTAATTGCCATGGGGGTGGGGGTGGGGCAGTCCAAGCACACGTAAGGATCTGCAGGTATTTGTGAGTGAATCTCAACAAAAGAGTGTGAAGCTTGTCTCAAAACTGAATGCGTGTGTTGGTGTACTCACAAATGCATATTCAACAATTCACACACAGAATTGATTCTTTACTAATGATATTTTATGATAAATGCACAAAAAAATGCAAATGTACATTTTTTTTAAACATTTTATTACAAATTCCTTTTATACAAAAGTCACAAATAAATTATTGTAAATCATGGAAACACATTTGTAAATCATGGAATATTTGTGCATCATGGTATTGGATTCACAAATCATTTTGAGACAAATCTCTCCCCTATTAGTTTAGCGCAATTTCACAATGTGATGACTCTCCTGAACCAAAGGTGCAGACCGGCACAAACATGAAGAATGTGCATTTAAATTGTTTAAAAATATTTTAAACTGCAATAGAGACTTTGTTATTAAATGTGTCTCTCTAATAGACTATATATTTAGTCGAGTTTACGCAGCCTAAGGCCATTAGCAGTACAATGAGCACTATAACTATAACCATAAAAATATAGTCAAGTGGATGGCTGAGTTCACACCGATTATAAAAAATTATACAATGGTGAACGATATAGTTATAGTTGTCTTTATGGTTATAGTGTGAATGTCACTTTAGACCAGGAAACATACCTCTCTCCTCTCCTGTACCACAACCTGGTGGCCTTCCAGGTTGGTATGATATATCACATTTGTACAGGGTGTTGAAACTATCTGGGCCGTAGATCTGCCTTTGCTCCATGTAGATCTGCTGAATTGAGGCTTTGGAAATCAAGGCTTTAATTGTCATTTAAATTGTGTGAATATTTAGACAAGTGGTTACCAACCTTTTACGGATCAGAGCCCACCCATGTTAAGTGGTCAGATGGTGAGCTGCGTGGTCCGGGTGACCAGATCCAAACTGTTAATTTGAGGGACAGAAGTACCGCTTTTGTGGGACAATGCGGGGTGAGGGTGGGGGGGATTAATAGCAAATTAGTTGCTATTATATGTCTTGATGTCATATTCGACCATAGGCTTAATATTGCCTATCATTTTGTTATTAAAACCCTCTGGCGTCTCACATTTTGTTTTAAAAATGCACATTTTGGTCATGGGTGGTATGGCCGACTTCAACATGCAACAAAATAAACAAGCTTGTAAATAACTGTTCTAACTTCATTCTATATTTGAATTATTGTTAGAATGGACAGCATTCTCTCAGCTCCTGTAGTATCTATTTCACTTTTGATTAGATTAACCACAATGTTTAATAAAAGCATATTAGGCTCTGTGAGCAGCAGCCATATTCTCACTTCCTTTTCTCACTTCCACTTCCCTATTCTCACAGGTGTTACCAATGATACTAATGAAGGCTCTGTTCCATTTAGTGTAGCACAGTGGTTCTCAGACTTTTTTTTTATATTTCAAGGCCCCCCATAACTCTGAGTGTACACATTTGTACACCCTCAGAGTTACATACAGTATCCATAAGGGTCAATTTGGAACCCCCTCCTGGAACCATGAGGGTACCTGGACCACACGTTGAGACCCACTGGTGTAACAGAGTGTTTCCAGTGAGCCAACATGCACAATATCTGCACCCTGACCCTGTTTGACCAGAATGGAACTGAGCCTTCATTAGTATCATTGGCAACACCTGTGAAGGAAGTAAGAAAGAGGCCCAATTTCTTCACAATACGGCTGCTGTGCATAGAGCCTATTTATTCACGTGCTGCTAGAGCAGTGTTGTGTCCAGTGTTCACTTGTTGTGAAGGGATCTCTTGTCACCAGTGTTGCTATGCTCATTTGGGCGTCGCTACGCACTGTATTTTAATGACGTGACGCGCACGTCGCTTAACACCTACACTTCAGGTCAAACGATGGACAATTGATATGCATCTAGGCTAATTCCTATGTTAATGTACCTGGTGTGAGTCGGGAGCCTTTGTAAACTTCGTTGAGGTGTGAATTTAAACTCGTTTTAAATCTATGCGTGTGCCTGCGCGTGCTCCTGGTCAAATAGGTTCCTGCACGCCATGCAAGGCCGTCCTATGAGCATTGCACCCCTGCTTGTCACTGAGTTGCATCGCGGCAACACAACCCGTCTAGTTTGCTGTATGCTCATGTTAAGAGCTTCAGCACACCTCTCTACATCTGTGCATTGATTTATGACTGATGAGGCTTTATTTCTCTCTTAAAGAGAGTAATTAGAACGCTTTCTCCACACAGCCCTGTGATGTAAGCTAGATTTTAAAACGCACATTTGAACACTGATGCCTGGCAGTCACAGTGTGGGACAGCGTCTCAATTTGTGGGATGCCTGAAAAGTCATTTAGATGTGGGACTGTCCCACTTTGCGTGGGACAGTCCCATGGTATTCATCCAGGCGGCGTGGATGAATAGCAGCACGTTTAGGCGTATTATAGTGAAAGACACCTTTTCCATGCCGGCCGAGTAGGTTTAGGTGGGTCCTACGGTTCAGAGGTCACTGGATTTGTGTGTTTGACAGCACTGTGCTGTATGACAGCACTATCATCAGTGTTGTGTTGGATTCATGTTAATGTGTATTTTCAGACATTTAACCACTTAAACCGTCAATTTGACCTTTCACTTTTTACTTAGTCTGTTCATTTTTCCCCTCTACACCAAAACCTCTTTGCCAAAAATAGCCGATCTACAAGCTCTCAACACCTTGCAAGTGCGAGGCATTGTGAGCTTGTAGATCTGCTATTTTTTGGCTTTGACGTAAGTACAATTTTTACTTTACTGGAGTATTTCCAATTTTCAATACTTTTACTTCTACTCCACTCGATCTCAGAGGCAAATATTGTACTTTTACTCCACTACAATTATTTGAAAACTTTATTTACTAGTTACTTTGTAGATTATTATTACAAAACATATATTACCCACTTCAGCCCTATATACATTTTGGCCATTTGAAAATAGCCGATCTACAAGCTCACAATACGTCGCGATGCAACACATTGTGAGCTTGTAGATCGGCTATTTTCAAATGGCCAAAATGTGTGTGGGGCTGAAGTGGTTAATGTATGTTAATAATAATCAAAATCTAGAAAGTAACTAGTAACTCAAGTTTTCAAATAATTGTAGTGGAGTAAAAGTACAATATTAGCCTTTGAGATATAGTAGTAGAAGTAAAAGTACAGAAAATGGAAATACTCCAGTAAGGTAAAGTACAGTACTTGAGTAAATGTATTTAGTTACCACTGGCTCTCAGCAATGTGTTGAAGTGTCGCTGAGAAAGACACTTAACCCCTACTGTGTGTGTGTGTGTGTGTGTGTGTGTGTGTGTGTGTGTGTGTGTGTGTATAGGCTGCAATCATCAGAAACAGCTCCTCCCTGGTATTGTCACTTCTCTCGTATCTCCTCAACCATAGAGACTTCTACTTGAGTAGGTGAGTTTATACTGATCAATAATATCATGTATGAAGCTTAGAATATTATGGCACCATTAGTTTAGTGCAATTCACAATGTGAAAACTCTATAAGGTTGACCGGAGACCGGAGGCCCTTGGTGCATTATACAAGTGTCTTTTCCCTGGTGTTAGGTAGGACACCTAACAGATTGACAGTAAGCCTTTCCTGAGGCTCCTACGCCCAATATCTGCCAAGTGGGGATTCCCTCTTGGCTCCCATGCCGAAGACCCAGGTTCAAATCCCGGGTCTTACAGTTGTAATTAACCACTTGAATCATAGCATTCCTATTCAGGGGCTAATAGTGAACATCTGATCTACAAGCTCACAAAGTGTCACAAGTAACGTTATTATGCATGTTGTGAGCTTGTAGATCGGACATTTTCTGTTATTTGGTGTACAGAGAAAACAGTGGAGTGCCAATTATAGAGCCCTGGGGAATACGGTCAACTAAGTATATGGTTTTAGTTGTTTTGTTTTTATGCCGGCATAAAATAGACTAAATATACTGTCTATTAGAGAGACACATTTAATAACAAAGTCTCTATTGCATAAAAATATTTTGTATCAATTTAAATGCACATTCTTCATGTTTGGTACAGTCTGCACCTTTGGTTCAGGAGAGTCACCACATTGTGAAATTAGTCACACAAATGATGTAATAATGTGCACACATTATGTGGCACTACAGCAGTGTTATAGCAGTGTCTAACATTTCAAATGGCCATAACTCGTGACCATTGCTCTGATCAGCCGATAGGACTGGATTTGAACACCACATAGCAGGCTGAAAATCTAGTCATCTATATTTTGCAATGCTGAATAGTTTGGTTATATTGTAAAGCACATGCATGCTTATGATAGCTTGTGCTGACATGTTACTGCATTATAGCAAGCTCCCACTTAACTTGCTGATGATTTGGTCAATATCTGTGTTTCTTGTGTCGACTTGATCATGATGTAACTTTCCTCTTCTGCCCCGGATTTGAACCCGGTTTCCTGCGCAAGCGCTGATTTTTTTTTACCATTGAGCTCAGGAGATAAATTTAATCTTGACCAGCAGGTCAAAATTCGTGTCAGATCGAGATCCTGTGTCTAGGTGAGACATGACCTTTGTCTTAATAGAAGAGCAGGGAGACAAACTACAACCACCCCAATTGTATAAGTTATATTGAATTAACATACTCTACCATACAGATTGGACAAAATGACATTCTATTCATTAAAAAAAAGTGACATAGTGCCGCTTTAACATACAAACAGCTAGCCAGCTACCTAGATTGTAATATAATCTGGCCACAGGAGAGCTGTGTAAATAGACATCACAACCTTACTAACATCTATGAAATCCACAATTTTACAGTTACATTAGAAAACGTGCAACATCATTTTATGCCGCCTAGGGCCATTAACAGTACACTGAGCATTATAACTATATAAATATAGTTTAAAAAATTGTTCTAAGTCAAGTGGATGGCAGAGTTCACACCGACTATAAAAAACTATACAATGGTGAACGATATAGTTATATTTATCATTATAGTTATAGTGCTCAGTGTGAGCGTACATTTAGGCGTACTATTAGTGAAAGACCTTTTCCATGCCGGCCGAGTAGGTTTAGGTGGGTCCCACGGTTCAGAGGTCGCTGGATTTGTGTGTTTGACAGCACTGTACTGACACACAAGGACTACAAAATGCACGCCCACAATTGAGGCAGTGCACCCACTCGAGGTCCGTTAGAACGATGTACTGCAGCTGTCAATGCAATCGCTATGAGAGGCATCGCAAAATACCGTAATTTCACTGGTTGACTTTGATTTGTCCTTTTTAATGTGACATACCTGCTATCTCAATATACAACCCACAATATACTATAATATACTCCATCAGTGTGTCGAAATTTCTAGCATCTGAAATCTAAAGTTTAAGTGGTCGCATGGTATATACGTAACGTCACGTACACATCCCTTGAGGTTTTCAATACCCAGATACGTTTGTGTCTCTCATGTATCATTTGTATGGGCTATTTATTTTGGACAATTATCCAAAAAGTATCTTGCAAGACTATTTGTATATTAATAGTAACCTGGAGAATTCACTAAGTAGTTGAAAATGTTGGGATATATCACTCCTCCATTTAGTCGGGTTATTTCCCCAACTTACATTCAGGCAAGTTAATACATGAGAATGAGAATGAGAATTCCCCTATTTACAGTCGGCGCTCGTAAAGACAGTGATGTCACTGAAATGCGACTACTTGTCTTTCTGCCGTCTCCCCTCTGCTTTGTTAACATTATGGGTAACCCATTCAAGTGGCAAATTAAATGTGAAACACATCAGCTATTGAGAAAACAAGAAGATATGTTGATAAAGACACTCTATACATTTGGAAACATATTTTTTATTCAACTCTATATCGTCTCCAGTTCATCCAGGATCATTTTAAAAGTAGGCTAACTCTGATATCTTCTCATAGAGATTGCATTGACAGCAGCAGTACATCGTTCTAACGGACCTTTAGTGGATGCACTGTCTCAATTGTGGGCGTGGATTTTGTAGTCCCTGTGTGTCTCTATGACAGCACTATCATCAGTGTTGTGTTGGATTCATGCTAATGTGTATTTTCAGACATTTAACCACTTAAACCCTCAATACTTAGTCAATTTGACCTTTCACTTTTTACATAGTCTACTCTCTTTACCCCTCTACACCCAGTGGTGGAAAGTAACTAAGTACATTTACTTAAGTACTGTACTTACACAATTTGTAAAATTTTGAGGTATACATCTCCTACTACAATTATTTGAAACTTTAGTTACTAGTTACTTTGTAGATTGTGATTATTATTACAAAACATACATTAACCACTTCAGCCCTATATACATTTTGGCCATTTGAAAATAGCCGATCTACAAGCTCACAATGTGTCGCGACGCAGCGCATTGTGAGCTTGTAGATCTGCTATTTTCAATAGATTTGTATACTTTTTATACATATGAAAACTTGTGAAATGGGACATTCTGCATAATGAGTACTTATTTACTTACTTCTACTTTAGTACTTTTAGTATATTTTGATACCAATACTTTTGTACTTCTACTCAAGTAAATTTAGAATTCCGGACTTTTACTTGTAACAGAGTTTACAAGATCCCCTCTAATACCAAACCTCTTTGCCTCAATGCCTCGCAAGTGCGAGGCGATGAGAGCTTGTAGATCTGCTATTTTTGGCTAAAGTTCTCCTCAGAATAGGGATACTAGGGTTCAAATGGTTAATGTAAAAAAAAACATTCTATCTCACAAAGGTTTGGAGGCCCCCCTGTAGTAACTCAGAGGACCCCCTATAGGGGTCCCAGACCCCCTGTTGAAGACCCCTGATCTAGCCAATGGCAGTGGAATGAATGTCACACTGGGATATGGGATTAGAAGCCTTCTAGGCTGGGATCAATTTGTTTGCAGGTTGATCCACTTCCAAGCATTTTAGGGCGGCTAGCTGAATGGTTAGTGAGCCCACCTAGAACTCTGGAGGTCCTGGAGGTCCCAGGTACATTTCTAGATCTCAGCAATGGTGGAAGAAATACTTTTTTACTCAAGTAAAAGCATCAATACTGCAATATAGAAATACTCTGTTACAAGTAAAAGTCCGGAATTCAAAATGCACTTGAGTAAAAGTACAAAAGTACTGGCATCAAAATGTACTTTAAAGTACCAAAAGTAGAAAGTACTCATTATGCAGAATATGTCCCATTTCACATGTTTTCAAATGTATAACAGCAGATGCGACGCATTGTGAGCTTGTAGATCGGCTATTTTTAGAAGGCCACAATGTATAGGACTGAAGAAGTTGATGAATGTTAATTATAATCAAAATCTCCAAAGTAACTAGTAACTAAAGTTTTCAAATAATTGTAGGGGAGTAAAAGAACAATATTAGCCTTGAGATGTAGAGGAGTAGAAGTAAAAGTACAGAACATTGGAAATACTCCAGTAAAATAAAGTACAGTACTTGAGTAAATAGTATTTAGTTACCACTGGCTCTCAGCAATGTGTTGAAGTGTCGCTGAGCAAGACACTTAACCCCTACTAAAGATGGTGCCCAGTTTTCCCTAGTGCCCACCTTCCCTGTATTCTTTTATGAAGCACTTTGAACGGCCTTGTTGTTAAAATGTGCTGTTTTAACCTTTTGTCTAGTGTACGTGTGCGTGTGCGCGTGCGCGTGTGCGTGTGCGTGTGCGCGTGTGCGTGTGCGTGTGCGTGTGTGCGTGTGTGTGTGTGTGTGTGTGTGTGTGTGTGTGTGTGTGTGTGTGCGCGTGTGTGTGCGCGTGTGCGTGCGCCACACCTGGCTGTGTATTGTGTGTAGTGAATTCCACATTCAAAGACTAGATGTATCGTATATCACACACATGTACTGTGTGTGTGTGTGTGTGTGTGTGGGCTCAGAGTGTAGAGAAACTATAGGCCTGCTTTCATAACAGTTATTATTGTATCTGTAGGATTATGTCCCAAAGGGAGCGCAGGAAATGGAGTTGAGACATTACATTTAGTTTGACTCGGTTCCATAGAAAAATATTGTGAAAATAGCAGATCTACAAGCTCACAGCGTCGTGAGCTTGTAGATCGGCTATTTTCAAATGTTTTGCCTCTTTCTTATATAATGTAACAATTTGGCCAGTTGTTATAGTATAGTTTGTTGGTGACTTTTGATGCAATAATGCTCTTTTTTCTTTTCTTTCTTTCTTTGAGGTATTAAAAAGTCCTTAACCCAATAGTCATGGACTGCTTGGATGAGTTTGGGATAGTGTCGGGTTACAAGGTCAATGTAACAAAATCGGAGGCTATGATGCTGGTTGGGGAGTTTCCATCTCATTTGGCGGGGAGGGTTTCATTTAATTGGTCGCCCCATGGTTTCAAATATTTAGGGATTAAGATAACGTCAGACACCTCAAAATTATATAAAGCAAATTACGGTAAATTAATAGATCAATTAAAATTAGATTTGGCACGTGGGAGATTCTCCCGCTTTCACTAATTGGTAGAATTGAGACAGTCAGGATGAATATTCTCCCTAGATTATTGTTTCTTTTCCAGGCTTTGCCTGTCCTGATCCCGGCCTCAGTGTTTAAGTCACTAGATAAGATGATGTCGGCTTTCATATGGCAAAAGAGGAAACCAAGGATTAAATGGAAAATGCTAGGCTACCCAAAAGATCAAGGGGGGCTTAATCTTCCAAATTTAAGACATTATTACTGGGCGGCTCAATTGAGTGGACTGGTGGAATGGATAAGACAAGATAAAGATACAAATTGGCTAGATTTGGAGAGAAATTCATGTCCACAGGTACCTCTTGAGTCATTGCCTTCTTTGGAGCTTAAAAAATGGAATAATCTCAAGTTAAATAATGAATGGATGAGTTGCACGTATAAAGTCTGGTCTTTGGTAAGAAAGAAATTGAAGCTGTCCCTATCAATATCGAGAGCCACTAGAATAGATAGGAATGAGGATTTTCTACCAAGCAAACTGGACTCGGGTTTCAGAGTGTGGACAGAGAAAGGTCTTGTTACAATTCACCAGTTGCTGGAGGGGAATTCCATTAAATCATTTAAACAGTTACAGGATAGATTTGGTTTGGATACAAAAGACTTTTACAAATACTTACAGGTGAGAAGCTATCTGCTGTCACATAAGGACTGGGAGATTTTGAGACAACCGCCAACCCCTTTGGAGCTGTTTTTAATTAGGATAACGGAGGGAAAAAAAGGGAAAAAAATTATATCTCAAATATACAACTGTTTGCAGTCCATAGTTTCAGGGAACACATTAGAGATTAAATCGAAATGGGAACTGGAAATGACAGTGATAATAGAAGATGAGGAGTGGGTAAGGGCTTGTGAAGGAGGTCACAGAATCACAAACAGCCCATTGTGGAAAGAATTCAATTGGAAAACAAAAATGAGATATTTCAGAACTCCCCTCATGGTTTCCAAATTTGATGTAAATACTACAGAATTATGTTGGAGGGACTGCAAGCAGATTGGGGACCATACCCATGTGTTTTGGGATTGCCCTAAATTGGAGAGTTACTGGAAGGGAATACGCACGGAAGTCCATGCTATTCTTAACATAGATTTACCATTAGACCCAAAAATATATATTATTGGAGTGGTTCCGGAGGGGCTGGTGGTACCATACCCATGTGTTTTGGGATTGCCCTAAATTGGAGAGTTACTGGAAGGGAATACGCACGGAAGTCCATGCTATTCTTAACATAGATTTACCATTAGACCCAAAAATATATATTATTGGAGTGGTTCCGGAGGGGCTGGTGGACATACAGAAGGTCTATATCCTACATATTCTTTTGTTGATTGCGAGAAAAATGATTACTCTATCCTGGCTGAAACCTTTACCACCTACGACCAGCCAGTGGCATGAGAGGATATTGAAAATGTATACTATGGAAAAAATTACTGCCAAGCTCCAGATGAAGTATGATGCGTTTCTAAAAAAGTGGGCCCCAGTTATAGGATACTTCAATCTGCCTATATGAAAGCCTATGTTACTATGTACTATATGTCATGTCATGATATTTTTTATTTTTTATTTGTTTTTGTGCTGTAACTAGTTATATTTGATCTCCAAGTGAATGTCCTGATATTTAATTATTTAAATATTTTAATCTGATTTAATCTGTTGCTTAATATGTCTGCCGAATTGTCCTGTTTGTTTTTCTTTTCTGTGGTATTTTTCTGTTTTGTCTTTTCTTTTTGTCTTTTTGTGTTTTTATTTTAGTTTATTTGCTTAAAATATTTGTACGTTGTGAATTTTCTCTGCAGAAAAGCAAATAAACGTCTTTGTTCAAAAATAAATAAAAAGTCCTTAAATTGTCACTTCACTGTCATCTCTGGGGACCCCCCCAAAATCATGTCAGGGGGTCCCGACCATAGAGGTATAATATAACGGTCCCGACCCACTGGTTGAGAACCACTGGTTTACTGTGTGCAGGTATGGTGTGCCCCTCCCCTCCTTAACCCCTCCTCCCTCTGCCCTATGAATTCATCCCACACCTTCATCTCTTTGTTGTTACTTCCTCCTTGTTGAACAGGTAGGTTCCTTCACCATGTTCTCTGTCATGACATTACAAATGGAATTAATAATGATTTAATCAGTATAATTATGATAGCCTCAGATGATATGTAAATGTGTTTACTTTCATACATTAGCTCTGATCAAGATGTTTTGGACTGAAGTCACCAGCGAAGGACCCTAGTGATCGTTGATCATGTTTGTTTGATTCATATCTTCCTTACTTGTTTAATTTGACGTTTTGCTTTTATTCATGACAGGTATGTTTTTTTGTATATTAAATATTATTTGTAAAATAATATGAATTATTATCATGTTCCTACTTCCTCAAAGGAGAGAGGAGTTTAATCATTAAAACTATGAATGTGTCTCTTTGTTCCAATAGGGTTTTATCAACACACACATACATCAACACTTCACTCCAACAGACACTGACTGGCTGTTAGACAAACACCACAAACAACTACACAACTGCTCCAGCTACCAGGTAACTTTGATTGTATTGCTCTCGAGTCAAACAACCAATGTGTTTCTGCAGAGTTTTGTACTTGTACTACTCAACTTGCTCATGAGTGGCAACACTCCAAGAACAAAATAAAAATACTTCTAGGAGCACGGCTCAAAAGTATTATAATATAGAGAAAAGACTTTAAGTCTTTTCATTTTTAAAATGTTTTATTTTCCTCACCTGGAGGAACAATAACGTAGGCTTACTTGTTGCGACTCATGTATTCTTCTTCTGGCTGGCTGAGTCGAAACACATGCGGTTTCTTTGAAACAGCCATTTTGTTTGAGTCATGTCATGTACTGTACAGGCCACTGTGTGTGTGTGTGTGTGTGTGTGTGTGTGTGTGTGTGTGAGATTTATGGTGGTTGTTTTGTTTATAGAAATAGCCCCTGCCCACACTTTTGTGTACTTGAGTAAAATGTATATAGTTACCACTGGCTCTCAGCAATGTGTTGAAGTGTTGCTGAGCAAGACACTTAACCCCTACTAAAGATGGTGCCCAGATTTCCCCTAGTGCCCACCTTCCCTGTATTCTTTTATTAAGCTCTTTGAACAGCCTTGTTGTTAAAATGTGCTGTTTTAACCTTTTGTCTAGCGTACGTGTGTGTGTGTGTGTGTGTGTGTGTGTGTGTGTGTGTGTGTGTGTGTGTGTGTGTGTGTGTGTGTGTGTGTGTGTGTGTGTGTGTGTGTGTGTGTGTGTGTGTGTGTGAGCGCCACACCTGGCTGTGTATTGTGTGTAGTGAATTCCACATTCAAAGACTAGATGTATCGTATATCACACACATGTACTGTGTGTGTGGGTGTGTGTGTGTGGGCTCAGAGTGAGAAACTATAGGCCTGCTTTCATAACAGTTATTATTGTATCCGTAGGATTATGTCCCAAAGGGAGCGCAGGAAATGGAGTTGGGACATGGAATTGTAGGAGTTGAGACATTACATTTAGTTTGACTCGGTTCCATTGAAAAATATTGTGAAAATAGCAGATCTACAAGCTCACAGCGTCGTGAGCTTGTAGAGCGGCTATTTTCAAATGTTTTGCCTCTTTCTTATATAATTTAACAATTAGGTCATTGTTTGACCAGTTGTTATAGTTTGTTGATGACTTTTGATGCAATAATGCTCTTTTTTCTTTTCTTTATTTCTTTGAGGTATTAAAAAGTCCTTAAATTGTCACTTCACTGTCATCTCTGGGGACCCCCCCAAAATCATGTCAGGGGGTCCCGACCCACTGGTTGAGAACCACTGGTTTACTGGCCCTCACTTATCAACGCGGTGCAGACCAAATAATGGGCGTACGGCGAGATCACCGCACCTTTCGGCATTTATCAATATATCCTGACGTGGGCTTCATCCTACCGTACGCTGAAATCTCACGTCTGGTAGAGACCAGTTGTTGACTTTGGCTGCGCCCGTTTATTCCATCCTAGACCTGCGGAGCAGCATTTTCTGACTGTCTGACATGCATCTGGACACATAATCCACACATAAATGTATATCTACACTAATAAATAATCCCTGTGAAAATATAACATTTTATAAAGTAATTTAAACAAACTGCTTTTGCTTTAACAGTCATTCAGATAAGATTGTAGATCTGGCTGCATTGAAAATAGAAGATCTACAAGCTCACAAGCCAGCGTCGCATCGCGATGCGTTGTGAGCTTGTAGATCTGCTATTTTCAAAATATACGAGCGCTTCTGCGAGAGCACTCTCGGGAGTTTAGACCGGTGCAGCGGCGCTGCTGTTATATTTTCATGGCCACCGGGAGATCAGACATTTAACCCATGGTCCAACACACACCAGCCTTCATCCATTAATGTTCTCTCCAGGCTATCTCTCATTAATGCGGAGCGGGACGGGACTCGCCCGTCCGAGTCTCACTGGGAAATGGGAATAGCCTACATGACGGCTTTATTTTAGTGTAACTCGAACGCGCACTGCTCGGTATGGGTTAAATAAATGAATATACAAACGTATTCCATTCATGGCGATGTGATTGGTATCATAATATGTCATTCATGTAGGCTACAAGTACAAGCCTACGTGACAAAGATTGTACCGCTACGGTACGGATTACATGAAAAACACAGCTGGGCGGGCGTGTGTGTGTGTGTGTGTGTGTGTGTGTGTGTGTGTGTGTGAGAGAGAGAGAGGGGCGTGTGCGTGTGCGTGTGTGGCGAGCGGGGGAAACTCTTTCTTATTGGCTTTTCATGATGTTGGTCGTATTCTGGTTCTTCTTCATGTCGTAAAATCGGGGCGTTTTGAGAATATTTAAGGGCGTGTTATTTAAATGACGCTCGGTTTCAGCCGTGACATTTATCAAGGCTGGGACCAAATGTACGCTCGGATCGGCTGTGTAGGATTCGTTGATAAATGTGACTTTGACGTTGGTGTACGGCCGAATATATGGAACAATAATATAATATACGACAGGTATGTTTTTTTGTATATTTCATATTATTTGTAAAATAATATGAATTATTATCATGTTCCTACTTCCTCAAAGGAGAGAGGAGTTTAATCATTAAAACTATGAATGTGTCTCTTTGTTCCAATAGGGTTTTATCAACACACACAGACATCAACACTTCACTCCAACAGACACTGACTGGCTGTTAGACAAACACCACAAACGACTACACAACTGCTCCAGCTACCAGGTAACTTTGATTGTTTTGCTCTCGAGTCAAACAACCAATTTATTTCTGCAGTCTTGTACTTGTACTTGTGCATTTACATTGTTTAAGATATTTTAAACTGCAATAGAGACTTTGTTATTAAATGTGTCTCTCTAATAATAGACTAGACCAGGGGTCTTTAACGTTTTCAGGCCAAGGACCCCCTAGCTGAGAGAGAGATGAAGCAGGGACCCCCACAACATATTGTATAGAACCTTTTAAACCCTCAATATTTAGTCAACTTGACTGTTGGCTCTGTACTTGGTCTGCTCTTTTTCTTTTTACGGCAAGTCTCTGAAAATAGCAGATCTACAAGCTTCCTCACGGTGGCCATTTGCTAATGATGAATGGCCGTGTGCAGGTGCAGAGCAATTGATTCAGCCACTGAGGAGAACCAAGCAGTCAGACAGACTGACATTCGGCTAATTATATGCAGGGTCCGACGGTTCAGAGGTCTGTGGATTTGTGTGTTTGACAGCACTGTGCTGTATGACAGCACTATCATCAGTGATGTGTTGGATTCATGTTAATGTGTATTGTCAGACATTTAACCACTTAAACCCTCAATATTTAGTAAATTTGACTTTTCACTTTTTACTTTGTCTGCTTTTTCCCCTCTACACCAAAACCTCTTTGCCAAAAATAGCAGACCTACAAGCTCTCAACGCCTCGCAAGTGCGAGGCGTTGTGAGCTTGTATATCTGCTATTTTTGGCTAAAGTTATCCTCAGAATAGGGATGCTAGGGTTCAAGTGGTTAATATAAAAAAAAGTTTGGTGGCCCCCCTGTAGTAACTCTGAGGACCCCGTATAGGGGTCCCGGACCCCCTGTTTAAGACCCCTAATCTAGCCAATGGCAGCGGAATGAATGACACACCGGGATATGGGATTAGAAGCCTTCTAGGCTGGGATATTTGCAGGTTGATCCCACTTCCAAGCATTTTGGGGCGGCCATAGCTGAATGGTTAGTCTAGCCTAGAACTCTGGAGGTCCTGGAGGTCCCAGGTACATTTCTAGCTCTCAGCAGTGGTGGAAGAAATACTCAAATGTTTTACTTAAATAAAAGCATCAATACTGCAATATAGAAATACTCTATAGGAGAAAGTAAAAGTCCGGAATTCAAAATGTACTTGAGTAAAAGTACAAAAGTACTGGCATCAAAATGTACTTAAAGTACCAAAAGTAGAAAGTACTCATTATGGAGTAAGTTTTCGAATGTATAACAGTAGATCTACAAGCTCACAATGCGTCGCGATGCGACGCATTGTGAGCTTGTAGATTGGCTTGTGGATCGGCTATTTTCAAATGGCAAAAATGTATATAGGACTGAAGAAGTTGATGTATGTTAATTATAATCAAAATCTACAAAGTAACTAGTAAATAAAGTTTTCAAATAATTGTAGTGGATTAAAAGTAGCCTTTGAGATATAGTGGAGTAGAAGTAAAAGTACAGAAAATTGGAAATACTCCAGTGAAGTTCAGTACTTGAGTAAATGTATTTAGTTACCACTGGCTCTCAGCAATGTGTTGAAGTGTCGCTGATCAAGACACTTAACCTCTACTAAAGATGGTGCCCAGATTTCTCTAGTGCCCACCTTCCCTGTATTCTTTTATTAAGCACTTTGAACGGCCTTGTTGTTAAAATGTGCTTTCTTAAAGGGATACTTCACTTTCGGGCCGGGGACACATTTAAAAAAAATATTAAAAATAAATGAAAAAAGTTATGGAAAATTCATGGCCCCCTCACGACACGCAGTGTCCTACTAATGTGTGAGGGGGCCATGAATTTTCCATAACTTTTTTCATTTATTTTTAATATTTTTTTTAAATGTGTCCCCGGCCCGAAAGTGAAGTATCCCTTTAACTGTGTGTGTGTGTGTGTGTGTGTGTGTGTGTGTGTGTGTGTGTGTGTGTGTGTGTGTGTGTGTGTGTGTGTGTGTGTGTGTGTGTGTGTGTGTGTGTGTGTGTGTGTGTGTGTGTGTGTGTGTGTGTGTGTGTGTGTGTGTGTGTGTGTGTGTGTGTGTGTGTGTGTGTGTGTGTGTGGGGGAATCATCAGAAGCAGCTCCTCCCTGGTTGTGTCACTTCTCTCGTATCTCCTCAACCACAGAGACTTCTACTTGAGTAGGTGAGTTTATACTGATCAATAATATCATGTATGAAGCTTAAACTATTTACTGATTAATAACATCCTACTGTACTATTATAAATCTTTCTATCCTACTTCCTAGTACAGTTAGCTACTGTCCTACTATCCTATAAGGCACCATTAGTTTAGTGCAATTCACAATGTGAAAACTCTATATTAGTGCAGGAACCAAAAGCCCAAAAGTTGACTATACACCTCCCCGCGGTAGAACAAAACGTGACATCGTTTTTTCATATCTTTAGGATGTCCCCTTCATGAAATGGATTGTCACAAGTTTTGCTTTTACTGCAAAGGTCATGAAATTGACCCATGAAGTGATTCACTACATATGGGCAACAAAAAAAAACGCCTACCCTGAAAGAGGGAGTCATTTTCTACCTGCTGGTTGTTTTTACATTATACTTGTACAGATGGTCTATAGGTAGTGTCCCTACATCCCAAAACAATCAGAATGCCAACATTTGGTTCTATTGTGAATCAGCAGCCTTTTATATAAGGCTGCTTATATTATTATTGGCAGAAATAGCAAAAAATTGACTTTTCTGAGGAATATTCACATGTAATACTGGTCCTACTCTTCTATCAGGGGTAGAACTAAAGTTAACATTGTTTTTTCATATCTTTAAGATGTCCTCTTCATGAAATGAATGTTCAGAAGTTTTACTTTTAAATCATCCATGAAGTGACTCACCATTGCAAAAGAATGCCTACCTGAAAAGAGGAGTTCCAAGTCAATCCTTTCTCATTTTCTACCTGCTCATTGTTTTTACATCATGCTTGCACAGATGGTCTACAGGTAGTGTGCCTACATCCTAAAGCAACCAGAATGACAATATTTGGTTCCATTGTGAACCAGCAGACTTTTACATAATATAAGGCCTTATTAGAGGCGGAAATAGCAAAAAGTAAAATTTTCTGAGCAATATTCACTCGTGATTTTGGTCAGAGGTAGAACAAAACCTGACCTTGTTTTTTCATAACTTTGACTTGTCATCTATATTATCAACCATCACACTATTTACTTTGACTGCAGTGCATGAAATTCTTCAATAAAGTTTCTGCACCAAGAAATGCAGAAATGTCCCCACCTTCTGAAAAAGGGAGTGCCAAGTTAATCCTGCACTGTTTTCCACCGACTGGTTTGATTTACATCATATTTGCTCAGATTGTCTACAGGTAGGACCCCTACACCCCAAAGCAACCAGAAACATATGTAAGCTTGTATTGTGAATCAACAGGGTTTTATAGGCTCTTAGGCCTTGTTAAAGGCAGAAATAATAAGATTTCTTTCCAAGTTACTTCTAATCCTTATCTAGTAATACTGTAAAATGCCTACAAATACAACAAAATGACTGCTTAATAACAGGGAATACACTATGTTTTTACCCATCCACTTTATATTCATATGGAATCTATGATTCTCAGGTAGGCCTAATATCTCTACACCTCAAAGCATCAGGAATATTGTTCTATAAGCCCATACAGCCTAAATGCAGTATGGCTTAAGTACATGCTGTAGAATGCACAACTTTTTGTGTGCCATTCCACACTGCTCAAAAAAGTAAATAAATATATGAAATTGAGAATAAGCTGCTGATTGATGATTATTCATTAAGAATAGCACACATTAGTGTATTCTACTTAGCCCATACTGCATTTTAAAGGGCAAGACCACTTTGGTAGAGGTTTGGGTTGTGTAGTAGTTATCTTGCCATGATGTAACTCCAAAGGTGGACAAGAAATCAAAAATAATTGCTCCATTGATTAGAAATTGATAATTCAAATGATGCTCCTTATTGACTTACATTGTACGGTAAAACAGCTCTCCAGGTCACTCTTTTAGCCCGTAAACTAACACAAACAAAGCTGATTCAGACAATATTGAACATCACCAAAGCCTGTACCGTTTCTTTTTTAACCTCCTGCTGATTTTACTATTTGAAGATCCGGATCCACGGATCCAATCCGTGTTCTCTTCTTAATAGAAATTGCCAAATCAATAGGATGTTGACATTTAAAAAAAAAAAAAAAACAGGACTGGGTTTGGTGATGTTCTATATTATCTGAATCAGCTTTGTTTGTGTTCGTTTACGGGCTAAAAGAGTGACTTTGAGAGCTGTTTCACTGTACAATGTAAGACAATGAGGAGCATATTTTGAATTATCAATTTCTAATCAATGGAGCAATTATTTTTGATTTCTTGTCCACCTTTAGAGTTACATCATGGCAAGGTAACTACACAACCCAAGCCTCTACCAACGTGGTCTTGCCCTTTAAGTCTGGGTACCATAGAAGGCTTATAGAACAATATTTTGTCATTCCAGCTATTTTGAGGCATAGAGATATTAAGCCTACCTGAGAAACATCCATAGATTCATTCAACATGAATATGAAGTGGGTGAAAACATGGTATCAGAATATATTTCCTGTTAATAAGCAGTCATTTTGTTTGTAGGCATTTTACAGTATTAATAGATCAGGAAAAAAACTACTTTACAACATACTATTTAACAAGGCCTTGGAGCCTATAAAAGCCTGCTGATATACAATACAGCATATCTTGACATATCTTTCTGGTTGTTCTGGGTGTCGGGCTCCTACCTGTACACAATCTGTGCAAATATGTAAATCCAACCAGTAGGTGGACAATGGAGCAGGATTAATTTGGAACTACCCTTTTCATGGAAGGTAGGGACTTTTCTGCATTTTACAAATGCATGTGAATCACTTCATGGATACATTTCATGACTTTTGAGGTAAAGTTTGGAATTGCAGCCTCCTGAAGGTGTTTCTTTAGGGCAGTTTTGAAAGTGAGTAGGGTTTTACACTCCTTTACTCCTTTTGGTAGGGCCTTCCACATGTTTGTTGCATAGCATGAGAAAGAGTTCATTCCCTGTGTTGAGCCAAATCTGGGTTGAACATGATCCGTGGAACTGCCTCTGGTGTTGTGATTGTGAAATATTTTGACAGGTACAGGGGGATCCCAATGTTGTGTCGTATCTTGTAGACTAGACCCATTGCAAGTTGCTGTACTCTGTCCTCAACCCTGAGACATCCAACCCTAGCAAAGTGATCCGGGGTTAGATGGGTTGTGAGTTTGAGGCCAAGAAGTAGCCTTACTAGTTTGTTTTGGGAAGGTTGGAGCCTTATTTTTGAGGTCTTGGTGGTGTTGTGATACCATGAGGAGCATGCATAATCGAAAGGACCTTGTATGAGGGCCCCTGCAAGAATCTTCAAAGCGTTCATACTGACTAATACTGACTATACTAGTGTCTTTTCCCTGGTGTTAGGTAGGACACCTAGCAGGTTGACAAGTATAATTTTCCTGAGGCTCCATACCTACGCCCAATATCTCCCCTGCCCAGTGGGGATTCCCTCTTGGCTCCCATGCCAAAGACCCAGGTTCAAATCCCGGGTCTTACAGTTGTAATTAACCACTTGAATCTTAGCATTCCTATTCAGGGGCTAATAGTGAACATCTGATCTACAAGCTCACAACGTATCACAAGTAACGTTATTATGCATGTTGTGAGCTTGTAGATCGGCAATTTTCGGTTATTTGGTGTACAGAGAAAACAGGAGAGTGCCAATTATAGAGCCCTGGGGAATACGGTCAACTAAGTACAGGATAACATGTTTTGTTTTTATGCCGCCTTAGGCGGCATAAAAAATATACAGTCTATTAGAGAGACACATTTAATAACAAAGTCTCTATTGCATATTAAAAGATTTTTAAACAATGTAAATGCACATTCTTCATGTTTGCGCCAGTCTGCACTTTCGGTTCACAAGAGTCACCACATTGTGAAATTGCACTAAACTAAATATGGGGAGAGATTTGTCTCAAAATTATTTGTGAATCCAATACCATGACGCACAAATATTCCATGATCTACAAATGTGTTTCCATGATTTACAAATGTGTTTTGCATTCTGTAAACACACATTATTTATTTGTGACTTTTGTAAAAATGAATTTTGGAATTGGAAACAAGACCACAAGGACTTTTTTGGACGGACCTTGTAGACAAAGTATTATAAATGCAATTGTGATGTTTTAGATTGTTTTGCCTTATAAAAATAAAAATTGAATCAATTTCAATCAAACCAACACACGCATTCAGTTTTTAAACAAGCTTCACACTCTTTTGGTGAGATTCACTCACGAATACCTGCAGATCCACACGTGTGCTTGGACTGCCCCACCCCCACCCCATGGCAATTACAGCCAGATGGGCACTGCCTCTAATCAGTTAGACAGGAGGGATTTCAGAAAAAAATTGTATTTGGGGGTAAAAGTTGGGAAGCTGAACAAAAAAAAAACATGGCACAAACACTGGTCAGGGATCTGCCATGACAGTAGTCACACAAAAAATATATATAATTTGCACTCATTATGTGGCACTACAGCAGTGTTATAGCAGTGTCTAACATTTCAAATGGCCATAACTCGGTGACCATTGCTCTGATCAGCGCGATAGGACTGGATTTGAACGCCACATAGCAGGCTGAAAATCTAGTCATCTATATTTTCCAATGCTGAATGGTTTGGTTATATTGTAAAGCACATGCCTGCTTATGATAGCTTGTGCTGGCATGTTACTGCATTATAGCAAGCTCCCACTTAACTTGTGCTGATGATTTGGTCAATATCTATGTTTCTAGTGTCGGCTTGATGTAACTTTCCTCTTCTACCCCGGATTTGAACCGGTTTCCTGCGCAAGCGCTGACATTTTTTACCTTTGAGCTCATAGAGCCTGCTTGCTTGCTCAGGGGATACATTTAATCTTGACCAGCAGGTCAAAATTCGTGTCAGATCCTGTGTCTAGGTGAGACATGACCTTTGTCTCAATAGAAGAGCAGGGAGACAAACTACAACCACCCCAATTGTATAAGTTATATTGTATTAACATACTCTACCATACAGATTGTATAAGTGATATTGTATTAACATACTCTACCATACAGATTGTATAAGTTATATTGTATTAACATACTCTACCATACAGATTGGACAAAATTGCGTTCTGTTCATTAAAAAAAAGTGACATAGTGCCGCTTTAACATACAAACTGCTAGCCAGCTACGTAGATTGTAATATAATCTGGCCACAGGAGAGCTGTGTAAATAGACACCACAACCTTACTAACATCTATGAAATCCACAATTTTACAGTGTTACATTAGAAAACGTGCAACATCATTTTATGCCGCCTGGGGCCATTAACAGTACACTGAGCACTATAACTATATAAATATAGTTTAAAAAATCGTTATAAGTCAAGTGGATGGCAGAGTTCACACCGACTTAAAAAAATTTGGTGAATCAAATAATTATATATTTTTTTCTTTATAGTTATAGTGCTCAGTGTGAGCGTACATTTAGGCGTACTATTAGTGAAAGACCTTTTCCATGCCGGCCGAGTAGGTTTAGGTGGGTCCCACGGTTCAGAGGTCGCTGGATTTGTGTGTTTGACAGCACTGTACTGACACACAAGGACTACAAAATGCACGCCCACAATTGAGGCAGTGCACCCACTCGAGGTCCGTTAGAACGATGTACTGCAGCTGTCAATGCAATCACTATGAGAGGCATCGCAAAATACCGTAATTTCACTGGTTGACTTTGATTTGTCCTTTTTAATGTGACATACCTCAATATACAACCTAGCCTGGCTCCACCCCCTGAATCGTTTGCCTCGCATTCAGGGTCTGGTGACGCTGTCGAAGGCGGGTGTTTCTCGGTTGAAAATCTGTACGACGAATCGGGATCGGGATAATCCAGTATGAACCAATCACGTTGGTTCATAGTGGAGTCCCACTTTGGCCACGCCTCCATCTCAGAAATCGGCTGCATTGAGAGGGCTTTCAGACTGAATAATGGAGTGAAAATTCAGGCTGAGTGTCAGGTTATATACAACCCACAATATACTATAATATACTCCATCAGTGTGTCAAAAGTTCTAGCATCTGAAATCTAAAGTTTAAGTGGTCGCATGGTATATACGTAACGTCACAGACACATCCCTTGAGGTTTTCAATACCCAGATACGTTTGTGTCTCTCATGTATCATTTGTAGGCTATTTATTTTGCTTGTTTGTTACAATTATCCAAAAAGTATCTTGCAAGACTATTTGTATATTAATACTAACCTGGAGAATTCACTAAGTAGTTGAAAATGTTGGGATATGTCACTCCTCCATTTAGTTGGGTTATTTCCCCAACTTACATTCAGGCAAGTTAATACAACAGCGGTAAACCCACACGTTTTAATTTTTCATGTACCGTCGGAGCTCCGCGGTAGGTAGAAAATGTATATAAGTCTATGAAATGTTAAAAATATAGCCTTAAACAAAGTCAGTAGGAAGGTTTGGGATGAGAATTTCCCTATTTACAGTCAGCACTCGTAAAGACAGTGATGTCACTGAAATGCGACTACTTGTCTGTCTGCCGTCTCCCCTCTGCTGTGTTAAAATCATGGGTAACCCATTCAAGTGGCAAATTAAATGTGAAACACATCAGCTATTGAGAAAACAAGAAGATATGTTGATAAAGACACTGGAAACATTTTTTATTCAACTCTATATCGTCTCCATTCATGTAGGATCATTTTAAAAGTAGGTTAACTCTCATATCTTCTCAAAGAGATTGTATTGACAGCTTCAGTACATCGTTCTAACGGACCTTGCGTGGATGCACTGTCTCAATTGTGGCCGTGGATTTTGTAGTCCCTGTGTGTCTCTATGACAGCACTATCATCAGTGTTGTGTTGGATTCATGTTAATGTGTATTTTCAGACATTTAACCACTTAAACCCTCAATACTTAGTAAATTTGACTTTGGAATTCAAAATGTACTTGAGTGAAAGTACAAAAGTACTGGCATCAAAACGTCCTTAAAGTACCAAAAGTAGAAAGTACTCATTATGCAGAATATGTCCCATTTCAAGTTTTCAAATGTATAACAGCAGATCTACAAGCTCACAATGCGTTGCATCGTGACGCATTGTGAGCTTCAAATGGCCAAAATGTATATAGGACTGAAGAAGTTGATGCATGTTAATAATAATCAAAATCTACAGTTTTCAAATAATTGTAGTGGAGTAAAAGTACAATATTTGCCTTTGAGATGTAGTGGAGTAAAAGTAAAAGTACTGAAAATATGAAATACTCCGTTAAAGTACAGTAGGCCTACTTGAGTACATGTATTTAGTTACCACTGGCTCTCAGCAATGTGTCGAAGTGTCGCTGATCAAGACACTTAACCCTACTAAAGATGGTGCCCAGATTTCCCTAGTGCCCACCTTCCCTGTATTCTTTTATTAAGCACTTTGAACGGTCTTGTTGTTAAAATGTGCTGTTTTAAACTGTCTGTCTGTCTGTCTCTCCTACACTGTCTCCCTGTTTACTGTCCTACTGTCCTACTGTCTGTCTGTCTGTCTGTCTGTCTGTCTGTCTGTCTGTCTGTCTGTCTGTTTCTCCTACACTGTCTCCCTGTTAGCTGTCCTACTGTCTGTCTGTCTGTCCTACACTGTCTGTATGTCAGCTGTCCGTCTGTCTGTCTGTCTGTCTGTCTGTCTGTCTGTCCTACACGTCTCCTCCTTGAGCAATAGATTTTTTTCTCTTTTTTTCTTAACTTTTTTTGAACTCCATGTACAGATTTCTCAAACCGATATGCACAATGTACTGTATACAAGGTATCTGTACATGATGACTATTGCTGCTATAGTATTTATCGATGCTGTCAGGCAAAAACCTCACATCTCCATATTTAAACTTTTTATGTTTTTTCGTAAATGAATGCCCTACTTCATCATACTTCAGTGTCACAAAAAAGTTGAAAAACAGGCAAAACTCAAAGTGTCACATCGTGACATTGTGTTTACATGTGTATTTCAGTACAGTAGTTTAAAGGTCTAATTGTTGTATTTCTGGCTTCCTCCCTCCTATCTCTGTTGTTCTCTTAGGTGGTTAAAGTTTGCCATCTAGTGGACAATTTGTGGAATCTCAGACTAAATCACAGGTATGTTCTTATGCTACATTTGGATATTTGTACAGATCCTCTTCATAAAAAGCCTGATCAGTTAATGTGTGTGTGTTCAATCTAATATAACATTATGCAGCAGTATTTAATGTGTATGGCTTTACTTTCATAGACCTACAGTATGTGTCTGTTATTCCAAAACAAATCCTGACATCCTTATGTTGGGCCTGTCATTATACTGTAGGTGCAAACCTTCAAACGTTTTCGAGATTGTAGATTGGCTATTTTCGCTGCACGACACCATCGTATGACAAAATATAAATACGATTTAAGGGGTTAATTTGTATTCCATTCCATGATGTGTGTAACTTAACTAAAGCTTGTGTTTAGTCTCTTCACAACCAAAGCTTTAAGAGAATGAAGCTGAGATGTTGACACCCTCTGTTTGTACCAGGAATCAACCATGGAGACACTTAAGGAGCTGAGAGATGACCCCGATGCTAGTACATCAACACTACCACGAACATGGCTCCCAGTCAGTAAAAGATGGAGGCCTCAGTTAGAGAAGCTTGTAAACATGGATGACAGTGAAGTTAAAAAAGTTAAGAGTCTTGTGTTGGGGAAAGGTAAAGAATTCCGCATAGGAGAGGGAAGTAATGGAGACGGAGTTGAGGTCTTCTTGGGGTTAAGAGATGATGGCACTGAAGTTGCAGTTAAGATAATGTCTAAAACCCACAACCTGTACAACTTCCTGACGAATAATGAACGATATCTACATCTTCCAGAGCTTGATGATTCTTCGATTGTACGATATGTTGACTTTGTAGAGGATAAGGGCTATGGGTACCTTTCTCTTCAGTTATGTGATTGTGAATACACACTGGAAGAATACATCACTAAACTTCCAGAACAGGAGAGGAAACAGCTTGCGGAACAGTTCCTCAATAGCTTAAGAATTCTTCATTGTCAGGATAGGAAAATGGATAGGTACATCAATCCTCAACATGTCTTGATTGGTAAGAAAACGAGCAAATAATATCAGAATTATAAGCAACTGTGTTTAATTATTTTAATTTAAAACCTGTTATTATATTGATCTACCAACTTTCCCCGCAGATATTCAAGGCAAGGCAAGATTTGCAGGTTTTGGAATAAGCCGACAATTAGACAAAGGAAAATCAACCTATCACACATATAATGTAGGAACACAATTCTGGATGGCAAAGGACACTTTTAATCGAAGTGATGCTAAAAGCAGGTATCCTGCTGATATCCAGGTTAGTTTTTTTTATCTGTGTGAGAACAATCAAATGAATGAGAACAAGATAAAAATGTTCTTGCTCATTTTCATGCTCATTCTTAAGGTGGCT
The DNA here is from genome assembly GCF_963280865.1 of Gymnoscopelus braueri. Classification (NCBI taxonomy): domain Eukaryota; kingdom Metazoa; phylum Chordata; class Actinopteri; order Myctophiformes; family Myctophidae; genus Gymnoscopelus; species Gymnoscopelus braueri. Next base: position 6,829,188 of record NC_137613.1, read on the forward strand.
GGGATGTTGATATATTACATCCTATCTGGAGGACACCATCCATTTCTGGAGGACACCACCAGTGGAACAATCTATGAATGTCAAAACAACATTGAGTTTGGCATCTACTATCTGAAACGTGTTGATGTAGTTGCTCAGGATCTCGTTAAGTGGATGATCCATGGAGAACCAGAGAAAATACCTAATGTGGAGCAATGCTTGGCTCATCCCTTCTTTTGGCCAAACACATGGTACGATAGAAAGGTTTTTGTTCCACACGTTATTCATTCATTCATTGATCTATAAACACTATTTCAGCATATTATCTTAATCTGTTTTATCAGTCAGTAAGGTAGCCTACTATTATATTAACAATATGTTTGAAGAGAATCAGAATCTAGTTCATTGTCACATCACTGGTTTACAGGTCTTTTTTATATTTTGAAAAACATTTTAAAATAGTTCAAATAGCCGATCTACAAGTTCACTACATGTCGATGTAGATCGACTGTTTTCACTATTTTAAAATGTTTTTCAAAATAGTCAAAAATGCCTAAAAGGTTTAGGCATAAGGTGTAAGTCATCAAAAGTCGATCCACAAGCTTGACCTAGTTTTTTGAGCTTGTAGATCTGCTACTTTTGCTACTTTTGAATCTGAATCCTGAAAAGTAACAGTTTTGGACTGTACTGTATGAGGTTTCCACCCGACAGACGATATCCACATGAAGAGTAGACTCATGTTTTCACAATTTTATTCCCAGGAGAGTGGAGTACTTGAGAAAGATTGGAAATCAAATGGAAGTTGAGAAGTACCGAAAAGCTGAAGAGGACGAGAACAAGACCAAGGATGAGGAGGAGAAGAAACTCATCAGGTCATTGAAGGTCCTCATCCCTGCATTAGAGAAGTATGCTAAGAAGGGACAGTTCAACACATGGAAACAAAAGGTTAGTTTATTACTAATAATATGAGAAAACTGTATGATGACCACACGTTTACCTTTTTTTTCTCTTTATTTGATCCCTTCTGTTCTTTATTTCTCTTTAAATGCATTTTAATGCCTTTAAATGCCTTTGTTTGTGACATACAAATAAACCTTTCCAAAGTAACTAAAGCATAATTTCAGGCTCACATCCATCTTTATGTTCTCAGTCCATTTGATTGTACTGTGTTTTTAAGTGGTACTGTGTGTTTTTAACTGGTACTGTGTGTTTTTACAGTTATCTTTAAGTTACTGTCTGTGTTTTTACAGTTCCAAGAAGCAGAGGAGGAGACCAGGCAGTTGTTTGAGGTGATGGATGCATATAACATGAAGAAAGGCCCTGATGGGAAGCCGATAAAGAAGTTCTACTCTGACAACTCATTTGGACTGCTGCGCTTCATACGCAACCTCCATGCACAACAGTAAGTTGAATTACATCAACACAAACACAAACCGGTGTTGAACATTAGCACTCATGCTATTGCACTAAAACAAACCATCTGGTGGGTTTGTCCAATGTAATTTTTCTTGTCCATGTCACATAAAATAACTTAAAGGACAACTTTGTTTTTTTACAACAAGGATATTTTATTAGTTCTGTAACTAACTCTGTTTGATGAGTGTGTGCTGTCATTCAGTTGGTACAAATCTATTTGATGTGTGGGCGCTGGCATTCAGACTGGTATTGAGGCGGTACTAAAAGAGTATTTTATCGACTTTTAAGTTTTTATACTCATTTTAAGCATGTTTAAGTATTTTTATTAATTTGAAGTACTACTGAGTATTTTTACTCAATTTAAGTACTCTTAAGTATTGTTACTCAGTGTATTTACTTGAAAGTATATTTTTAATCACTTTATTAACGTTAAAGTATTTTTTACTCATTTTTACAACTTAAGTATTTTTACTCTTTTTATCACATTTTAAGTATTTATACTGTTTTTATCAACTTAAGTATTTTTACTCTTTTTTCAACTTTTAAGTATTTTACTCAATTTAAGTACTCTGAAGTATATTTACTCAAGGTATTTACTTTTAAATATTTGTACTCACTTTATTTACTTTTAATAATTTTTACTCACATTGTAGATCGGTCGTTTTAGTGTGTGTGTGTGTGTGTGTGTGTGTGTGGTTGGGTGTGTGTGGTTGGGTGTGTGTGTGTGCGCGCGTGCACACGTACGGGCCAGTCTGTTTGTGTTTGTGTGCATGTCTTTAAGTGGCGCATGTGTTGCAAAGGTGCGCCTCGCAGGACCGCATGTTCTGTGTGTGTGTGTGTGTGTGTGCGTGCGAGCATGTGTGCAGTGTGTGTGTGTGTGTGTGTGTGTGTGTGTGTGTGTGTGTGTGTGTGTGTGCATGTGTTACTTCTTAGCCGTGCTCGGACGGACGGACGGACGGACACGCACACGGACACGGTCAAATGTAGAGCGGCTGGCACCGCTGAAAATCATGTATTGCTTTCTGTCGTTTTTTAATAATTTAGCGATTTTTAACTGGGGGGCGGGGGCATTTGATCCATTGGTAAATAGTCATGAACGCAGCTTCCGATTTCCGTGAAACTTTGTACGCACATCCCCACTAGGCCAAGGAAGAAATGCCACCCTACATTTTTTCAAATCAGCCTCATGGTGGCGCTGTAACAGGCAGATTCACGTTTGGCCTATAAATAGGCCTATAAATAGGCCAAAAAGTGAATCTGCCTGTTACAGCGCAAGTTTCACGGAAATCGGATGACTATTTACCAATGGATCGAATGCCCCCGCCCCCAGTTAAAAATCACTAAATCATTAAAAAACGATAGATGATTACGATACATGATTTTTTTAACACTCATCTTTTAATTATTATCATTACAAACTAATAAAATAATCCTTGTTGTAAATAAACAAAGTTGTCCTTTAAAGAGAAGTCACATCTATCCATTTATGAATGAAGACATATATTGGATTTTTTTTTTGTGGGGGGGGGGGGGGGGGGAGCACTTCTCAGAGCATTTCTCTGGATAAAACAAGCAAAAACAACAACAATCGCTCTCACACACACACACACAGAATTACACAACAGTACAGGCCAGTAAACAATTAGGGCATCCATAAAATACTTCTCATGAAGAAACTCATAGCCTCACATTATGTGATGCAACATGCTTGGGACATTGCAATGGACATGCAAAGGACAGGCAAAGGACATTAAAATTGTAATATATACATTCTCGGCCTGGACCACTGGCGTAGGTTCCAGCGGGTCCCCAGCTAAATTAGTTGATCTAGCAAATCAGTTTAACCATTAAAAGATCTGCTGTTTTCAGAGATGTTGATATTTTTGAAACATTTTAACAACACAGATCTTGTATGGGGGTCGTTGGCATAAAATATTTTTACATGGGGGTCTGCGGCCAAATACATATCAATTTGGGGGTCCTTGACTTGAAAATGTTTGAAAACCACTGCTCTATTGAATATTGTCTATTAGGAGCCATGGAGCTGAATTAAATGAAGATATTTTACTATTTATAAAAGCATGACCTTAAAATTTGGCCTTATGGCAGACATGGTGATATGATTTTAATTAATTGTGGTATCACTATAGTTGTGAATGTGGTCACAATCAGAAGTAGTGATTTGAATGAGCACTGCTTTGTGTTCACAGTCCAGACGCTGCAGCTGGTATCAACCTGATGAAGATGTTTCCTGGTCTGTTTGGATACGTTTACAAGTTTGCCAGAAGACAAGGGTGGAACTCCAGGCCCGCCCTGAGGCAAATGTTTGACTCTACTAGTGAGTTCAGAATCAGAATCAGTTTTATTGTCACAACACAGGTTTACAAAGTAAAAACGTGGGTGAAATTCGTTTTCGTACATCGTTCCCGTCGTAACGTTATTTCCATAGAAAGAAGAGGGGGAGGAAGAAGACGTGGGGGGGGGGCAAGTGGGAAGGGAGATCAAACAAGAGAACAAAAGTGTGTTATACCTGGGATTAAGGTGCAAAATGTCAGTGCGTGTCGACCGCATAATCCACATAAGGTAGACTGACCCTGGTATAATCCGCAAGTAGTTCCATGAGGAAGAGCAACGAAAAAGAGGGAGGGGGGGAGAAGAAGAAAATAAAATTAAAATAAAAGTTCACTTCCTGAACGCAGTAGAAGATACAGTATCAGCAGCACCAGTGCTTATTAACAGATTTGTAAACAATAACACAAAAAGCCCTAAGGACTTGCTTCCATTGTGGTCCTAGGTATAACATTTTTCAATTTAAAGACATACAACAATATGCATTATGTACGGTACAAGACTTCATCAACGTTAGGAGCGATGAACATAGATGTGTACAGAAAAGAAAAAAGAAGAAACAGTTCGGGTGGACCTTTTGGGGTTAATCTTCAAATATGTACAAAAAGGAAAAGAAAACGTTTGGGGGGAATATGTACAGAAAAACACTTGGGGGGGGGGGGGTATGTACAGAGCAACAGTTCAGGGGGCGGGGGCTCATTTCTGGGGTTAGGCTGGGGGTAGGTGAAGAATTAATGCTATTAAAACATTAATGCTGTTAACACTCCTACAGATTGTAGTGGGAAATTCAAACACGTAACACATAACATGACAAAACAGAAACCTGCTGATGTGGGGTGAAAATGTCACATTTTGGGACATTTCGCTCCTGTTAACATTGCAAACCCGAGTACCAATGTCATATTTTGGGAAATTTTTCACCTATTAACATTAGAAACACGAGTAGTGCCCACAAGCCACATTTAATATGTAGGAGATGTACAGTATGTATACGTATAAACTGCCCAAGATATCTAATCAAACTCAGAATTTGAAGTTTCTATGACAGGATCCAATGGGAAGAAAAGGAAAAGAACTAAAGAGGAGCTGAGCGATGACCTCGATGCTAGTACATCAACGATACCACATGACCCCGATGCTAGTACATCAACAATACCACATGACCCCGATGCTAGTACATCAACAATACCACATGACCCCGATGCTAGTACATCAACAATACCACATGACCCCGATGCTAGTACATCAACAATACCACATGACCCCGATGCTAGTACATCAACAATACCACATGACCCCGATGCTAGTACATCAACGATACCACATGACCCCGATACTAGTACACCAACAACACCACATGACCTCGATGCTAGTACATCAACAACACCACATGACCTCGATGCTAGTACATCAACAACACCACATGACCTCGATGCTAGTACATCAACAACACCACATGACCTCGATGCTAGTACATCAACAATACCACATGACCTCGATGCTAGTACATCAACAACACCACATGACCTCGATGCTAGTACATCAACAACACCACATGACCTCAATGCTAGTACATCAACAACACCACATGACCTCGATGCTAGTACATCAACAATACCACATGACCTCGATGCTAGTACATCAACAACACCACGAAAATGTCTCCCAGTCAGTAAAAGATGGAGGGAAAAGTTAGAGAAGCTTGTAATCATGGATGACAGTAAAGTTCAGAGTCTTGTGTTTGGGGAAGGGGAAGAATTCCGCATAGGAGAGGGAAGTAATGGAGTTGAGGTCTTCTTGGGGTTAAGTGATGGCACTGAAGTTGCAGTTAAGAGAAAACCCTCTAAAACCCTAAACATGTACAAAGACCTGAAGAATGATGAACTATATCTAACTTCTGTATGGTAGCATACAATCTGTATGGTAGAGTATGTTAATACAACATAATTTATACAATCTGTATGGTAGAGTATGTTAATACAATATAACTTATACAATCTGTATGGTAGAGTATGTTAATACAATATAACTTATACAATCTGTATGGTAGAGTATGTTAATACAATATGACTTATACAATCTGTATGGTAGAGTATGTTAATACAATATAACAATTGGGGTGGTTGTATTTTGTCTCCCTGCTCTTCTATTGAGACATTTAGATTGTGTCAAAGGTCATGTCTCACCAAGCACAGGATCTGACACAAAGTTTGACCTGATGGTCAAGATTCAATTTATCCCCTGAGCGCGCACGCACACACACACACACACACACACACACACACACACACACACACACACACACACACACACACACACACACACACACACACACACACACACACGTCTGTCTGTTGGCTTGTCTGTTAGTCAAACATTTAGTTAGTCAGTCTGTGCTAGTCACACTGTGTAATTACCATGTATGTTCATTTTAACTGAATCCAGGCAATTATTTTTCCACCATCCAGTTGCCGGCCCAAGTCAGCCAAATGTGTCAATGGTGGCACCAGAGAAGTTGCATGAGGTTGATCGTTCAAACATGGACATTGTGAGTAAACCAGCTCCTCTATAGAATAATCAGACAGATTGAACAGCAGGAATGATATGTTTACTGACTGCTTTCTCTCTTTCAGACCAGTTTTACACCGACAGTGCACAAAGACGAAGTACAGACAACCAATGAATACAGGTAACTGTATTTCACCACTGTGATTATAAATTAACTTGATACAACAATGTGGCATGATTAGACATAATGAAGTCAATAGATGATATCAGAAACAATGGTTGTTTTGTGTCCCAGGTTCAAGTTCCCCGGGATAGGGCTGTTCCAGTGCAGTGTGACAGGGTTGGTGTTTGTAACGACAAGGGAAGGAGAAGTCCTCTACAGGGCTGTTGAGTGGGATGAAAGATGTCTCCAGGCTCTGGGGGCTGCAGGGGCTACTGCAGGGGCTACTGCAGGGGCTACTGCAGGGGCTCCTGCAGGGGCTCCTGCAGGGGCTCCTGCAGGGGCTACTGCAGGGGCTCCTGCAGGGGCTACTGCAGGGGCTCCTGCAGGGGCTACTGCAGGGGCTCCTGCAGGTCCTCTGTTTGACATCCAGTGTCCTGAGCAGTCTGTCTGCCAGCTACGCCTGCTGCACTGTGAGATCACACTCGGTGAGGCGCTGCTCTTCTCATTGTCTAATCATTATCAATCATTTTTAGTTGTTTCTTTTTGTTTTTAAGTTCAAAGTGACACTGTGAAACAGACAATAATATGATAAAATGATATTATGACAATAATATGTTGTAATCCTATGTGGGATGTTGTATTTGATGGTTTAGGCATGTTGTTAAAGAGATAATTGTTTGTTAAAACCATCAGCCTATATAAAGCTTGGTAGGCAAGCCCTCGGCACACAGAACATATTTGTGTTGTGACTGATTTTCACGTCCTCTGCACAACAGAATGAAAGGATTCATGTTAAATAATCTGCACAATGTTAAAAAACCTTTCACAGATGATGACCTTTCTGTGGCCCACATCACAGATGAGGGGGTGGAGTTCTTAAAACCTCTGGAAGTGACCAAGACTCACGTGGTTGTAAACGTGCCCCATCTGTCTCGGTTTGGGCTGGTGACTTCCACCCTATTTAAAGCTAAACCAATCAATGGTCAAGTTCTGCTGTTCCCTCAACCACTAAGCAACAGACTGAAATTATTTCTGCTGCCAAGCAATGTGCCTAGGGAAGAGGTAAAATATGTTCTGTTAAGTAACTAGCATCTCGGAAACTTTGAATCTATTTAAACTTATTGTACTAATTCATTAAATGGATTCAGATTTTGAAAAGACAGACAGGATAGTCTGTAGTGGTGACCACAATTTAAGATAAACTTTAGTATAAGGACAGAAGAGCAAAGTCAAAGTACCCTGGTAACAACACCTGCGTACAAAGCCAGTAAAACCTGCTCATGTACCAGACATTATGATTGAATTATGATTGTCTGTCAGTCTGGTCAAGTTGTTTGATTTGATTCATTTGATAAATTCATGATACAATTCACCAAGGTGCATAGTACATTAGAATTATCGGGATGGCGCAAAAAGTCAGAAGACTTAATTCCATTGCGGTCCCAGAATAAATAATTGCAGCATAGGTAAAGTATCTAACTGATAACACATGTGTTATTCTATTATAGCTAAATAAAAATCACTGTAGTAATAACATTCAACAACAAAGACAGTCATAAAACCAATGTTCAAGAGATAGATGGATGGATAAATAAATAAATGGAACATTAGATTAAGAAACACCCAGTACCAGCCATACAAACAGGATCCAGTGCAGAGTAGACCAACCAGCTCTATTGTCTTGGTGTTCTTGTAGGTGTGGCCCAACAACAAAGAGGTTAAAGGCGTTCCTGCACACTGTATTCTCACCCCAAACAAAGTCTACAGTCTGGACTGCAATTACGCACAACAGGTACCTGTGTCACACATTAAAACTACCGTATAATGGCTATGACTGACTTCCAAAATGTGCAGGCCCTGGGTAGGCAACCCGGGCCTCCAGTTTTCTAGTTATTATTATTCATGATAACAATAATAATAATACATTAAAAACTTCTATTGCTAGCACTACTACAGTAATAGAACAATGCAATAGTTAAACAGTTCTATGTGTCTTCAGGCTTCGCAGACTTTTCGTCGGCACTATGGAACAAATTACCATTCAACATTTGAGGTGCCCGTGGGCCCGTTGGCATTGGCGCTACTAGGATCTGACGGGAAGCCAGTGTGGAGACACAACTTACCTTCACAGAGTGCTGAAGGTATACTTATTCATTTAGCTTGAATTATGGGTATTTTTTCATTGCTGTTTATTTATGTGTTTGTTTATTTGTCATAAGACAATATACAACAAATTAGTTGCACCAGACTATTTGCTCATTTGCATATGTTGTCCTTGTATAGACACCATCGCCACACAAACAAAACATCTAAACACAGCTGGTTGGATGTTTTTGTAATGCACACAACATATTAAAAACATTAAAGACGGGGTGCTGTGATTTTCAGTGATTTCCCCCCCCCCCCCTAAAACATAATCCCTGATGATTATGTTTTAGGGGGGGGAAATCATTATTATGGTTATAGACCGCCGAAGTCTGACGTCATTTACACATCCTTTGTTTGTCTACCTGGTTTGCAGTTTTCCACCCCGTTCTGAATCCCATAGACGTATTGAATATCGCGTCAAATAAGAACTGTGTTCCAAAAATAAACACATGACCCCGGCGGGTTGACTCTTATGGATATGAAGCATCAACTGACGGTGAGAAAACGCTAATGTTACTTCCGCCGAATTAGTTACATTTTCGCCAGAAACAGACTGTATCAAATAAGTGACTGACTATCATAAACGATACAGAACCTCCTCCCTGACAATAACGCCGACACGCGGTGTTTATTTTTGGACCACAATTCTTATATGAGACGATTCTAAGATGACCCAATGTTATTCTCCATAGAGAAATTACTTCCGCAAACCTGGGGATGAACGAGTGACGTCAGGACTTCGGTGCTCTATACTAGGAGGAAGATTTTTTTCAAAAAAGTGTACAGAAATTGTTCAAATTATGTTTTTATGTGGACACGCCTCCAGTTCATTAAGTATACCTGGTTCTCACCTTAGCACCTGCTCCACCACCTTAGCACCACCCACCTGTCCTAGTCCCTCCTCCTCCTCATGCCCACACCTGTTGTGTTATGATAATGAGGGGGAGGGTATGTTTTTACTATGTCACTAAAGCGCTGTTTCTCTATTGGCACGTTTGACCCTCAAGGTTTCAGCCTCCAGGAAGAAACTCAAAGTAGTCAGAGAAGACATAAGACACCATAAAAACACCACCAGGGGGCGTAATGAAGTTCTATCAACCTCATAGACACATGAAAAACAGAAAAAGTGCAAAACCATGGCACCAGCTCTTTTTATTGATAGGACAGTAGGCTGACAGGAAATGGGGAGAGAGAGATATGGGGAGTGACACGCATCAAAGGCCGTCGGGATCAGGACTTGAACCTGCGACCTAGGTGCCCGGACCGCTACGCCAGTGGGCCGGGCCTACATCACCCATTTTCAACCTATCTTCTTCATATAATTGGTCCTCACTAATGATCATTATAATATGGTACCATTTTTGTCTACTCACTCTGTGTCTCAGAGAAGGGCTGTGGACAGTTCAGAAACCTGCCTACTGGCGCTCGGTGGTGCAGTGGTAAAGTCCCTGCCCACCACCACGTAGGTTGTGGGTTCGAATCCACCGTGGTGCATCCGACTTTGTCGGGCGTCTACACGAACATAATTGGCCCGTGTTCGGGGGAGGGAAGCCGGGCCAGGAGGGTGATACTGGTCATTTCACATACTCCTACGGGCTGGGGCGGCTGGAGCTTCGTACTCGTTGTTGCCAATGCAAGCTAAGACTTCAGATGCGTCAATGTCCCATAATGTCTTGCAGGTGGTGGGCAGTGCCAGCATGAGTGTTAGTTTTCTGGTGTGTAGTTCGTCTGACTTACATTGTTGGTTCTCTGAAAGAAAACTACAACTCCCTATTGGTTGACTTGATTGTTTTTTTCCCTTTGTTTTAACCTCTGGGGGCACCACCACCTTTTTTTGTGTAGAAACAGGAACTCGGTTTGGCTCCTCCCCTTTCTTAGTCCACTTCCTCCCGGGTGCTTCTGTGTTTAATCCTAAAACAACAACATTACATGTTCAGGGCAGTGGTGCTGACCGATGTGCTGTTAGCAGAATCTGTCTTGAGAGATTACACATAGTCTGAAGCATCAGCTTCCCGTTCACTTCCATATGGGAGCAAACAGGCGGAGCTTCCTGTTGTGGGTGCGTTGATGGCGCTGAAGCATGTGAAGTCCGACACATTTGCATCAGGTTCAACATTGGTGAACCTTGACCAGGTGCCAACCAATTGGACAGAAACGCCGTAGGTTGACCTTACTTGGCAGCCATTTAATTTGTAATCTTTCATTGATCCAACACTCCAACGTAAGTCAAACGAAGACACACCGGACAAGCCCTATAGAAATGAGTAGCCTTTAAGACAAAAATAAGTAAATGGAAATGGGGGCACTTAATCAGTTGTTTTTGGATAGTTTGCAATAAAACATATCAGTGATCACCAACATCATTCTCAAATTTTCAAAACACACTATTCTCTTCACAGTCCATGGACAATCCCTTTATATGTCACCTTACAATAATAATAATAATATGTTTAGCTAATATTGCGTAGCCAGACGAACAGACGTCAGAGAGAAATTATTATCTCTGATCATTTCTCCTTTGTAGAGTTACTTCAAGCGTTACGTCAAATGGGCATTGCTGATGCTGGCAACCTTGCACTCGCAGGTAAGTTTACCTGCAAGACTTTTTATAATAATAATATATTTAGCTAGTCTTGCATAGCCAGACGATCAGAGATCTCTACCTATTCTGATACATCTGTGAATCTAAATTCAATGAATGGGCTTGGAATGGATGCAGGGGTAAAACAGCAGTAACAAATGTAGGCTGCTTTGAAAACCAATCCTGATACAGTACCATCCCATATGAAGGACAGTCCTAAAGTCGTTGCATTGGATCTGTGATGCTGTTTTTTGTTTTCGGAATTGACAGTTTTTGCCCATTCAGTGATTTAGATGTCACCAGACCTATCAATAGGTGGAGATCTCTGATCGTTTGGCTACGCAAGACTAATCTTAAGCCAGACTTGGAATCAAAACCAGATCTAGGTGAAATGGTACAATGGTTTGTTCTTAGAGTTTGTTATAATGGGCTTGGAGTATCATGTCAGTGTGGTTTGCCACAAGGTACAATGCAGTGTGTGCCAGGAAGCTCAGACAATGACAGGAAACTGTTCCAAAGTAAATGTGCTGTCTACGTTTCTGTTATTGACAGCTTAACCCTGTATGAAATGTCCTGCTGTGGCAAATCGCATCGCCTCCTACCTTAGTTGATTGAAACTAGATGAGTTGTTTGCAAATACTAAATGACCCATGTCTGATTGGACTCAGATGCTGACAATAGGGACTGGGATGCCATGGCAGAAAAAACATCCCAGACCGTCCTCATCGAGGAATCAAGCCTAGAGTACAAGGAAGTCCTGAGAAAGTTCAAGGACTCATGCAACAAAATGGTTATTAAGGTAGTCAATGAGTATTTATTTACAGTAGTTAAAAAAAATAAAACAGTAAAAAATAAGTTAAATAATTTATATTTGTAACTGTTTTTTAATGTGATGGTTGTATAGTCTGCTTAATGTTATTATAACACACTTAATTCACTTCAGAGGTAAGAAATTAAAGGGATACTTTCAAATAAAATAAATATTTAAAAAATATATGAAAAAGAAATGAAAAAGAAAATTGGAGACGGCCCCCTCACGCATTAGAAGGACAATATCAGTCACTAGAACCAAGGACGGGTGTTTTCAATGAATATGTCATGGTTAAAATGGAGTTTGAAGTTACAAACATGTCTGAAAGTGAAATATCCCTTTTAAGTAAACAATCATTAAAATTTAAATATAAACACAGGTTTTTATTCTCCCACAGATTGAGCGGATTGATAACCCACATTTGAGGAAGGCCTTCAAAATCAATAAGGAGAACATAACAAATTTTCGCCCGGACAATGAGAAATTGCTCTTCCATGGCACCTGCAAAGACGCTGTTCAAGCCATTAGCGATCGAGGCTTCAATCGAGGCTATGCTGGGAAGAATGGTGAGATATACAAGTACCTTGACACAACATTTGAGGGCATTATTTAATCTGAGAAGTGCTTGTTCTCCGTAGGTTTATGAATGTAATCCTTAAGTATTACATGAGATCAGGGGTGTCAAACCAATTTTATGTCACGGTCAGGTTTGTGCAAAATGTAACTTCAGATCAGTTGTTATACGTGCAAGCGCACCTTTTGTTGCCATCGTTTTGTTCACCCTGCTCTCATGTATCTCAGCCTCTGCTATAATTACAAAGTGTTTCAGTTTTTTGTGAAGACGATTTCTAAGCAAGCATTTCTTTTATAATCATTATTAACTTAGTCACAGTCATAGGCTACAAAAATTGCATCTAAAGTAATTAATGTAATTTCATTTCATGACACAAATGCTGTCATAGTATTCCAAAACAACTTTTTTGCGGCCTTGCAGATGAATATTTAGCACATTTAAGTGCTTTTATATCCATCAAAAATGTCTATTATCTATAGATGCACAGAATCTCTCTGTGTGTCTGTCTGTCTGTCTGTCTGTCTGTCTGTGATGTTTTCTTTATAGGTAGCTAAATTGCTCCAACATTTTGCCTCTGTCTGTTTTCAGATGCAGAATATGGCGACGGCACCTACTTTGCCATGAGAGCAGAATATTCCGCCCAAGACAGATTTTCCAAGCCGGATGATCTGGGGCAGAGATACATGTTCCTCTGTAGTGTCTTGACTGGAGACTACACTCTGGGGCAGGAGGGCATGATCGAGGCGCCAGTCAAGATGATTTGGGACAACACTCCAAGACTGTATGACAGTGTCGTGGACGACCTGCTAAGCCCGAAAATGTTTGTCATCTTCAAAGACGATGTGGCTTATCCTGAATACTTGATTACATTCAAGTAGAGCATGTAAGAGAGGGTGTGGAAATAACTCAATATAAATAAGTAAATACCTTTTTCCATGGCTTAATAATTACCATTTGCCAGTGGTATATCAAGACCATATACCAGTGGTAAAGTACCTGAAAACCATACTTGTGCAGATATCTTACTTGAAAGAGACTCCGGTAAAAGTCACCCATAAGAAAATTACGTGAGTCAAAGACTTAAAGTAGCTCACATTAAATGTACTCAAGTATCAAAAGTAAAAGTACTAGATGCTTTTCATAGTATGCCTACAAAGGAAACAGAACAGCCATAATGTTTTAATACTTAAAATAAGGCCATTCAGGTGAATGATCTCACCCTACAGTATGTGATTAGAAATGTGTAATGATAATGTCACAATGGCTACTGTCCACTGAAAACTATACGCTGTTCAATGAATCATGTATCATGTATATCGGATTTTCATTATTTATAAATAAAACTTTGTATTCAACAAGCTAACGATGTGTATTTTTTGTCAAATTATGAGACAGATGCTCTTCTATGTGTTACATTCACTCAGGACTTAATTTATAAGTAGGTCCATGCAGATATACTAACATCATAACGAGGAATGTTTGTATGTTGAAAATGACTTCAAACATTCTCAAATACAGACATACAAGGGTCCATTTGGTTCCATTTGTACACTCTCTGAGAGTTACAGACATACAAGGGTCCATTTGGTTCCATTTGTACACTCTCTGAGAGTTACAGATATACAAGGGTCCATTTGGTCGTCTAAGGGAGAAGTGGTACTACCTCCCCCTCTGTCCTCCTGAAAGGTGAATATTCAGGGCTTTAATATTCAGGGTTTTCCTGGCTGGGGTCCTGCAAGGGAACACACCCTTGGCCCCCTTCCTCTTCATCATAGTCCTGGACTATGCTTCTCAGGAAGGCCATCAGTGGATGAGAGCAGAATCGTGGCTTCACTCTTAACACCAAGGAGGTTGAGACGACACCCAACAGTAGTCCTGACACTGACAGGCCATAAAGTCCCAATCTGTCCAGAGGAGGAAGATGCAGAGTAAAGAGGGAAACATACAGTTGCTCAACGTGCAACTTTTAGCAACCAGGCTGAATTGCATTCACTAGGCCTTTGTTGCGAGTGGGTGTCGCGCTCTGAAAATAGCAGATCTACAAGCTTAGATAGGCTATTTTTGGCGTACAGCTAACAAGCAAAGGATAAATCAGGCATTATGATGCCATCAAGGCACGCCAAAATACATTTGAGTCAACTAATGGTATTTAGTCAACTAATACTTGACTAAAGCTAAAACATTTCAGATGACTAAAATATGTCTAAAACTAAATGGAATTGAATTCAAAAGACTATGACTAAAAGCATTTGCTGTCAAAATGAACATTAATGTCATCATACAGTAGCTAAACATCCAGACAGACTGTGTGAGTGTAGAAATGTATTTACAGAGCAAACAGCATGTTCTGTTCTCATGTATAATAAACCTATAATTATATAAATGCGAGAGGCAGCCGTTATTTAGAGCAGAACTCAAACTCTTTAATGTCAAGGAATTATGATACATAATTAGGTCACGGACCCCCATTTTAAGAAGATATACCTGAGGGACCCCCATAAGAGAATATTTTTACAGCGTGGCTCTAAAGCAGTGATTCTAAACTCATATTATTATTTTTTCTTTTTTCATTTCAAGGACCCCCACTATGATATGCAATAGAACATTTGATGCCATTATTATTTCTGTGACCCCAGTTCACACAGTAAAATCCTCTGTGTTAATTTACCTCTCAGAGAGTGTACAAATGGAACCAATGGACCCGTATGGAACCAATGGACCCATACACACTCTCTGAGAGTTACAGACCCTTAAAGGGATACTTCACTTTCACATAAAATAAACATTAAAAAAAAATATTTAAAAAAAATGAAAGAAGTTATGGCAAAATAAAGGCCCCCTCACACATTAGTAGGACACTCTAATGCGTGAGGGGGCCGTGATTTTTCCATTACTTTTTTCATTTATTTTTAATATATTTTTTAAATGTTTATTTTATGTGAAAGTGAAGTATCCCTTTAAGGGTCCATTTGGTTCCATTTGTACACTCTCTGAGGGAGTTACAGACATACAAGGGTCCATTTGGTTCCTAACTATCAATCATTTTGCTGGGGACCCCCTGGAACCTACTCAAGGACCCCCCACCTTCTCCACTCTACAGGTCTGTTTTCCAAAGAGTTCCACAGTTTTCCTGTAGGGGGCAGCATTGTGCTTCTTTAACTGTACAACCTGTGGCTACAACACCAAAACAAGAAGGAAAAAGCTGAAGTAGTAGAAGAAGAACCACAGGATGTTTTTAACTCTCTGTCTGATCAGCAGCTCTAAACTAAAGCACTGATCAGTGATTTAGTTTGATATATAAACCCATATAAACAGTTTATAAGTGTGGTGTTTCAGCATGTTTCATCCTCCAGGACTACACTGTCAGGTAGGAACTATAAAACACTTTAACTAACATTAACTAACTAACAGTGTCTTTAACTATAGTTAAAGACAGTGTTAGTTAGTTAGTGTTATAGGTTATAACACTAACTAACACTGTCAGATATGAACTATGAAACACTCTTTAACTACAGGGTTGTTGTCACTTTCCTTCCTCCAGTGCAGTGGTGGAAAAGGTACTCAAAATGATTTACTTAAAGTAAAAGTATCAGTACTGCAATTTAGTAGAAATACTCTATTACAAGTAAAAGTCCGGAAGTAAAAAGTACAAAAGTATTGGCATCAAAATGTACTTAAAAAGTACTAGCCATGATGACCCTCGTCTGTCAACCGTCATGGCGCAACTTGTTCCTGTTTTTTGAAATTTCTCCATTTACAACCCGTACATCTACATAAACGTTCAGATTTCAAATATAAAGTCCTGACCCCACGGCCATGGATGTAACAAGTTGAAACGCCTGGGTCTAAGTACCCGTATCTTCCGTATTGTTCAATAAAAAGCATTTTAAACCGATCGGTGGCCATTTTTTCAGAATTGTCTCAATATCTTTTAACTACGCGACCCTATCGGTTTGGATGTGTATTGCACTCTGATACACTATAACTCTATGAAAATACGGCTGCCGATGGGATTAAAATGCTTTTTATTGAACAATACGGAAGATACGGGTACTTACACCATCCCTTTTTAACTTGTTACATCCATGGCCGTGGGGTCAGCACTTTATATTGAAATTTGAACATTTATGTAGATGTACGGGTTGTAAATGGAGAAATTTCTAGAATCAGGGACAAGTAGCGCCATGACTGTCATGATATGATAGTCAAAAGTACCAAAAGTAGAAAGTGATCATTATGCAGAATGTCCCATTTCACAAGTTTACAAATGTATAAAACGGATACAAATCTTTGGAAAATAGCAGATCTACAAGCTCACAATGCGTTGCATTGTGAGCTTGTAGATCTGCTATTTTCAAATGGCCAAAATGTATATGGGGCTGAAGTGGTTAATGTATGTATTGTAATAATAATCTACAAAGTAACTAGTAACTAAAGTTTTCTAATGATTGTAGTGGAGTAAAAGTACAACATTTGGATCCAGAAGCAACGATTTGAGATTAAAAAAAAGATCAAAGATTAGCACAAAACAAGATTTTTCTAAAATAGCAGATCTACAAGCTCATAGTGATGTGGCTATGTTTTATTAACACTACAACGTCATGCAATGCGTTGTGAGCTTGTAGATCTGCTATTTCCACTATTCATGTTTTTATAAAGTATAAACCTATTACATTTGTCAGTCATTTCTTTGTATAATTACTAGGTCATTTGTCATGTCTTCCCTGTGCAACTTCAAAGCCTAAAAGAAATGTAATTTTTATTCATAATGTGTTCCAGTGTTCAACGACAAAAACACAATTCAATCGTTAATAATCGCAAATATTTGTGGGACAATTAATCGTCACGTAAAATGTCATAATCGTGACAGTTGATGTTGGCTCCTGCCTCCATCAAGTTAACATGAACACATTTTGCACACACACTCACACACACACACACACACACACACACACACACACACACACACATATGAGAGAGCTCTCGCCCCTCCCAAAGGAATCTTAAAGGGTAAGACCACTTTGGTAGAGGTTTGGGTTGTGTAGTTACCTTGCCATGATGTAACTCCAAAGGTGGGCAAGAAATAAAAAATAATTGCTCCATTGATTAGAAATTGATAATTCAAAAATATGCTCCTCATTGACTTACATTGTATGGTAAAACAGCTCTCAAAGTCACTCTTTTAGCACATAAATGAACACAAACTAAGCTGATTCAGACAATATAGAACATCACCAAACCCAGTACTGTTTGTTTTTTTAATAAAAATGTCAACTTCCTGTTGATTTTACTATTTGAAGATCTGGATCCGGATCCGCGGATCCAGTCCAGGTTTTCTGCTTATTAAAAATGGCAAAATCAACAGGAAGTTGACATATCTATTTAAAAAAAAAACAGTACTGGGTTTGGTGATGTTCTATATTGTCTGAATCAACTTTGTTTGCGTTCGTTTACGTGCTAAAATAGTGACTTTGAGAGCTGTTTTACCATACAATGTAAGTCAATGGGGAGCATATTTTGAATTATCAATTTCTAATCAATGGCGCAATTATTTTTTATTTCTTGCCCACCTTTGGAGTTACATCATGGTAAGGTAACTACACAACCCAAACCTCTACCAAAGTGGTCTTGCCCTTTAAGGGAGGAGGGAATAGAGGCACAGGAGTGATAATCTTATCAATTCCCCAAAGTGAGTCAAAAGATGGCCTTGACTGAGCGAGCAGCCAGCAAGGCATAAATAAACAGTCTATTGTCAGAACTCCATGTTACTAAAAGACACATGCAATATAAAAACACAATGAAGAAGTGTAGCATGTCAGGTTCTATCACATTCTGGGTGACTGGATCCCTGACTATTATTCAATTCCTGTAAAGCTGATATAGAGCATTGTTTGTTTCCTGTTCCTGTATAGCTGATATAGAGCATTGTTTGTTTCCTGTCAGATTTGCCTTGAGGACTGGAATCACCCCAATCCAAATTTCTTCCACGAACATCTGAAGACTAAGAAACATAGAAAGGTATGTAATCACCCTCCCCGGGCGGGGAGAGAGATATATTTTTTGGTATTATTATAATTTTTTTAATACATGAAAAAAAAAACTATAAAAAAAGAAGTAGTGAAAATAGCAGATCTGAAAGATGTGACGTGTTGTGAGCTTTTTCACTAGTCATTACTGAACCTGTCTGCTGTTCTCTACCCACAGAACAAGGGGAAAGTATTTCAGAAAGGTAAGGCCCTCTCTTATACATTTGATAAAGGGTTCACTCTGGTGGCGCAGTGCTAAAGTGTCTGCTCACCACCGGCGGAGGATGGAATCCACCGCGCTGCATCCGGCTTTGTGGAGTCACCATACCAACACAATGTGTCCCGTGTTCGGGGGAGGGAAGCCGGGCGGGGAGGGTGACAATAGTCACTGACTCACTGATAATAGCAGCAATTATATATATATATATATATATATATATATATATATATATATATATATTCAAAGATATGCACACATTTTCAAGATTTTTCAAAAATAGCAGATGTTGGCTCCTGCCTCGATCAAGTTAACATGTACACATTTTGCACAGACACACACACACACACACACACACACACACACACACACACACACACACACACACACACACACACACACACACACACATACATATGAGAGAGTTCTCGCCCCTCCCAAAGGAATTTTGAGGGAGGAGGGAATAGAGGAACGGGAGTGATTCTCTTATCAATTCCCCAAAGTGAATGAAAAGGTGGCCTTGACTGAGCGAGCAGCCAGCAAGGCATAAAAAGTCTATTGTCAGAACTCCATGTTACTAAAAGACACATAATAATATAAGTAACAATAAACATAGTTATACTTTAATACAACAATCTGAACACTGAAATAATTGGTTGTCTGCACTAGCAGTGAAGTAGGGAGCAGAGGGCCTCACAGAGATATGGAGCTAAGGGTCATAGGTTGTTGTAAGCCATCCTGTCTAGTTCCTAGAAAGTCCTTAGATCCTGTCGATCCTCCCTAGCCGGCCTGTCACTAGTAGCAGATTTAAACCCTGCATCTGGGTGCATGTTTTATCCCATTTGACTGGTTGGTATGTCTCAATGGAGCCAAATTGTCCAGCTGTACGTGCATGCAGGCACGTACTTCTACACAGTTACATGCAGGGCTCTATTTTCCATTTTCAGTAAATTCCATCATTATGGAGTGCAGTCAGTCTGAGTCCAGGCATCAGACAGGCCTATATTCAACGTAATGGGGCGGCCATAGCTGAATGGTTAAAGAGCCCAGCCTATAGGAAGCCAGAGGTCCCAGGTTTGATTCCAGGCCTCAGCAATGTGTTCCTGAGCAAGACGCTTAACCCCTAACTGCTCCCAGAGGCGCTGTCCCCGTAGCTCCCCAATGCTCCTCACTGAGGATGGTTAAATGCAGATACCTCATTTCACTGTGTATGCAGATATACAGTAACAAATACCACCAAGGAGTGTGGATTATTATTATTACTATTACTATTAGTACTATTACTACTATTACTATTACGCCTCCGGCGGAGAGTATGTTTTCGCTTCGTCCCGCTGTGTGTTCACCTCCCTCCTAGCCAAGCTAACATTGGTCAAGCTCCACGTGACACGTGACAATATGTTGACACCAATGCTTTTGATTGGCTAGAGGGACGCATGACGAAATAAAATCCTATAAATAGGTGTGTCACTTCAAAAAAACATGTTTTTGAAGTGAGGTAAGACAGGATCAATCAGTCTTGATTGGAACAGTACCTTCCAGTACAAATCACCCGTCCGTGCGTGTGTGTTTCACTGCGGAGCAAGACAAAGGTATGATGACTCGAGAAGATTACTTAAGCATGATGCGATCACTGACTCCAAAACAGAGGGAAATGGTGACATTTCATAGAAAATGGTGCGAAAACACAATCATTGCACTTAATACTCATCAATCACATCCAAGCTACCAAATCTTACTGAGCGGACCAGGAGGAGTTGGTAAAAGTCACATCATCAAACTGATTCACTATGAAACCATGCTACTCCACTAACAATACTACCTACTCCACCGACTGTCTCGTTATTTTGAGCCAAACGAGCTTGTTGTACTTTTGACAGCATTCACCGGAACAGCGGCGTTTGCCATCGACGGCATTACATTCACCTTTTAACAAAGAACTTTTTGTTTAACTAAAAGATATATCTTTTACCCTACTGTATCTCATTAGTTATTGTTATGATAATATAATTGCTATGATATAGTAACATTCTATATCAACATTCCTAGAGAACTATGGTTAAAGATAGGGTAAGTGATTTCATTTGATTAAAATAGCACGGGTCTGCTGGCGGAGACTTGTGCTCCGAGGAGCACATTTTCTAGTTACTATTACTATTACTATTATTATTATTATTATTATTATTATTATTATTATTATTATTATTATTAATATTAATATTATTATTATTATTATTATTATTTGAATTCACCTCTGATCTGTTTGTTTTCTCTCTGGATGCTCTTTTCCTCCTGGTGTTCAGATGGTGTTAAGTCGGGTAAGAGCCTATCCCTTTACAAACATTTGTTTTTAACATTTAGAGAGAGAGGGTAAGTGGTTTTCTTTGGTTAAAATAAGTGTTAAATAGCTCTATGTTCTGATAGTACTCATCGATATAGAGTGTTTGTTCAGTAACAGGAGTCTCCGTGTCTCCAGCTCTTTAGTAAACAGAAAATACATTTTCAGGTCGGGATACCAATTTTATCCAATCAGGATAGAGAATTCAGACAGGATACAGATTAAACAAGTGTAATAGGAAGTGATGACACTAAGAAATGAGCAGATACAAAATTGGAACTTGAACACTATACACCAGTTTTTTGCCCATGTATGGAGAAAACAGGTACAAAACATGCCCATGTATGGACGAAAGGGGGACAGACTTTTATGGCTGGGGCTAAGGACAAAGTGACCATGCCCATGTATGGACGAAACAGGTACAAAGTCTCATGTAAGCCAGACCCCCTGGGTCCGGCAAAAATGAAGCTGATAAATGGGTGCTCTTTCCCGATTGGCTGAAATGTTTTCACCTACCTGAAAATGTTTTTAAGAGCTGGGGAGACGGGGGACGCACACGCACGCGCACACACACACACACACACACACACACACACACACACACACACACACACACACACACACACACATACACACCCCTGTGACTGATCAAACACTCTATAGCAATGATTACTATCACAATATAGTGCTTTAACCTTTTAACAAAACAATATCACTTACCCTACCTTTTAGGTGGTTAATCACAAACTTATTGACGCAAGCAAACGGTCTATTGTTTTAATATTATGCATTGATGCTGATGTTTCTCCTTGTCTTAACTCTCTTCCAGTCTATTTGGACCACATTCCCTCTCTGCGGCAGTCCCCAAGAGACCCATATTTAGGTTAGTACTGTGTGCTGACAAATACACATCCGTGGACAAATACGTATCATTTTGTGGGTCCATTACATGAAACATGTTTGAGAACCACTGATATATAGCAACATAAGTTAAAAAAAAAAAAAAAACTATTTGGATTTAGAAGACATTTGTAGAATCCCCAGAAGCAAAGATTTGAGTTAAAAATGTTCGCTTTGGAAAATAAAAAAATCATGTATATAAAGGTTTGTACAAATTTTCACGATAAAAAAATAGCAGATATACAAGAAATATACAAGAAAATTAAATAGCAGATAGTGCACTCGGTGCCGCACTATGAGCTTGTAGATATGCTATTTTTGAATAGCAAAATAAATCTAAAAATCATACACAGATTCGTTCCCGGTCTTAATGATTAAGAGGGATATTTCACTTTCAAACATGTTTGGGGTCATTTTAACGTCTACTCTGGATTTTGTGAACACCCCAGACAGTTTTTAAGTTCCTTGGTTCATTATTTAGATATTTGATATTCATTTTATCTGACACTCCCCCTTCCTACAAACCCATTGTAACTTCAGACAACATTTGAACCATGTTAGATTCATTGAAAACCCCCAGTCCTTGGTTCTGGTGACTGTAACGGAAAATCACATTTATATTCCTGTCTAATTATTGATTTACTAATATTGAATTATTATTCATCTAATTTGAGTATTACCGTTATACCGTATGACTGGATTCTCCTGAATTATTATAATTATTACTACACATTGTTCTGATTATGCCTGAATGGAGTGTTCTAGCAGGGAACGTAAACAAGGAAGATAAGGAGCACTAATCTGCATTGGTGTTTACTGGGAAAGGAGAACTGCTTAGCCAAAATACTGCACCGGGCCGTCTGATTACATTTGTATCCTTATTGGGGTTAACCTTTCACCCTCCTGGAACTCTGTATTTGCCAAACCCAGGGGGTCGGCCTACAGGAGGCTTTGTCTGTCGGTCTGTCTGTCGGTCTCTCCCTCTTTTCCTCCCTAGCCATTCAGGAACGCTTCAGATTTCAACCACCAGGGGCAACAGAGCAGGTCTGGACTTGCTACCATTTGAACCAGCAGTGAAACTTACTGCTGTTGTCCGTTGGATTACTTTTAGGCAATTTTGTTGTTCTACATAACTTATTTCAGAGGTTTATTACTACACAAGCAGCATAGTAAATGACCTAAACTTATGAAATGCTGGATTCAAAGCCCATCTGCCCATATTCTGTGCACTGACTGACAAGGGACAGGTGAATGTAATCAGACTGGAAGGTTTGCTGGTCTAGCCTATACACCAGCAAACCAAATCTACAACTAAATACCCCTATACACAAAATGTTACACACACACAAAATGCCTAAAATGATTTATACTTTTAACTTATAAAATGGTTTGTAGGTGTGTTGCCTACTAGGAATGTGTTCCTTCTGGGTCTGGCAGAACCAGGTCTCCTGGTCTTAGTTTAGTTTTCACCAACACTGAGTTCGGTGTCAGACTCCCGTTGCCTTCCGAGGCGCTGTCCGTTTTCTTTTAGCACTACTTCCTGTAAACGCAAAATAGAGAATAAATAAGTATTACACCTATACTAGGTATCCTCTAAATATATATATATATATATATACGGTACATATATATATATATATATATATATATATATATATATATATATATATATATATATATAAAATAAAAAATAAAATATAAGTATACTGTATATTTTTTGCATCACCATTTGCTTGTTGTCCTGTAGAGAACCCCTGCATTGTGTGGTGGTTTTCCACTTGTTCCTGGCTGGAAAATGACATTTAATTCCCTTTAAGCAGCACATCCTACTGTTCTTCATTGTAACACACAGGAATGTGGTTTTATTTTCTGTATTTGTCTCCCTCCCTGCAGGCCTGCCGTCTCTGGTGACTCTGTACATGAGTTCAGAGTCTGGCTCCCTGTTCTACCTGTGTCACGCCTGTGAGGAATCAGTCTCTGACATAAGTGAACATTTCACCTCTACTGAGCACTGCCGCAACTACTACGTAAGTGTTGACCACCACCTTATACAGAGATGCAGGATTTGGGGAAACCACAGAGAAATAGATGGAGACGGCGGTCTTGTGCATCCGTTCACTGTCAACTGTTGTTGTGAAAATACGCCAATCTGTTATATAGGTTAATAATTGCTTGAATGGCCGTGCTCTCTTTCTCTCTCTCTCTCTCTCTCTCTCGTCTCGAGCTGATGATGATTATGGTTAAAATACGCTACTCTATAATAATGTTTTAGGTATTTTTGGGCGGTGTAGCCACCCCTATAAGTGGGGTTGGGACACGTCATTAGTACACCCTTCGCTGTACTGTGATTGGCTCATAATAGTACACCCCTCTACATTAGTACACCCCTAGCTGTACTGTGATTGGTGGACTATTGGCTGACTTTATTCAGCACTGTGATTGGTTAGTGAGACACATGATGACATTAACACATTGACCGCCAGAGGTTAATCTCATAATGTACTCACCAGTGCCAACGTTTTATTGTTGTTTTTTGTTTTTTTCACGTCGCCATAGATCTTGTTAAAAGTGCTTTACAAGCCTTCCCCTAAAACACCCTGGACAACGCTCCACGCGTCCCAGACTCTTCTCCCTTCTCTAAAACACCCTGGACAACGCTCCACACGTCCCAGACTCTTCTCCCTTCTCTAAAACACCCTGGACAACGCTCCACGCGTCCCAGACTCTTCTCCCTTCTCTAAAACACCCTGGACAGCGCTCCACACGTCCCAGACTCTTCTCCCTTCTCTAAAACACCCTGGACAGCGCTCCACACGTCCCAGACTCTTCTCCCTTCTCTAAAACACCCTGGACAGCGCTCCACACGTCCCAGACTCTTCTCCCTTCTCTAAAACACCCTGGACAGCGCTCCACACGTCCCAGACTCTTCTCCCTTCTCTAAAACACCCTGGACAACGCTCCACGCGTCCCAGACTCTTCTCCCTTCTCTAAAACACCCTGGACAACGCTCCACGCGTCCCAGACTCTTCTCCCTTCTCTAAAACACCCTGGACAACGCTCCACGCGTCCCAGACTCTTCTCCCTTCTCTAAAACACCCTGGACAACGCTCCACGCGTCCCAGACTCTTCTCCCTTCTCTAAAACACCCTGGACAACGCTCCACGCGTCCCAGACTCTTCTCCCTTCTCTAAAACACCCTGGACAACGCTCCACACGTCCCAGACTCTTCTCCCTTCTCTAAAACACCCTGGACAACGCTCCACGCGTCCCAGACTCTTCTCCCTTCTCTAAAACACCCTGGACAACGCTCCACACGTCCCAGACTCTTCTCCCTTCTCTAAAACAGTATAACATATATAATATTTAGATAAGATGTTGTTTAGGCAGATGCTAGCAGATATCCTAGTTTTCCTAGAAGCACTACTGTTTTCTATTCCATTCTACTCATGTGACTCTTTAGCCTGTCGTTTGTTGACTAGGGTTCATGCCATTTACTCTTAGGGTCAGGGTTAGGGTTAAAGTTTTCTAAATGCCTAAATTGTAATTGTAATGTATGCAGTTTAATTGAACCCCTCAGTGAAAATAATAAATAGATCCCTTCTTTATCATCACAATCATCGATCCATCTATCCACAGCTGCAAGGCCAAAAAAGATGTCGATTCAGACATACCTGGGAACCCCCAACAGGAAGCATCCTCTTCTAGGTCAGTGCTTTGCAT
This sequence comes from Gymnoscopelus braueri, assembly GCF_963280865.1. Taxonomy (NCBI): domain Eukaryota; kingdom Metazoa; phylum Chordata; class Actinopteri; order Myctophiformes; family Myctophidae; genus Gymnoscopelus; species Gymnoscopelus braueri. Next base: position 6,854,918 of record NC_137613.1, read on the forward strand.
CAAGTGTTGATTTTGACAGCAAATTGGTTTTAGTCATAGTCTTTTGAATAAAGTTCTGTTTAATTTTAGTCATATTTTAGTCACGTGAAATGTTTTGATTTTAGTCGACTAAATCTACAGTTTATTTAGTGATGCCATCGAAATGGCTGATTTTCACTTGGCTGTATGCCGAAAAGAGCAGATCTACAAGCTCACAACGCGTCGCAGTGCGACACATTGTGAGCTTGTAGATCAGCTATTTTTGGTCTGTGACACCCGCGCACAACCATGATGACTTGTCTTTTAGTTCTACTGGATCTCTTCTCCACTCGTCCCTCACTAACATTTTAATCTAGTTTTTATTTGTTGACGAAATTGTCAATATATTTAGTCATAGTTTTTAGTCATCATAGCTTAGTTTTTATTTAGTTTTCGTAAGTGAGAAAAGGTAGTCGGCGGAAAAAAAATCGTCATAGTTTTAGTCGACGAAATCAAACAGTGCTTCTCCTCCCTGCAGGTCTGGAGCACCTGGTGGAATGCAGCTGTGAGGAGCAGACTGACAGACGCTTATATCTCTGCACCGTCTGCAAACTCACTCTAACCGACTCTAAGATCATCAGACATCTCCTCAGCTTCTATCACATCCACCGATACATTGTAATTTTGCTACACTCTGATTGTTTATAAAAAAATCACACCCTGTGTGAAGTGGGCGGTGTCTTGCTAGCTAATCACAATACTGAATGGAGTCAACCAATCATGTACAATAAATAAATACATTTATTGAAACACTCTTTATGAAAGTCATGAAAGTCATATTCCGATGGAAGAAACCATAACTTAAAAAAAACTAATTTATTGTTTTTTTTAAGTTATGGTTTCTTATATAGGGCTATGCACATGTGTCATGTGACACTGGCCAATCACAGTCCTGAATAGACTGTGATTGGCCAATCACGGTGCAGGGTTAGGCGGGGTAAATTTTTGGCCAATCACAGCGCAGGATTTGCTGTACAAATATCCAAACCTCACATATAGGGGCGGTTTCACCGCCCAGAAAAGAAAGGAAACGCTCCAGTCAACATGCTCAGTAAGACAGTGGTTCTCAAACCTTTTCATGTCAAGGACCCCCAAAATTAGTGGTTTTGAAGGAAAGTAGGGTTTTACACTCCTTCGTGGCTTTTGGTAGGGCATTCCACATTTTTGTTGCATAGTAGGAGAACGAACTCAAACCCTTTTTAGTGCCAAATCTGGGTTGAACGTGATTAGTGGCGCTACCTCTGGTGGTATGATTGTGGACATTTACATTTTTTGAGTAGTTTTACAGGTACATGGGTGTCTTTGTGGTGTAGTGTATCTTATAGACCAGGCCCATTGCAAGTTGCTGTACTCTGTCCTCTACCCTGAGCCATCCGACCCTTGCAAAGTGAGCAGGGGTTAGATGAGTTGTAGGTGTAAGGCCAAGAAGTAGCCTTACTAGTTTGTTTTGGGATGTCTGGAGCCTTGTTTTAAGGCCTTAGTGGTGTTGTGGTACCATGAGGTGCATGCATAGTTGAAAAGTCCACTAGACTTTTTAAAATCAATTAACTGATGATGGAAATATACTAATGTACTTAGGGGGCGTGGCTTTGATGCTAGACTTAATGTACTGTAGTTTCAGTAATTATTACCTCTGCCAAGGAGGAGGGCTCACAAAAGCCAGAGTAGACTATAAAATGACCCCAAACATTTTTTTTAAATTGAAATATCCCTTTAACTTTACTTATTTACTCCTTTACTTTAAACCTTTCAAACTGGTGTTCCTATTTTGGGCCTGTTATTATAGGTTATAGGTTTCAACAAATGGTCAAAGTTTAGATGCAAGGTTTCTGCACAACAGTGACGATTGGAAACTAATGCCTGAATTTCCATTCATTTGATCTTGATGACCACCTGTGCCTTTCTTCATGTGTCACCACAGTCCAGTCTTTCAAATGAGCAAACCGAGGAGATTTTAAGGCCTTGTACGAGTGTTGTTGGGTAGCCTACTACATTGACCTGGGTGTGGTTTGTGTCTCCAGAATGCATGGCATCCCTCTACTCTGCAGTTCTACAGTTTCTACACCTACAATCACATGTTTCACAACATGATGCGGGATTTAGCTAAACAGATGGAAGAAATCCATGGAACGACCATCACTGATATGAAGGTAATGAAGTACAGTAACACTCTAGAAGTAAATGATCATCAGAAATACATTTCCTAAGATGCTCTGGTAGTGCACTGTATGTCAGTTTTAATAATTGTAAGGCCTTGTGTTTATAGAAAGTGGTCCTGGGGCCTGCTTTGTTCTCATCAGTGGAAGATACTTACTACGCAGAGGGTATGTTTTTATTTATTTTTATTTTTAGAGTCAGAAACACTATTCACATTATTATTCCTCCTGTTGGTCACGTTCAGGCCATTGAATTTATTTTTAATAGAGCTTAGAGGAGGCAATTCAGAGTGCTTTACACAAAACATAATTTTTCTTTCTTTCTTTTTCCTTTATTTATTCAGGGAAGCCCATTGAGAGCAAGCTCTCTTTTTCATGGACGCCCTGATAACAACATATAAAATACATACATAATGAGAAACAATAACAAACATTTGAATCACATTACAATGTCACAGATGCAAATAAACATAGTGTTACATGAAGCAGGTGCAGTCACTATGTAGTGTGTCCTCAAGAAGCACCCTAAATGTCTTATGCTCTTACGTGGACTGGTATATCTAATTTGTGTTTGTGAACGTGTTGAATGTCCAGTAACCTTTGGTTCAAAAGCATTAAGATATGATTTGTGTTTGTGTCTGCACTGTAATAGAATTACAATGCAGAGGAAATTATATTAAAAAAAAACATGTCCCTATATGTAACCATGTAACCCTCACTGACCATGTGTAGCCTTGAAGATGCTGGAAAACTGGAGGAAGGAACGCAAGGAGAGCAGCTTGATGACCAGCATCACACCAGGAGACAAGCTGGGTAAGTATTACACTGAAGGAATAATATGACGTACCAAAAGTAAAAGTACTCATCACGCAGAATGTCCCATTTCAAGTTTTCAAACTGTATAAAAATCTTTTGAAAATGGCTGATCTACAAGCATTGTGAGCTTGTAGATCGGCTATTTTCAAATGGCCGAAATGTATATAGGGCTGAAGTGGTTAATATATGTTTTATAATGGTAACTAGTAACTCAAGTTTTCAAATAATTGTAGTGGAGTAAAAGTACAATATTTGCCTCTGAGATGTAGTGGAGTAGAAGTAAAAGTACTGAAAATTGGAAATACTCCAGTGAAGTAAAAATACCTCAAAGTTGTACTTAAGTACAGTACTTAAGTACATGTACTTAGTTACTTTCCACCACTGCAAGCTGTGTAAGTATTAGACTGAAGGAATATGACTTCATGCATTTGTAAGGGTTTGTCTCATGTGTTCTATGTAAAGTTTAAGGTTCCCTGTTCCTCTCAGAACCTATTCTTCTAAGAATCCTTGTCTTTTTTTTCAGTGTTGTCTGTATGTTTTTCAGTTCATGTCCCTGACCAGTTGAACCCCAGCAGCACCTCTCCAAAAAGTGAGCTTTTTTTGTGGCATACAAGAAAATGACTTCATAAACACAGATCATCTGACGTTCTCTTCTTTCTTACTGCTGTACATTTGATTGAGGGGTACAGCCCAGTGTTGACTTCGTCGATTAAAACTATGACGAATGGATTTTTTTTCACTGACTAAAACGAAATAAAAACTAAGCTACGATGACTAAAACTAAGACTAAATATATGGATCGGCTATTTTCAGCATGCAACCATGTGTAAAATCAGCCATCAAGGCACGCCAACATACATTTTAGTGGACTAAATCAACTGTAGATTAAGCGACTATAATTTTATGATATTTAGTCGACTAAAACTAGACAAAAACTAAAGCCTTTCAGATGACTAAAATATGACTAAAACAAAATGGATTTCTTTTCAAAAGACTATGACCAAAACTAAATCAAAATTTGCTGTCAAAATCGACACTGATACAGCCATCAGAATTGTGTCTGGTTTATAAAACACTTTCTCCATTGATGGTATCCTTATAACACTGTAGAATTATAGTTTCAAGCACTCATAATTATTCATAATGCTTTCATTGCTTTGTAACTATGATCAATAATCATTTATTGATTATAGTTGATAATAAAGCATTTTATAAAGACTTATATCGTCAAGTATTATAAATGTAATACTTCATAATTTTTTGCAAGGATCATAGTGTATTATTATAATTACATAGTTGTAATATACATAAGAATTGTATTATGTATTATAAGCACTTATAATAACTTCCTTTCCCCTTTAGGAAGAATTTCCTACACAAGGGATTTTTTGATAGAGCTGAGAAATTGTCCTGCGGCCCAGACGAATCCAGAGTTCTTGTTTTTTGTAAGTTTAACACGTCAGTACAACAGTATCTAGTGGCAGCCATCACTAGTGTCAAACAAGCAACCGCTTCATAGCTTTTAATGGCTTGATTTTATTTCCCCAGGAGCCCCGGATTGTTCTCAGACCCTCGCAGTCACACACACCCTTGGCTGCTAAGAGACCCTCGCAACCACAGACACCCATTGCTGTTAAGAGACCCTCGCAGTCACAGACACTCCTGGTTGCTAAGAGACCATCACAGTCACAGACACCCCTGGTTGCTAAGAGACCATCTTGGTCACAGACGCCCCAGCACCAGTCTGCATCCAGCGCGGCCACACGTGGTGGTAAGCTGCTACATCAATTTACAATCAACAATTTAGGCGTTTAGCAGACGCTCTTAATCCAGAGCGATTTACAGTAAGCTAGGAAAACACCAGGTAATACGTCAAATGCATAGAAATAGTATGATCTAGGATCATTAGGTAAACCAAGAACCTATCATCAGTCTAAACAGTATAATATTAAAAAAATCTATAATCTGTGTGCACACTATAGCAGTGGTTCTCAAACTTGTTCATGTCAAGGACCCCCAAAATGATATGTATTTGGCTGCGAACCCCTAGCCTGGTTCCAGACGAATCTGCCTTTGCAAAATTGCATGCACTTTAGCCCTCGGCAGATTAGGTCTGGCCCCCCTCCATAGAGAATTTATTTCTCTCCCGCAGAGGTTGTGCGGGACCAATCAGGGCCCAGTATCCAAATGTGGGCGGGCTTATCACCTTATTTGGAGCAATGACGTACAAGGAAGCACTGCTCTGATTCGTTCGTACAAGGAAGCACTGCTCTGATTGGTTTAGGTCTAACCAATAGAGTCCGTTTGGATCTTTTGGTAACCGCCCCTTGGAAAAAAATCTATCGTTGATAGGGACCAGACTAATATCCACGCAGTGTGTCGTGTGATATTGTCTGGCCACGCGAGGCTAGCGAACCCCCATCTCAAAAATATGTTGTGCCAGGGATTTATTTTTAAATAGCAGATCTACAAGCTCATAGCGTGGCACTCCTGAAAGCGTCATTGACAGGCCACTTTTTCACTATGGACGCTCTATTCATATATATTCAGCTGCAGACTGCAATTATTAACATAACAAATGATGTGAGCCGCATCGCAACCACCCGAATGAAACAAGGGGCATGCTGTACGTTCTTCTGTGGTTATGTATAAAATAAATAAAAATACATTTTCAGGTCAGGAAAGAGGACCCCACAAAGATCTGAAAAATGTTGAAAGATTTTGCTTGTGTGTGTGTGTGTGTGTGTGTGTGTGTGTGTGTGTGTGTGTGTGTATATTAAAAATATTGCAGCTTGTAGATCTGCTATTTTTGAATAGCCAAAGAAATCTTAAAATGACACAGATGCGTTCCCGGTCTTAATGGGTTAAACATCTGTGTTTCATGTCTTGTGTTACCATCTGGTTCTTTATCCACATACTCATATTTCTTTCTCTTTGTTTCTTTTTGTATTTTGTTATTTTGCATCCAGACATATACTACTATTACATACTGAGCTGCCAGGTGAATATGAATTCTAATCTCACCACCATAATCTCTTTCTAAAACGATGATAAAGTACAATGTAAAATAAGTAAAGATGATGCTGATATTCATTCATTTTGTCTGCCCGGTCAGGTCTGCAGTATGAAATTCGAAACCACGTCGCAATATTCTAATCACGTGAAAGGAGAGGAACACAAGCAGGTGAGACATATTTTCATATGTTCACAAGTTAGAATATTAATGAATTTACTTGCCCAGAACTTGATTAAATGTGTCCCAATAAAATGTCTGTCTGTCTGTCTGTCTGTCTGTCTGTCTGTCTGTCTGTCTGTCTGTCTGTCTGTCCATCCACAGAAAATGAAGACTATCTTTGTGACAGAAGGTACTACAGTAAACCCTGTTATCTCATGGTCTGTTGTTGTCCACATGTACTGTATGTGACATTAATGCATCTTGTTTATTCTTAACCCTCTGTTCTACAATCACAGCAGATGAACTGGAGAATGGACGAGGTATGATTCATTATTATTCTACTTGTTCTATATGTTGGAGAGGATTTCAAACCTAGCTCTTGTAAACTAGCAGACAATCATATGTAGTGTTAATATGTTGCATTTTGATTTTGTTTTTTAGTCATATTTTAGTCATCTGAAATGTTTTACTGTTAGTCTAGTTTTAGTTGACTAAATATCATAAGATTATAGTTGACTAAATCTAGAGTTGATTTAGTCGACTCAGATGTATTTTGGCGGTGCCTTGATGGGTCGTAATGGCTGATTACTCGGTTGCTTACTGAAAATAGCCGATCTACAAGCTCACAATGCGACTCGTTGTGAGCTTGTTGATCTGCTATTTTCAGAGCGCAACACCGGAGCGCAACCAAACATAAAATGACTTGTCTTTTAGTTCTACTGGATCTCTTCTCCACTAGTTCCTCACTAACATTTTAGTCAAGTTTTTATTTGTTGACGAAATTGTCAATATATTTAGTCTTAGTTTTAGTCGTCGTAGCTTAGTTTTTATTTAGTTTATATTTAGTTTTCCTCAGTGAAAAAAGGTAGTCGATTTTATTTTATTGATTGTGAACTACAGTACTATCTTAACTGAAGCTTTCTCTCATCTTAGTGTACTACAGTACTATCTTAACTGAAGCTTTCTCTCATCTTAGTGTACTACAGTACTATCTTGAATGAATGCCAGTACATCAAGAAAAGACATGGGGTCAAAGGTGAGTTACAGTAGTTACTGCATTATGTGGAATACATATATAATGCCAGTATGATGCCATTCAAGAGCTACATTTTGCTACATTTGTTTTGTACTTATTGTAATGAAAAGGTAATCTTGTTCCACAGTTTGCAAACACAAATGACTCTTGTCTTCAATAATAATGAATGGAGCATTTCCTCTGGGATAGGTCTTCATCATATATGTATAATATCCTACTAATATAATTATAATTATAATTATAATTATAATAATTATACTATATAATTGGAGTAACCTCTGTCTGTCTGTCTGTCTGTCTGTCTTGGGTCGACCGGGTATGGGCTAGTGTATGATAATGAATGGATTGATGGATTTCCTCTGGGATAGGTCTCCTTCATATATGTATAATATGTATAATAATGAATGGAGCATTTCCTCTGGGATAGGTCTCCATCATATATGTATAATATGTATAATAATGAATGAAGCATTTCCTCTGGGATAGGTCTTCATCATATATGTATAATATGTATAATAATGAATGGAGCATTTCCTCTGGGATAGGTCTTCATCATATATGTATAATATGTATAATAATGAATGGATCATTTCCTCTGGGATAGGTCTCCATCATGTTGTGACGTGCGTCTGCAGCCGTGCTAATAGCATGCCTCTGTGCGTGTGCTGCGTCTGCCAGTCTACCTTCCCCGGGTCCAAGTTCAGAGCCCATCTGGGTGATCAAACACACATCAAACACACTGTGGTGAGTCCTTTGTTTCTGTCCAGTTCTGGTTGTGTATAATGTGTGTTTGTATGTTTTGATTTGATTTGAAGTCTATTACTACTGTATATCAAAGAGACCCCCATGTGTAACCTCACTTTTTATTAATTTAACATTTTGCTGGACCCTGGGGCTGGCCTGGAATGTCCTTTACTGACTGACTGACTGACTGACTGACTGACTGACTGACTTAAGACCCTGGTGCTGGCAGTGAAAAGAACAGCTCCTTCCTACCTCCAGGCTATCAAGCCTACACCCCTTCCCGACCACTTCGGTCTGCCGCCTCGAGGCGACTGGTTTCCCCGTCGCTCAGTGGTCCTTCTGAACGATCTCTGTTCTGGCCCCACAGTGGTGGAATGAACTCCCCACTGATGTCAGGACAGCAGAGTCACTGCCCATCTTTCGCCGCAGGCTGAAAACCCACCTCTAGGAAACACTACCCTGACCCTTCCTCTTAGCCTTGCCTACTTGTTGACAATTATTTGTACGAGCTCTTGTTTTATTGGATCTTGTTTATTTGATACACTTATTGGTTTTAGCTCTTGCTCATTTGATTTTCCTATTTGTCTCATCCGTTTAAAAAAGTAGTTAGCTGATGTATTGCACTTTTACCTTAGCGCTAGGTATACTCTTGGTTACTTGTTTGAGAAGAGAATGCACTTAAGACTTCTGGTGATTAGTAGTTTCGTTCCCTACCTATGTTGAATGCACTTATTGTAAGTCGCTTTGAATAAAAGCATCTGCTAAATGACTGCAATGTAATGTAATGTCCTTGGTTTTAACAAACTAGAGGTTTCTACTTTGTTCTCTTGGATAGGTGCACCAGAATGCTGCTCAGTTACCAGTTGTGAGTGAAGGGGTCCTAAAACCCCAGGTCAGGGAGGAGGAGGAGAATGCTCACATGATGCTGAAGGTAAAAAGGCAAACAAAGCACATTGTGTGTTTTGCGATGTATTGCAGTCAGTGCTGTAAAACCTGACACGTTTTATTTTCCAGATAATTGATCTCCCAAGCAGGATCTTTGGCATGCTCAACGATGACTATCAGCATGGTGAGTATAACTGACCATATGTTATCAAACATATTGGAACTTGCAGTGGTGGAAGAAGTACTGATATTTTACTTAAGTAAAAGTAGCAATACCACAATATAAAAATACTCTGTTACAAGTAAAAGGCCTGTGTTCAAAATGTTACTTGAGTAAAAGTATAAAAGTATTGGCATCAAAATATGCTTAAAGTACCAAAAGTAAAAGCACTAAAATGCCCGAAAATAGCAGATCTACTAAGCTCACAACATGTCGCATCGCTGCGCGTTGTGAGCTTGTAGATCGGCTATTTTCAAATAGCCTACAGTATGTATAAAATAGGGCTAAAGTGGTTAATGTATGTTTTATAATGATTTATATCTGCAAAGTAACTAGTACAGTAACTAAGTTTTAAAATAATTGTGGTAGAGTAAAAGTGCAATATTTGCCTCTGAGATGTAGTGGATTAGAAGTAAACGTTTTGAAAATTGGAAATGCTCTTGTACTTAAGTACAGTACTTGAGTAAATGTACTTCGTTACTTTCCACCACTGGGAACTTGTCAGGGAGGGACTATCTGAGGCCCACCTTTACACCATTTAACGGTTTCTTAATGATTATTTGACAGTCTGCAAGACGCTTGATGAGTACTTATGCAAAGACTGGCAACGTGAAGGTTAGTGGTTTTATAATATAACAGTTCATCAGCTAAATAATGCTTGTGTTTTATTATGACATGTTATGTTTCCGTGTGTATGTAATATAGATCCAAACATCGTCACACTTGACGAGCTGCAGGACAGCCACACATCTCCTCAGCAGGGTGAGTACCACCCAAGACGGAAATAGCAAGACATACCATCTCCGGTTTACTTCCCGTATCTGCGTGACGTAGGTGGACGCCTTTTTAGGAGAGCGGAAGCAGGTTGGAGTCTATTCATTCCAATGGAAGAGTGAACGTGAACACAGCTTCTGAACCATTCTTTAGCCCCATGGTCACTGAACTAAATATTGGACCTAATCGTCACAAGACACATAATATTTACTAGATTTTCATACTAAAATGTCTTATATTTAAAGGGGTTCACTGGAGAAAATCAACTTGGTTAGTGACCTTTCTCTATCCCAGCAACACACTCAGATTTGGGAAGATATCTGAAGAGTCTATCTCCAGTCTGACAGACGAGACATGGAGGGCAAGTCATTTTATGCTTGGTTGCGCTCGGGTGTTGCGCTCTGAAAATAGCAGATCTACAAGCTCACACAACAAGTTGTGAGCTTGTAGATCGGCTATTTTCAGCATGCAACCAAGTGTAAAATCAGCCATTGCGACGCCATCAAGGAACCGCCAGAATACATTTTAGTCGACTGAATCAACTGTAGATTTAGTTGACTAAAACGGGACAAAAACTGAAACATTTCAGATGACTAAAACTCTATTTTACTCAAAAACTAAATCAAAGTTTGCTGTCAAAATCATCACAGCTGTGTTCTTTTTTCAGTTCACGTCCCTGGCGAGCAGACAGAACTCTGTCAGAGTGATGTTTCAACAGAGAAGCAGAACACCAGCAGCTCCCCACATCACGACCCAGTGTCCACCAGTAGACAGAGTGATGTTTCAACAGAGAAGCAGAACACCAGCAGCACCTCACATCACAACCCAGTGTCCACCATGAGACAGAGTGATGTTTCAACAGAGAAGCAGAACACTAGCATCACCCCCCTTCACGACCCAGTGTCCACCATGAGACAGAGTGACGTTTCAACAGAGAAACAGAACACCAGCAGCACCTCACATCACAACCCAGTGTCCACCAGTAGACAGGGTGATGTTTCAACAGAGAAACAGAACACCAGCAGCACCTCACATCACAACCCAGTGTCCACCATGAGACAGGGTTATGTTTCAACAGAGAAGCAGAACACCAGCATCACCCCCCTTCACGACCCAGTGTCCACCATGAGACAGAGTGACGTTTCAACAGAGAAGGCAGTGGCAGAGGCCAGAGAAACCTACAAAAGCAAAAAGAAGCAGAAAAAGAAAGAAGAAAGTGAGCCTTTTTTTTTTTTGGCACAAACAAAATGTCTTCTATCATCTGAGATTCTCTTCTTTCTTCCTCCTGTGAATTTATTTAGTGAGGTTTTTTTTAAAGTATAAAGTTATTAAATAATGTGCCAGTCATTTCTTTGTGTATTTAGGTCATTTGCCATGTCTGCCCTGTGCAACTGCAAAGCCTAAAAATCCAAATGTAATTTGTTATTCATATGTTCAACGACAAAAACACAATTAAACCGTTAATCGCAATTATTTGTGTGACAATTAGTCGACATGTAAAATGTCATAATCATGACAGCCTTATGACAGCCCTACATGTTCATAATCATAACAGCCCTGTTTGTATTTTATTTGACAGGAAAGTCTCCAGGATTTGGCGTACTGAGCTGCCAGGTGAATATGAATTCTATTCTCACCACCGTAATCTTGGCATCATCCTATTTCTGACTAATAAAGTATTCAATCAATCAATAAATCAATCAATCACCACACTGTAACTGCTTGCCTCTCTCTATAATTCTGTGAAGTACAATAATGTAAGATAATCCAGTGGACTAAAGAAAAATGATGCTGATGTGAATTTATTTTGAGGTCTGCAATTGGACGGTGGAGAACACAAAGGATTATTGTGCTCACGTTCAAGGACGGAAGCACAAGCAGGTGAGACATATTTTCATATGTTCACAAGTTATGAATATGAATGAAATGATCTGATTCCTCCATCCATCCATCCATCCATCTATCCATCCATCCACCCACCAACGTTATTGTCACGTCACAGTTAAAAGTGGGCGACATTCTTGTTTGTGCAGGCTCGCACTATTGCAAAGAAAAAAGAGAAGTAGGGAAGAGAGAATGCAAATATAGAAAAAGAAACGCATACAGTACAGTAGAGTGCATAAAAATGTACTTTATATCATTGGTTCTTAAATTGAGGACCTGGGGTCCTTGGGGGGGTTCCAGGGGGTCCCCAGCAAAATGTGTTAATATAGCATCACAATAATTGTAACTTTTTATACTTTGGCTATTCAAAAATAGCAGATCTACAAGCTCATAGCACGGCACACTGCCGCGCTATGAGCTTGTAGATGTAGAAGATATATATATCTTTGAGCGAACATTTTTAACTCAAATCCTTGCTTTTGGGGGGTCCCTGGAACAAAATATTTGAGATGGGGGTTGATGCATATCATTTTGGGGGTCCTTGACATGAAAAAGTTTGAGAAGCACTGCTTTATATACTGTATACCCCGCTCAAAAACCTGTCTGTCTGTCTGTCTGTCCACAGAAAATGAAGAGGATCTTTGTGACAGAAGGTAATACAGTATACCTTGTTATTACACGGCTTGGTTGAATTCAGCGGTGTGTTATTTCTGGATAATGACCGATGAGCTCAATAACAGACCTCTGTCTAATCAAATACTCAGAGCACCTGCTCATATCAACCTGCGCTGCTTGATTTTATGCTGTATCCAACATGACAGCCATGTAAACAAACACACCGTGTCATTTGCAGCTAAAGATTGCTCTCAAGAATGTTTTCGAAAACATTTGAAGCGAGAAATAGACAATGCAGTAACCAAAAATGTATTGTATTTGATCTACTACACTTCCTTAGTGTAGTAGATCAAATTTACTAATTTGGCGGAAGTAACATTAGCGTTTTCTCACCGTCAGTTGATGCTTCATATCCATAAGAGTAAAACCACCGGGGTCATTTGTTTATTTTTGGAACACAGTTCTTATTTGACACTATATTACACACGTCTATGGGAATTCAGAACGGGGGGGGGGGGGGGGGGGGGGAACGCGACCCAGGTAGGATGTGTAAATTACGTCAGACTTCGGTTCCCCAAAAGCGGGATAATTGATGATTATGTGATTATGTGATCAATTATCCCTTGCTTATCTCATGGTCTGTTGTTGTCCACATGTACTGTATGTGACATTGATGCATCTTGTTTATTCTTAACCCTCTGTTCTACAATCACAGCAGGTGAACTGGAGAAAGGACGAGGTATGATTTATTATTGTTTTTATGTATTACTTGTTTCATATGTTGGGTTATCAGAGATGCTGTGGAGAGGATTTCATGTGATAGTGGACGAGTGCTGCTTAAACTATAGCAGACGATCATAATTCTGTCATTCTTTTGTCATTGACTGTAGACTTTAAATTGAACTCAATTGAAGCTTTCCTTTCACCTCAGTGTTCTACGATATTTCCACGTGTCAAGAGATACTATCGTACCTCAAGAGCACACAGCGGGCAGAACCAGTCATCGGTGAGTTGGGCTCCATTATCTGTAGAATCACTGCAGACAGGTATGTGATATGATGCCATTTAACTCTGTCACTGCCAGACTTATTTATTTCTGGCTGCGTGCACCCACTGCCAGTGATTTGTCGATGTTCTTACCTTTTGAAGTACAGTATAGCCACGGAATATGTATCTCCATTATGCTCAATCCCCTGATAGTTGGTAATCACTGGGTGTTTCACTGTGCTTCCACGAAAAGTCAAATGACACTTTTCCTTCATTAATAATGAATGGAGTGTTTTCTGTTGGCCAGGTCTGCTTCATATTGTGACGTGTGTCAGCAGCCGAGGTGACGGTGTTCCTCTGAGCGTGTGCAGCGTCTGCCGCTGTGTGTTCCTCGCCTCCTACTTCAGAGCCCATATGTGTCATCCTATACACATCCAGGAGACTCTGGTGAGTCCTCTCAGAACCACATCTGCTGGGTCAGTGGCAGTAAAGTACTCTACTTTACAATTTTGAGTTACTTTTTACTTTACTAGAGTATTTCCAATTTGCAACACTTTTACTTCTACTCCACTACATCTCAGAGGCAAATATTGTACTTTTACTCCACTACAATTATTTGAAAACTTAAGCTACTAGTTACTTTGCAGATATAAATTGTGATCTTATAAAACATACATTAACCACTTTAGCCCTATTTTATACCTAGGCTATTTTCAAACATTTTAGTACTTTTACTTTTGGTACTTTAAGTATATGTTGAGGCCAATGCTTTTGTACTTTTACTCAAGTAACATTATGAACACAGGCCTTTTACTTGTAAAAGAGTGTTTTTATATTGTGGTAGTTTTTATATTGTGGTATTGCTACTTTTACTAAAGTAAAATATCTGAGTATGTCTTCCACCTCTGGTCAGTGGTGAAACGTTTTCATGCCAAGGGACCCCTAAATGAATGTGTATTTGGCCGCGGACCCCCATCTGAAAATCTTTTGTGCCAAGGACCCCCATACAAGGTGTTAAAAATGATGAAAAAGATGAAAAGATCATCCCACCAAAATGAAAGATATTCAAACATTTTTGAAAATAGCCGTTTGTATATATTAGCGTTAAAGTGGTTAAACTGATATTGATATCAACTCATTTTGCTGGGGACCTCCCGGAACCTAGCCTGGTAAACCCTCCCTCCGGAAATCTCAATTCCATTTCATTTCAGGAGTGAGTCTGGCCTGATCCGCCTGTCTGCAATATTGGCTGTGCTGGAGTTGGGCGGGAGTAATACCGTTGACTGACAACCCCTTCAGCCAATGATAATTTTTCCCCTTCAGCCAATCAGCAGTTCACCAGTCTTAATGTGACGCGACGGGACTTTTGAGACAGCCATACCCAAAATGGGTTGCCTTTTTCGGGTACAATGGTGTCACTGCCCGCCCCTACCGGTTCTCTAATTTTTTTTTTTTAAATAGGCTTTGTCATGATTAATTGACCACATATATGAAGTTAAACAACTAAATTCTATCCAAACGATATCTTATAAGTAAATTCCGTGCCTCAAAATAGAAGTTAGAGAGCTTTTTGAAGTAAAAAAATAGCGGAGAATTGGCCGCACAAGAAAAAGATGGCTGCCGTTCGTGTTTTGGGCTCACTCGAACTCGCCACCTGATTGGCCAACGTAAGCTGTCAATCACAGAACAATGAGCGACGACGCTGATAGGCGCGGCCGTTTGGCATACACAGCCAATATTGCAGAGAGGCGGTTCATGCCAGACTCACTCCAGGAATCAAATAGAAATGAGATTTCCGGAGGGAGGGTTTACCAGGCTACCCGGAACCCACTCGAGGGCAAAATGGAACCAAATGGACCCTTACAGGTCCATTCTGTTCCATTTGTACACTCTCAGAGTTATAGCTCCATAAGGGTCCATTTGGTTCCTAACTATCAATCATTTTGCTGGGCTCAAAGACCCCTGGGGGTCCCTGGACCCCACTTTGAGAAACACTGATCTAGGTAATCTTCTGTATGTACTGTATGTAGCAACTTCAAAGAAACCTCACACATTTATTTGTAAGAAAGAATCTCCTTGACAACCTGTCATCATTATGGTGGGACAATAATACCTAACCACGGGACTTTGTATGTGTTGTCTTTTGTGTTCTAGACGCACCAGAATATCAATTCAGTCACAAATCCACATGTGAGTGAAAGGGTCCTGACATCACTGGCCTGGAAGCAGGAGAACGCTCAAGGAGCTGGACCCATGGTGCTCAAGGTAAAATGGCAGACAAAGCAAATTTGAGGTTGTCGGGCGATCCTTGATGTATTGCAGCCAGTCAGTCCACTAAAACTTGACACTTAAGTTTTTAAGTTCTTATCCCACGGTTTTTGTAACCCATTTTTTCACACAGTGCCAATTGCCTAAGTAATCCTGGGCGCTACTCTCCCTCTGCCAGCCTGGGGAGAGCCCTGAACTGACCTCATGCTTCCTTCAATGCATGAGGAGTGAGCAGGCCGATTCTTATCACCCGACAGGGGAGGAGTTTCCCCGGTAGGACGTAGCGCGTGGAAGGAACACGTTATTCCAACCAGTTCCTTTCCCCTCCATCAGGCGCCCCGGCTGACCAGGGAGAGGCAGTATAGAGACCAGGATTACTGCAACTTGACTCATTTTTTTCCTTTCTTTCTTTCTCTCTTTCTCTCTTTCTTTCATCCTTTCTCTCTTTCTTTCTTCCTTTCTTCTTCCCTTCCAGATAATTGAGCTCCCAAACAGGATTTTTGCCATGCTCAGTAACGACTATTGGCACGGTGAGTACTGGCCTTTGCCATCAAATGATGTCAGGCTTGTCAGGGCGTGGCCCACCACCACCCCACTGTCCTGTACTACGTATATCTAAAGGCCCACCTCCACCCCACTGTCCTGTACTACGTATATCTAAAGGCCCACCTCCACCCCACTGTACTACGTATATCTAAAGGCCCACCTCCACCCCACTGTCCTGTACTACGTATATCTAAAGGCCCACCTCCACCCCACTGTCCTGTACTACGTATATCTAAAGGCCCACCTCCACCCCACTGTACTACGTATATCTAAAGGCCCACCGCCGCCCCACTGTCCTGTACTACGTATATCTAAAGGCCCACCTCCACCCCACTGTCTTGTACTACGTATATCTAAAGGCCCACCTCCACCCCACTGTCCTGTACTACGTATATCTAAAGGCCCACCTCCGCCCCACTGTCCTGTACTACGTATATCTAAAGGCCCACCTCCACCCCACTGTCCTGTACTACGTATATCTAAATGCTTTTTTAATGATTCTTTTACAGTCTGCCAGATTCTCAACACGTACTTCCGCAAAGACTGGCAACATGAAGGTTAGTGGTTTTAATATAACACTTCATTAGCTAAATAAGGTTTGTGTTTTATAATGACGTGTTCTGTGTTCGGTGTGTATGCATAGTTCCAAACATGGTGGTCACACTGGATGAGCTGCAGGACAGCCTCACTGTCAATCAACAATCTCCTCAGCTGGGTGAGTACTGAGTACCAACAGTACCTTCACAGGAATTAATACTCAGTACTGAGTACCAACAGTACCTTCACAGGTATTAATACTGAGTACTGAGTACCAACAGTACCTTCACAGGTATTAATACTGAGTACTGAGTACCAACAGTACCTTCACAAGTATTAATATATTTGAGTTCTTATAACTATAACTATACTGTGTTAAGCAGATTATATTACATTATAAGCATGTTTATAATGCATTATAGACATCGGCTTCATAGGGAGCCAGGATCATTGAATATTATAAAGCTCATAGTTTTACTCTGTGACTAAATGTTTCCTCTAAAAATCTCAAGATAAATGATAAACAAAAAAGATAAATAAATGATAGATAAATGCTCATAGTTTTGATGCATTCTAATAATTTCATAATAATCCAGCTATTCAGGGTTCATCACAGCCACAGACGTTCCCAGCTGCTCAGGGACCCTCTGAGTCACAGACACCCCTGGGTGTTCAGGGACCCTCGGAGTCACAGACACCCCTGGGTGTTCAGGGACCCTCTGAGTCACAGACACCCCTGGGTGCTCATGGCCCTTCGGAGTCAGAGACGCCCCTGGCTGTTCAGGGACCCTCACAGTCAGAGACACCCATGGGTGCTCAGGGACCCTCGGAGTCACAGACACCTCCGGGTGCTCAGGGCCCTTCGGAGTCAACAACACCGGTGGGTGTTCAGGGACCCCCGCAGTCACCAACACCCCTGGATGCTCAGGGACCCTCGCAGTCACCAACACCCCTGGGTGCTCAGAGACCCTCGCAGTCAGAGACACCCCTGGGTGTTCAGGGCCCTTCGGAGTCAACAACACCGGCGGGTCTTAAGGGACCCTCACAGTCAGAGACGCCCCTGGGTGCTCAGGGACCCTCGGAGTCAGAGACACCCCTGGGTGCTCAGGGACCCTCACAGTCAGAGACGCCCCTGGGTGCTCAGGGACCCTCGGAGTCAGAGACACGCCACCATCAGTCTAGCTCAGCTAAATGTGGTAAGCTTGCAGGCTCAGCAACATGCCAAGATAAAATGTGGGAAAACATGAATTGGAAGCATTCTTTCTAACCATGTCAACGTTAAACCACTTTCCCCTCTGTTTGTCATCATGCCAGTCAGTGTGTTCTGGTAGAACCTTTGGACTGACTCAGTTGTAATAGTCAGGGGATATTAGCAGAAAGATTTCCAATCTTGGAATAAATTCCTTACCAAAAAAAATCTTCACCAATGTGTTTGTAAAGGTGTCTAGTAACACATCTCACAAAGACTGAAATTCAGTTTCCCTAGGAGAATTTTTGACAGCTGCTGAAAGTTGGGGTACCCACCATTTCCCTGCATTTCCATGCAGGGCAAAAAAAAAATCTAATTTTAATTCTGTTTTAAGTAGCATGTGAGGGGTCAAACTAGGGTGTTTTTATGTTTCTGAATCCATTGCAAGCATTTGTTTTGCACCAAAACCACTCCTTGGGCTAAAAACGGCCATAGCCATCCTTGTCCAGGTATACTTTTTGTGTAAAAAGCCCATTTAGATTGGGCTGTTTTTAGCCCAAGGAGTGGTTTTGGTGCAAAACAAATGCTTGCAATGGATTCAGAATCATAAAAACACCCTAGTTTGACCCCTCACATGCTACTTAAAACAGAATTAAAATTAGTTTATTTTTGCCCTGCATGGAAATGCAGGGAAATGGTGGGTACCCCAACTTTCAGCAGCTGTCAAAAATTCTCCTAGGGAAACTGAATTTCAGTCTTTGTGAGATGTGTTACTAGACACCTTTACAAACACATTGGTGAAGATTTTTTTTGGTAAGGAATTTATTCCAAGATTGGAAATCTTTCTGCTAATATCCCCTGACTATAATTTTCCTTTTCCATTTATTATTTTAAAGCTACTGCTGAGCCCCCTGGTGGTGAAATGACAGCACAGCATCCCACCAATACAGAGCCTCCAACTACAGTCTCTAAGCTGGAAGGTGTGTGTTGTGTTGTGTTGTGTTGTGTTGTGTTGTGTTGTGTTGTGTTGTGTTGTGTTGTGTTGTGTTGTGTTGTGTTGTGTTGTGTTGTTTTAATCATCTGTGTTAATTTTCATGTATTGTGTTATTCAGTGTTAATTTTGTCGACTAAAATGTTGGTCGACTACCTTTTTTCACTGACGAAAACTAAATAAAAACTAACCTATGACTAAAACTATTAAACATATTGACAATTTCGTCAACAAATAAAAACTAGACTCAAATGTTAGTGAGGGATCTAGTGGAGAAGAGATCCAGTAGAACTGAAAGACAAGTCATTTTATGCTTGTTTGCGCTTGGGTGTTGCGCTCTGAAAATAGCAGATCTTCAAGCTCATAACGCGTCGCAGCGCGACGCGTTATGAGCTCGAAGATCTGCTATTTTCAGAGCATGGGCTTGTAGATCGGCTATTTTCAGCATGCAACCAAGTGTAAAATCATCCATTATGACGCCATCAAGGCACCGACAAAATACATTTTAGTCGACTAAATCAACTGTAGTTTTAGTCCACTATAATCTTATGATTTTATAGTCGACTAAAACCAGACTAACAGTAAAACATTTCAGATGACTAAAATATGACTAAAACTAAATGGAATTTTATTCAAAGGACTGACTAAAACTAAATCAAAATGTGCTGTCAAAATCAACACTGGTGTTATTATCTTGTTCTCTAATATCTGCATATTTCTTTCCTTTTTCCTTTTTTTTGCGCAGCAAAGCATCCAGTAATGTTTTGCGTACTGAGCTGCCAGGTGAATATGAATTCTCTATCGTCATTGACATCATCACCACCCTGTACTTGCTTGGCTCTTTCTATAATCTATGAAGCACAGTGTAAGATAACCCAATGGACTAATGATGCTGATACACATTTATTTTAACTCCCCATCAGGTGTGCAATATGAAATTCCAGACCACATGGCAATACTTTTCTCACGTGAAAGGAGGAGAACACAAGCAGGTGAGACGTAATTATTTTGTTCACAAGTTAGAATATTAATGAATTTACTTCATCAGAACCTTCCAATAACGTGTGCTTGCGTGCGTGTGTGTGTGTGTGTGTGTGTGTGTGTGTGTGTGTTCTTTCCTTCTGTCTGTCCACAGAAAATGAAGACTATCTTTGTGACAGAAGGTACTACAGTAAACCCTGTTATCTCATGGTCTGTTGTTGTCCACATGTACTGTATGTGACATTAATGCATCTTGTTTATTCTTAACCCTCTGTTCTACAATCACAGCAGATGAACTGGAGAAAGGACGAGGTATGATTCATTATTATTCTACTTTTACATTGTCGCTGTCAGGCAGAAAACAGAAAACATTTTTAAACTAGTGCTATTGATTGAACACCCTTTATAGGTATATGTGTGGGTTTTACAAATATTGAACCAATATAATATATAAAAAGCTCTTCTGGCTAAACCTCCTAACTCCATTGGATCCTCAAACTGTCGTTCAAACCATCTAACTCCAACTTGTGGAGAATGACGAAGTCAGACGGAGAAAAAAAAACTATTTCCGCATTAATGTTCAAAAACCTCCTAACTCCATTGAGCTGTATTTGTGTAAAGTGATGATAATATAAGGACACATTTTGACAATGTATGAAGTCACCGTACCAACTTTGATGAAGCAGTATTGTGTTGTATTGTAAAGCTTAATAGAAGCTTGCTTTCATCTCAGTGTTATACAGTTCCATCCTGACTGAATGCCAGTACATCAAGAAAGAACAGCGGGCTGAACCAGTCATCGGTGAGTTGGGCTCAATCATTTGGTATCGGTACTACAGTATAATCACTTTGTGATGCCAGTTTTTGTATAGTAGTTATTGTTAATGAAAATGTAATTTGTCACACAGTTGCAAACACAAGTGACTGTTGTCCTTGATCAATAATGAACGTAGCATTTTCTTTGGTAAAGGTCTGCTTCATGTCGTGATGTGCGTCAGCGCCCGCACTAACTGCACGCCTCATTACCTGTGCCTGGTTTGTAAGTGTACGTTCCCTGCCTCCGACTTCAAAGCCCACCTGTGTGATCCAAGACACATCAAACACACTCTGGTGAGTCCTTTTGTTTCTGTTCATTCTTCAATGCATGCATGAGTTGAGTAAAATTGTGAGTTGAAGTTGAATGTGCATTAAAAAAAGACCCCGTTTGTATCATCACTTACAGTATGCTCTCTCTCACAAGCGTACATTTAGCTCTGTTGCACCAACAGTTATGCTTAGCAAGAAAGTCATAGTGTTAGGTCAGAGTTGGCAAGATAATTTCATTTTATCACATTGAAACGGAGATTAGAGGAACATATTCCTGAGCAGAAGTGTGTCAGTCTTAAACTTCACAATATTTGTTTTAACCGGGTACATCTACAGTATAATAGCAACTTCAAAGAAAGCTTGCACATTTTATTTGTAAGAAGAAATGTCCTCGACACACACACTGTCCTTATAGTCGTAAAATTACACCATGGGTCTTTCTACTTCAATCTGTGCTCTAGATGCACCAGAGTCCTGCTCGATTACCATCTGCCTGGAATGGAAGCGAGTGTGAAGAGGTCCTGACATCTTTGGCCTGGCAGGAGGAGAATGCTCAAGGACCTGAACACATGGTGATCAAGGTAAAATGGCAAATAAAGCACATTGGAAGTCATTGATCCTTATGTGAGGCTGTGTGGGATGTATTGCAGTCAGTGCTGTAAAAGTTGACACATTTATTGTATTTTCTTTCAGATAATTGATCTCCCGTGCAGCATTTTTTACATGCTCAGTGACGACTATCAGCATGGTGAGTACTGACCATGTCATCAAACCACTGTTGATTTTTACGGCAAATTTTGATTTAGTTTTAGTCATATTTTAGTCACCTGAAATGCTTTAGTTTTTGTCTAGTTTTAGTCGATTAAATATCATAAGATTATAATTAAAAAAATGTATTTTGGCGGTGCCTTGATGGCGTTGTAATGGCTGATTTTACACTTGGTTGCATGCTGAAAATAGCCGATCTACAAGCTCACAACGCGTCGCAGCGTGACGCGTTGTGAGCTTGTAAATCTGCTATTTTCAGAGCGCAACACCCGAGCGCAAACAACATAAAATGACTTGTCTTAGTTCTACTGGATCTCCACTAGTCCCTCACTTACATTTAGTCTTTAGTTTTTATTTGTTGACGAAATTGTCAATATATTTAGTCTTAGTTTTAGTCATCATAGCTTAGTTTTTATTTCGTTTTTATTTAGTTTTCGTCAGTGAAAAAAGTCGACCAACATTTTTCGTCATAGTTTTAGTAGACGAAACCAACACTGCATCAAACATATCGTTGCTGTCAGGGCACCATCTCCATATTCTAACCTTTTGTGGGTTTTTTTGTCAATTAATGCTCTTACTTGCCCCCACAAAAGCCTCAAAAGCAGCAGATCCTCAAGCTCGAAACGTGGCGCAGATCGACGCGTTTTGTAGCTTGTAGATCTGCTACTTTTGCCGTTGTTGAATTTGAATTCTGAAAAGTAACAGTTTTGGACATATGAGGTTTCCACCCGACAGAGACGATATAGGGGGCTTGTCAGCGAGTGGCCCACCTCCACCCCTCTGTCCTACACCAGTGGTTCTCAAACTTTTTCATGTCAAGGACCCCCAAATTGACACATATTAGCCCGCGGACCCCCATTTGAAAAGATGATGGCAGGGACCCCCATAACAGAAGATTTGTACGGCTCTAGCAGTGATTTTCAACCATTTTAATTTCAAGGACCCCCAAGTTTGACATGCCTTACGCTACGGACCCCCATTTAATGGCATTTCTATCTCTGAGACCCCAATTTATATTGTAAAATCAATGTTAATTTAACTCTGAGAGTGAACAAATGTACACTCTCAGAGTTACAGAGCCACAAGGGTCCATTTGGTTCCTAACTATCCCTCATTTAGCTGGGGACCCCCTAGAACTCCCTCACAGACCCCACTTTGAGAACCAATGTCCTATACTGTTCTAATGGTTTCTAATGATCCTTTAACAGTATGCCAGATTCTTGACGAGCTCTTCCGCAAAGACTGGCAACATGAAGGTCAGTGGTTTTCATGTAACGCTTCATTAGCTAAATAACGTTTGTGTTTTATTCTGACATGTTCTGTTGTTGTGTTTATTTATGCATATAGAGCCAAACATGGTCTCACTTGATGAGCTGCAGGACAGCCTCACATCTCCTCAGCTGGGTGAGAACCACCGTAGCCTCTTGAACCTTTTACACCAAAATAACTTTGGTTTCTAGAGCTGGTTCCGTTCTAGATCCATGGAACCGTGGTGCTTTCACGGAACCGGACGTTTCCACCAGTTTAAAGCACCATTGTAGTTAAGGGGCAGGAGTCCCCAGTTTGTCCCATGTTTGATTCCAGGCCTGGCCAATAATGTGTCGAATATGTCCGGTCAAAGTGTCCATTTAACGGGGGAAATTTCATCGTCAATGGCAGTTACAGTTTCTCTTTTAGTTTTTTTTATGATTTAATTTGCTTTTACCATTGTTTATATCTTATCTGCCTCTTCCAACCTGTTGAATAGTGACACGCCCACTTTGGTTCCCAGTTAAGGGCAAGAAAAACCAAGAAAAAGCATTTTTTGGTTCCAGTTTCGAACCAACTTTTAGGATTCTGAACCAATCTGTTTTCAGTGGAAACACTCTGAACTGGTTCAGAATTAGGCGAGAAAAAAGAACGGAACCGGTTCAACCCCGGTGGAAAAGAGGCCTATATATCAACAGGTAGTGTTCATGTGTGATGAGCTGGACCTGCACAGTAACAATGTTACACTCTTATAGAAGCTATTTAACAACATTTTGGGCATGTCATCATTATTGGTGAAATGTTTCGGTCCACAGATCTTATTTAAAGCCCTCCCGCAGTAACCTTTCAGCTGTTTAAAACAACATTAACCCTGGCATCCATATTTTTTTTCTCAAAAAGACCCTCTTTATGTACTCTGCTCTATGCTGGTGTCGGGCAGCGAAAATAGCCGACAAGCTCACAGCGCATCATGATGCGACACGTTGTGAGATTGTAAACCAGCTATTTTCACTGTGTGACACCACCACTCGTATAAAACAGGCTTAATTGTGGTCAGTTAAAGCTGCACTCTGTAATTTTCATGTGCTACCGGAGATTGGAATACAGGTTCTGACATTTTTACCACTGAGCTAATAGAGCACATCTACTTCAGGCAGTACCACTTATCAACCAGTAGAGGTCAGACCGTACTGCAGGATCTAAATGTCTCGATAGAAGAGCAGGGAGAGAAAAGAAATACAACCACTGAAGTTGTGGTAGTTATTTAGTTTTAACATACTCTACCATACAGATACAAATAACATTTTATTCACCAAAAAAGCTTTAATGTAGCTTTAATGTTTTCTATATATTTTTTACAAATAAGTGTATTTTTTAAATGGTAGTTTTGGAATTGATTTGATTTCATACTTGAAGGTGGATTAGAGCACCTCTTCCTCCTCATAACTACACGCTGAGACAGTGCTCACTTTGAATGAGATTTTCACTTCAACGTCTCTTAACAGGACAATAACGCTTTGACCTTGAACTGTGTGGGTGTCTGTCTAGTCCACCAAGTCCGCCCGGTCGCCATAGCGCCGTGTCTTCTGATTTCCACCTGCAACCATGTGGCAAATGGTGAAACAAAAACATGAAGCGAAGCTAATCTGATGAACCCTGCTCCTTATTACACCTTATTTACTGAGTTTCTTTTTGCTTTTTTTGTCAGTTGCCTGTATTACCTTTGTGTTGTTTCTCAGTCCCTACAGAAACTCCACAGCATCCAGATGTGAAGTGTCTCACTCCACAGCCCGTTCCAGTGGAAAAGGAAGCAGTGCCTGTGGATGATTCCTGTGTCCATAAACCTGAGGAGGAGAAGAAGTGTCCCACTCAGAACACCTCTGTGGAACGTAGAGCAGACACAGACACTCTGACACAAAGTACAGAAGAACAAGACCCTGAAAAAGGCAAAGAAGAAGAAACCCACTCTGAACCATGTGCTGAGTGGGTCCAGAGGCCGGACGCTGAAAAGGACCGAGTGATGGGTGAGGCTTTGAAGATTAAGTAAAACTAAGTACATTTACTCAAGTACTGTACCTAAGTACAATTTTTAGGTACTTTTACTTTACTGGAGTGTTTCCAATTGTCTATACTTGTACTTCTACTCCACTACATCTCAGAGGAAAATATTATACTTTTACTCTATTATTATTACTATTTGAAAACTTTAGTTACTAGTTACTTTGCAGATATATATTATTGCATTATAAAACATACATTAACCACTTTAGCCCTATTTTATACATAGGTAATTTTAAAATAGCCGATCTACAAGCTCACAACGCGACGCATCGTGACACGTTGTGAGCTTGTAGATCTGCTATTTTAGTACTTTTACTTTTGGTATTTTATATACATTTGGATAGATTTTGTACTTTTACTGAGGTAAATGTTGAATTCCGGACTTTTACTTGCAACAGAGTACTTCTACATTGCAGTATTGATACTTTTACTTAATTAAGTAAAACATTTGAGTACTTTTTCCACCACTGCAGGAGTGATGGCTGAGGCTGTGAAGATGACGGGAAGAAGGCAGAGTTCTGAGGTTCAGGACACGTCCCGTAAAAGAAAGGGCGACGCAGGAGAAGAGGACGAAACGGAAAGGGGCGCGACTAGAGAGGACACCGCGCCCAGGAGGGTCGGCAGAGACCTCGGTAGGCCTGTTACAATTATTTGAGATAATCGCAATTATTTTGCGTACTCGTCATAATCGTTTCCATGTTGAAAAATGATCATTTTCAACATTTTCAAAAAATAGCAGAAATAGTATGCTTACATTACATTACAGTCATTTAGCAGACGCTTTTATCCAAAGCGACTTACAATAAGTGCATTCAACATGGGTAGGGAATGAAAACTACTAATCACCAGAAGTATTAAGGGCATTTTCTGCTAAAACAAGCAACTAAGAGTATACCTAGTGCTGAGGTAAAAGTGCAATATATCAGCTACCTACTTTCTTAAACAGATGAGACAAAATAGGGAACTGGGAATAGGGAACTAGGCTACTGGGAAACCAGTCGCCCCGAGGCGGCAGACCGAAGCGTTCGGGCAGGGGTGTAAGGCCGGAGATGTTCCTTTCACTGCCCTATAGGCTAGCACCAGGGTCTTAAACTGGATGCGAGCCGCTACGGGTTATCCAATTATTAACTAGAGAACGTTAGTTAGATTATGTTTGGCATCCAATATTGAATGCCAAAAAACACAATTAAATCGTTAATCACAATTATTTTTGTGACAAACTAATGGTCAACTTAAATGTTGTTATGGTGACACAGCTCTAGACCTCGGCTCGGAGACGGAGAGCGGGACGTCGGAGAGGAAAAGGCAGAAAAGGAGGGAAGAAGACGCAGCGCCAGCCGACTGGCCGGACGTCCTGCAAGGGGTCTGGCCATTGGTCAGGAGAGATGTCAATCACACCCCACCACACTCCACCCTGGAACAGGAAGCTGTACCTGAGAAAGATCCCCGTGTCCATGAACCCGACGGGAGAGTCCTCCACGGTATAGACCTGTTATTGTCACAATTATTACATAATCGTCTGATCACAATGATTGTTGATATGTTCATACATTTTCAAATGTAAAAAAAAAAGCAGAAATATCAGATCTACAAGCTTACAACGCGTCACAAAGTGACGCGTTGTAAGCTTGTAGGCAAATGTTTGAGAGAAGGAGAGAGAAAGAATACAGCTGCATTAGTTAATTTGCTGTTTCATATGTCTACAGTATAGTGAGCTGTTACTCAGTGACCTGTGAATTATGGCACGGTTGTTTAAGTATTACTAGTGTCATTCTTTTTATTAATACAAAATAAATGAAAAAAGGTTTTAGGAAGGCGGTATGAGTCACCAGAACCAAGGACGGTGTTTTCAATGAGTCTATCATGATTCAAATGGAGTTTGAAGTTTGAAGGGTTTGTACAGGAAGTTAAGTAACTGCACAACTAAGATAATCACATCTTAGTATTCTTAGTAGGTGTTTGAACTTATCCATTACTGTATGTTCTGTGTGTGTTGACAGACTTAAGGAAAGAGAAAGAGCTCGTTGCTGAACAGGACACTTTGCATGGACTCCAACCAAAAGCTCCTCATCAACCTGCAGACGCCCTGGCTGCTTCTGAGATGACCCACGACGTCCAGGTCAGCCCCACGCCTCCCCAGGGCCTTCGAACCCCTCCGTCCACATCTGACTGTCAGCCCCGGCCAAGTACACTCATCTCTGACGTCCAGGACGAGCCATTCAGCGCTGATGTCCAGCAGCCTCAAGTTCAGGAACCGACCAGCAGGTGTCACTGTCACCCCCAGGTCACTCCTGAGGACGTCATGGACCCCACAGTTACAAACACAGCCCTGTGGCACTACCTCAACAACACTGAGAGAACAGAGCCAGTCATTGGTCAGCATTTTTTGTATTTTCTTAAATGTTCCTACTAACTATGTCCTGAAATATCTGGTTTATGACATTATGAGAGAGTTTAATATGGTGATATTGATGATCAATGATATTGAGCCAGATAGCTTATTTTATCTGGCTCAATAATGTCCATTACGTGCATACTTAATGAATATGTTTAGTTTGTCCTGCTCAGACCAGTGTTGCAATGCTGAATTGGAACGTGGTTGTACTGTATTTTAATGGCGTGACGCGCACGTCGCTTAACACCTACACTACAGGTGAGGTCACACAATGGGCAATTGATATGCATCTAGGCTCATTCCTATGTTAATTCACCTGGTGTGAGTCGGGAGGCTTTGTAAACTTTGTTGAGGTGTGAATTGAAAGTTGTTTTAAATCTATGCGTGTGCCTGCACGTACGCCTGGTCAAATAGGTTCCTGCACGCCGTGCAAGGCCGTCCCATGAGCAATGCAACCCTGGCTCAGACTTAAGTCTGATTTATACCTCATCGTATGATGGTGTCTCATGCCGAAATCAGGCTTTTACTCAGCCTGAGATATCTTCACATGAATATTTCATTGTACAGGTGAAATGATAAATTGAGTTAATCAATGTATCATTTTAGTAATTAACTAATCAGCTTAGCAATGTATCATGTACAAATGTGGTTATGTCTTATTGTGGCATTCGACCGAAGGGACCAGCTGTCTAGAACAAGGTTGTTCTCTATGTATGCATGCATGTGCGTATGCATGTGCTCTGTCATACGATGGTGTCGCATGTCCAAAATAGCAGATCTACAAGCTCACAACGAGCTGGTAGGACGGCAATTTCTGGCACACGACACCGTTGTATGGTGAGGCATTAATAAGACCAATCACGGTGAACTACACAGCTAAGTTGACGCTGCTGAAGCTCACATTAGCACATAAGGTCATCATTTATGTTTGGTTCAGAAACTGCACACCTAGCAGCTTATTGATATAGCTACACCCAGTATCCACAACGTTATTATACCCTGTCTTGTTTTGGTTCAGATAATGTGATAATAATTCACTGTCATCTTCTACTTTCCGTTGTGTTCACTATGTGACTGTTCTGTGACACTGTGGTCCAGGTCTGAGCATGATGACAGACATGTGGCCGATGGAGAACAACGCCCGCAACTATTTCCGGTGTCACTGCTGTTCCAGAGACATCATCCGTTCCCAACACATGTCTCACATCATATCTGCCAAACACCGCTACAACTACATAGTGAGTATCTGAGCCTGTGGTGGTGGCAAGGAAACTCTTTGTAATTCTTAATTTATACATGGTCATGATATGTCAGTATATTGCATGCAGAATAGCCGATCTACAAACTAATCACTACGTCACGATGCCTCGCATTGTGAGCTTTTAGTACGACTGATCAGGTTTAACTAGTGTTTACTGGACCTCTCTTAATTCTCTTGCAGAAAACGTGTATCTTACTTGAGACAGATGCTATTTCTTTTGTCTCCGCCAGACCGAAGGCATGTCCGAGACTATGTTTTCGCCCATGTCTGTCTGTGTGTCTGTGTGTGTGTGTGTGTGTGTGTGTGTGAGTGTGTGTGCCCGTCCGTCCGTCTGTCTGTCTGTGAGCACCGATTGGCATGAAACTGTACACGCATCCTTGGAGGCCAAGTAAAAACCTCTGCCCCACATTCTCACATGAGCCTGTTAAAGTACCACCAGAAGGTCGATTTTTGCAAAACACATTTTTGGATATTGCTCCTGCAGATTTTGTCAAAATCAGAATCAGAATCAGAATCAGAATCAGTTTTATTGTCACATCACAGGTTTACAAGGTAAAAAAGTGGGTGAAATTCTTTTTTGTACATCGTTCCCATCGCAACGTTAGTTTCCATAGAAAGAAGAGGGGGGGGGGGAGAAGAAGAAGAGGAAGAGGGTGGGGGGTAAGTGGGAAGGAGATCAAAACAAGAGAGCAACAGAAGGCCAGACAAGTTATCTACATATTTACAAATTACCTGAGATAATAAAAACTAAAAAAAACAAAACAAAACATCACGCAAATCGGTACACATAGGGGCGGCAGTGGCTCAGGGGGTAATAGCTTGAATTTATATAGCGCCTTTCATAAACCCAAGGATGCTTTACATCAAAACAAGGAACAACTAACAGACAAATTAACAAACAAACAACTATATGCCATAAGCGAAGTGTCCTTGAGCAAGACACTGAACCCCTAATTGTTCCCGATGAGCAGGTTGGTGCCTTGCATGGTTTCCTCCGCCATCGGTGTGTGCATTTAATGCACATTGTAAAGCGCTTTGGATAAAGGCGCTCTACAGTATATAAATGCACCATTTACCATTTACATTATCTCTATAGTCATGTGATCAAGACGGATCTGTGATCAGACGGATTTTTCATTTTCCATCCTGATTGGCTAAGATTGGCTTCTAAAGTTTGCAGGAGTGGCCTGTTTTGAACAAAATGAACATAGCGTCCGGTTGCCGTAAAACTTTGCACGCACATGCACATGCACATGCAGGTCATTTAGGTTTAGATAAAGTGCAGTTTACGTATTAGAGAAATGGGACATGCTTGAGGATTCGCCAGTAACTATGGCAAAAAGAGCACAAAGTTATTGAGCAGTAAAACCCCTAAACAGCCTGTGGAAGTTTGAGGCTTGTTTTGGCTGGACTTGGCCCGACCTAGAGCTGCACATTAATGACAGACAAGATCTATGTTGCTGCTTAACTGTACTGTGTCACTACATTGTATGCTTTGTGCATTGTTATGACCCTAGGGCAGGGGTGATGCAACTTTGATGATGGAGAGGGCAACTATATTTCCACACTCACTCCAGAGGGCCACATTGCACAGAAAACTCTTATCTCCGTATTTTAACTTTTTTCTTAATTACTGCCCTACTTTGTCATTCTATGTCACACAAAAGTTGCAAAAATAGCAGATCTACAAGCTCAAAAAGCGTCGCAGTGCGACACGTTTTGAGCTTGTAGATCGGCTATTTTTGCAATTTTTTTATTGGAATCCTGAATAATGTTTTGCTATTTTTTAATTGGAATCCTGAAAAGTAACGTTTTTATTTAATTTCAAATGCATTTTGTTATACTTATTTGTTACTTTATTAACTTAAATACAAATACATTG
Source organism: Gymnoscopelus braueri (assembly GCF_963280865.1). NCBI lineage: Eukaryota > Metazoa > Chordata > Actinopteri > Myctophiformes > Myctophidae > Gymnoscopelus > Gymnoscopelus braueri. The sequence continues at coordinate 6,885,441 of NC_137613.1, forward strand.
GACATAAATAGACATAATAGAATTGTAATACTAGTCATTAAGCTACTAGACTGAAGTAATTAAAGCGGGTCATGTTTTGGAATTGTAACAGCTGAAATCAATAATATATCAGTATTCCGATATTAACCTGCGGGCTGGAATAAGTGAAGGTGGGGGCCGCATGTGGCCCCCGGGCCGCCCCATGTATGCCCTAGGGTCAGGTATTTGCTGGTACTGTTTTGCCCTATGCCTGTCCTCTCCCATCATTGGTGTGTGTGTGTGATTGAGTGGTGGTGAGTGACTGATTGACTACCAGCTGGTGTGAATGGTGTCTGAGTGTGACTGGTAACTAACTAGTAGGTTGAACCTCGCAGGTGATTGTCTCCTGTCTTCATGGACTGGAGTATAAACCTTCCTGCCTTCAGTTGATCAGATGCCTTCCTCCAGCACCCTTGTGCTAGAACTACCATGGGTTAAAGTTCTGGATAATGTAATGCCTTGGGAGTGTAGGGGTGGGTGACCTCTTTTGTTAGTTCTGTTTTGCTGTTAGTTTTTATTAGGTAAGATATTTGTGTTTTTGTTTCCTTTTATGTTAGGTAAAAGAGGTAGAGAAGTTTGCTTTACACTCGAGGCCTACCAGGGCTGAAGACTGGTGCGAGAGGCCAGCATGACAGTCCATAAAATACAAAAAGGCTCACACACTGAAAAAAATGAACATTGAGGCTCTTTGGATGCAAAAATTTTCTTTAACTTACAAAAGTGCAAAAAGTGACATGGTGAAATAAAGTGATACATGTTTTTTACACTGATTTTTATCTCAAATATAAACTAAATGCTTGATTTGGGGGATTTTAAACCTGTGTGGACTGACTGTTTGTTTGGGGACTGGGGAGGAGGGAGTCCATCTTTTATGTGAACACCTGGTGACCCCTAGGCATAAAGGGGGAACTCACTGGAGGAAAGTTGCTCCTTCAGCCTGAGACTGTAATGTCAGTGGTTGATTTGTGCCCGCTTGCAAGTGTGTTTGAATGAGTAACAAGAGAGACACACTCGTATATGGTTACTGATCCAAACTGAACAGTGACTCACTCTCTACTTGTTTGTGTTTTTGCAGAAAAAGGTGCGACCTCGTATGGTCCGTGATTGGCCAAGCAGTGTGGAACCTAATGAGCGTCCTAGAGAGCTGAGAGACCTGGCCCAACAGGTGGAGAGAGATGAGGGATGGGGAAGATTGAAGGTCATTTTTTTTACCTTAAATGTTTTACCACTTTGCTGGTTGCTTGGCTACTGGAGACAGTGCAGTGACCATTACTGTATTGATATAGTGACCAGGAATGCTTATAGATCATATTATCGGGTATTGTGGCATTTAAGCTATTCCATATTTTGAGGTTAGAATTCAGAGACTTAAAAAAATTGCAAAATGAGGTAATTGTGGACATAACCAGCGATTTAATTCCTCAATCTATTATCAACTGTTGTTAACCAACACCTAGCATAGCAGTAGGTTATTGTGATTATACAACTTGGAGATTCAATGCTTTCCAATAAAGTTCAAATTTGACCGTGTATGAAATGTATAAACAAAATAAAGATTAAACCCCTTTAGACCTGAAGTTTTCTGAAAAACTGAAATCTAAAATGACTCAGATTGAAGGGGTTCAGAACTCTCATATTTAAACAGCCATTTCCCAAGATGTACTGTTTGTAAACATGATTCTGAAAAGCTGTAGCAGTTTTTGAAATGGAGGGGAATACTATAATAATATCATGTTCTAACTTGTGCATAGCCATTTGAAAGGTGTTAAATAAGCAGTGACTAACATAATATTGTTTGCCATTTTAAAGGTGACGGTGATGAGGTCATCCACGAGCCAGTCCCCGAAAGCTACTGCCAAATCCCCTTTGAAAGCACGAGTCACAAGCAAAACGACGGATGTTTCTCTTAAAATGAACGAAGACCTCAAAATGATTCTCATATCCAAGACTGTGGCGGAATTAACTGAACTGTCCAAGAGCTGCCTAACTGAAGATGCATCCCAAACTGTCTCCATCTCCAAACCTCAGTATTCAGGTCAGTATTACTTTTTCAACCATTTTAACCCTGGCGTATCTGTTTTGGGCATGTCATTATAATATGCAACATTCTTCAAAACATTTACCTCGTTTTAATCTTTTATACAAATACAGGCACTACTTACTTGGTTGAAAACACAAACTTAGTTCACACTGTCCACCTTTTTTATGAATAAAAATCAAAACGCTGCCTATAGAGATTTTTCTGAAAGACAGTATGAACGTGACCTGTGGTCATCTTAACATGGTATGTTGCACAAACAGGTTAGAATCAGGGGTCGGCAACCTTTTTGACATGAAGTGCCATGTTTTTATTTTCTTGATAGTCAGTGTGCCGTATCAATATTCTACATTTTATTATGATGACACCACATCAAAATAAAATATTTCCAACAGATTTTGATTCCCATATTCATAACAACCTTATTTGTTTCTTCTTTTGAAATATTTTCTTTCACATCAGGACATCCTAATGATCAACAGAATAACACCTATCTCCCAGACTCCCTCCCCAGTCAGAGTTCAGAGTTTGAATGAATGTAGAATTATGTGCATGATTTTAATTTGCACACAGATGTGAGGGGAATTTAATTGACTACATTAAAAACATACATTTTATTTAAATAAATCTTATGCCTTACTTTGCCTACAGTACCCCTGTGTTAGATGGGTAGCATCCTTGTAAAAGATTATGAGTTTTACACATGTACTGTATGCTTTTAAACAGAATGAACATTTTCTATCACAAGATGTACTGAAATGTTATTTGAAGTGATGATGCCTTATTCATATCCATCCACTTGTTGTCAGTGACTCATCTCCATCTGTTTCTGACCATCGTTTATTTGCACTCATCCACCAACCTTTCCTCTATCCATACTGTAGGTAATGGAATAAATCAAGGCTCACAATCCTCACCGATGCACATCTTACCCCCTGACACCCAGCCAGAAAGCCCACAGAGCTGTGATGTTCAGCCAGAGAGTTATGAGGACCCCAGAAGAACCCAGCCATGGGCCCCCCGTGACCCTATGACCCAGTCAAGGGCTCCCCATGACCCTATGACCCAGTCAAGGGCTCCCCATGACCCTATGGCCCAGCCATGGGCTCCTCAGATCCCTGGTACGTGGCAACAGGCTCCCCGGGATTGTGACACACAACCCTGGGCTCCTCAGTACTCCTCAGCACCCTGGTACCAGTCGGCACCTCAAGACCCCGGTGGTATTCAACCACAGAACCCAGAAGAACCGAGGGACAGAAGAGGCATCAAACTAGAGGAAACACAGAAGCCACTGGTGTGTCCAGACAGACAGACGTTCTTGGACCCAGAGCCACCGGTGTGTCAAAGCAACTCGGCAGGTATGTGTGTGTGTGGATTGAATCACTGCATTTATTTATTTTTATTTTATGGTTCACTTTCTGTGTTTCTGTGTCTATCGCAGTGTTGATTTTGACACCACATTTTGATTTAGTTTTAGTCATATTTTAGTCATCTGAAATGTTTTAGTTTTTGTCTAGTTTTAGTCGACTAAATATTATAGATTATGGTCGACTAAATGTACAGTTGATTTAGTCGACTAAAATGTATTTTGGCGGTGGCTTGATGGCGTCGTAATGGCTGATTTTACACTTGGTTGCGTGCTGAAAATAGCCGATCTACAAGCTCACAATGCGTTGCAGCGCGACGCGTTGTGAGCTTGTAGATCTGCTATTTTCAGAGCGCAACACCCGAGCGCAACCAAACATAAAATGACTTGTCTTTTAGTTCCACTCGTCCCTCGGTAACATTTTAGTCTAGTTTTTATTTGTTGACGAAATGTCAATATATTTACCGTAGTCTTAGTTTTAGTCGTCGTAGCTTAGTTTTTGTCAGTGAAAAAAAGGTAGTCGACGAACAATTTTCATCATAGTTTTAGTCGACGAAATCAACACTGCTCTTTCGGTTGACTTGTCTGTCTGTCACTCACACACACAGGGGAAATGATTGCCAGCCGTGTGTCCCTCTTCCTCAATGTGAAGCTGTCAGAAGCTGAGAGAAAGCGAGTCGTAGGTGAGTGTTTGTTTGACCTTTGTGCACAAATGAAAAATGCTTTGCGGTGTCGAGATTTGGCTGCAGTGGTGTCTGCAAGGATTTAAGTATTTTAGAATGAAGTATCAAGTAAGTTTTACATCATCAGTCTTAAAGGTAGGGTAAGGGATATTTTTGGGTATTTGTTTTTGTTTTGTTAAAAGGTTAAAGTACTATTCTGTTAGTAATCATTGCTACAGAGCGATAGTTCGGTCACATGGGTCTCTCCAGCTCTTTAGTAAACAGAATATAGTACATTTTCAGGTAGGTGACAACATTTAAGCCAATCAGGAGAGGGCACTGAAAATGCATTTTCTGTTTAATAAAGAGCTGGAGAGACATGGGAGACTCCTTTTACTGAACAAACACTCTATAGCAATGAGTACTATCAGAATATAGAGCAATTTAACACTTATTTTAACCAAAGTAAATCACTTACCCTGCCTTTAAGTGAAGTCCCAAGTCAATAAGCCAAAGTTGAGGCCTAACAACCGACTTTTGGGTGTTTTTTTTTAACTCCATCTTACTCTTAGCCTTCATTCAAGTCTTCATAAATCATAATGTCCATGTTGAGCCTCAACTGAAAGTGGAAGTCGTCAATAGAATGAGAAATGTACTTGGTCAATTGTTGATGATCTTTGCGCGTAAACATTATTATGCCAACATGAAACCTTAACAGTGGATTAACGGCTTTCAGTGGACTTGGGAAAGAGTCTTTAGTCACCTGAATCGAGTTCTCACCTCAACCTGTGCGCGTGCGCGCGTGTGTGTGTGTGTGTGTGTGTGTGTGTGTGTGTGTGTGTGTTTTTTTTTCCAGGTCTGGGCTCAGTGCTGGAGTGCCAGTGTGGAGACATATCTAAGAATGAGCGACTGGCTCCATTTTATTTGTGTTGTAGCTGTGTAAAGACTTTCCAGCTGCAAAACATTATTGGACACATCATCAGCCTCGATCATCAGCTCAAGTACATGGTCAGTGTCCTCTCCGGTACTCACATACAGTATGACCATTTTTACTACAGTAACTCATTTTTAGCTGACCTTATATTAGAAGAAAGCCTATGCACCTGTTTGGTGTAATATCTGGTTTTAATGTATTTTTTTAAAACCTTTTTATTTTATTATATTTATGTGTACCTTGTTGTCTATGTCATGTCTGTATAGCCATTGTTGTAAATGTTCCTTTTGTACACAGGGCGCCATTGAAAAAGAGACCCTGGTCTCAATGGATTTCCCTGAAATAGATGTTTTTAAAAAATCAATCAATCAGTATGTCTTGATAACCGTACAGCACTTTTCTAAACTTTCACTGACCCACAACCTTTCAAAAGCTAGCTACTACCATGTCAGGCCTGACCACAGACAGTTTCACATCCTCTCCTGTCGGTGAAGAGCAACTAGCAGTTAGGGGCCCCGTCACAGTTTCCACAGTTTTATACAGGTGTTTCCTGCTTTGATAGAAGATGTCTGCAGTCAGATATGTGTTTGTTGTGGTTCTCAACCTTTTCTGGATCATGGCCTCCGTGAAAATCTTAAAAGCATTCGCGGCCTGGACTCCTTATTTGAGCATGCCAAACACGCAACTCCGCACATGGGCATAAAAGGGACACAGACAGACGGGTACGACAGGTATTGAATAACCGGGTGGGACATGCATTTATGAAATTTATGAAAACCTTTAATATGCAAAATAATTGTATTCAATATGGGGGGTCCCTGCTTTGTCTCTCTCTCTCATCTAAGGGGGTCCTTGGCCTGACAAAATGTTCAAGACCCCTGTTTTAAACCTTTTATAATGCTTTGCAACTTTGTCTCTGATTCAAGTCTCTTGTCTTGGTCATGTCTAATTCATCTGTCAAGTCATGCTAACTCACCAAGTGGTTGGTTACATGTATTTACATAACATTGTCAGAAAAACAAGAGGCCCTCAGTTTAGTTTGAGTAAAACAAAATCTTAAAATGTATTTATTAAATTAACCAATAAGCCGATAAAGCATATTGGAATATATTTGTATTATTCAAATAATGCAGTGGCAGTGTTGAGCTACAGTCTGACATGTCTGCCGTTATGTTTGTGTATGAGTGACAGTTTGAAAACGTCTCCTGTATGTTTGTGTTAGTGGGAGAAGTACCCCAAGATGATGGCTGGAATCTGGAATCTGGAGGACTTGAGTGAGAAAGACAAGATGGATGACTTTGAGGTTATGGTCAACAGAATTGCTGAGCAGGAACAGCTTTACCAAATGGATGCTGAGGTAACCAGTTTGATACTGTTTGTTACTTTTCCATGAAGTTAACCTTTGCTGTGGGTTCACCGTTGTGCTACAGGTGGTGGTGAAACTGTAATGGAACTATACGGATACAGGATAGGTGGGCACTAGGGACGTAAAATTGCCTATTTTGTCCAAAATGTTAAAATACATTTATATTTGAAAATGATGTGAACATGCACGGTGCATCATTATCAGACTTAATTTTAACCTTCAACTTCTTGTTTATGCCCCAAAATGACTGGATATACTGGTTTTGTAGCAATTTACATCGAGGTGCCCAGATGTCCCTAGTGCCCACCTACAGGTTCAAAGGGCAAAAATACCAACTCAAATTTTGAACGTCCCTGAAATCAGAAGAAGTGACGCAGAGGTTTTACCTCCGTATTTTCTGCTGAAATGAGTATTTACTAATTCAAGTGGAGGTCTCGTTATTAAGCTACACATTATGCAGGGCAGGGGCTACTTGTGGTTGTGAGTTAATTGTTGTCCATACACTGACCTGTCAGGACAACTCCGGGCATCTTAATAACATTGTGTAGATTAGAGAGAACAAAATATGTGACTTTTCTCCTTATGAGTGACAGCCTGATACATTTTTAAACTTGTATTGTCTGTCTCAACTATAATGTTATTTATGTTTTACCTATTTTCTCTTGTCAAGGTTATACTGCTTGACAAGGACTCGTATCATCGTGTTCGTGTGGCTTCATTCAATGAAGGTACAGTAGTTCTTAAACTCTGTTTCCCCCCTAAAGTCCCTAAAAATCCAATCTTAATTACTTACTGTCAAAAAATGTAATGTGTGATTACATCAGCAAGACCTTATGAATAATCATGAATCATGATATCATTCACCTGTGATTCCCATATACCAGTGGTTCCCAAAACCTCCTAAAATAAAAGGATTTACGTTTGCCCCGGGCCCAAACTAGTGAAAATAGCAGATCTACAAGCTCACAACGTGTCGCTTCATGCCGCGTTGCAAGCTTTATTAAATACTTGCAATTGTTTTTAAATGATAAAGTGGTGATTTTTCTTTTTTTGTGTAAACCTTTTTTAAATCTTTTGAAATGTACAGTATACATATTTTTCTTAAAAGTTCGAAAGAAAAAAGGGGATATTTACTCGCAATCCATAAAGTTTGGTCCAGACTCCCCCTCAGCAGGGAGCAGGACAGGGTGTGATTCCTGTTAATGCGCTTAAAGTGCTTCTCCTCTGTTCTGAATCTAATTCAAGATGGCGGCCGGACGGTACATTACAAACGTTCTCATTTTAAACTTAAAACAGTACATTAAAACATGCATCTTAAAACTATTGAGGTGAGAAATGGGCAATGCAGTCACATAAATGTGCTTTGGCACTGCCTCTCTGTCTCTGCCTTGCTGAGCGTGAGACGAGTGCCGACACAAGCCTGTGTAGTTGAAGAGATCCCATAGCCCGAGGTTTATGGGACGATCGGCTGAGACTGTGATTGGCTGAGACATAACCAGCCTCTCTTTTACTAGGAAACATGAAAATAAAGGTTGCAAAAGGTCATTGCAGGTGGACCATATCGTACCATATCGGTGTCAGTAAAAATGTCAATGTCCATCCACAGCTCTGTGACTGTGTGGTGGTGTAACTGTAGTGGTCTGATTGTTGTCTGTAGGCATCCACATACTGGAGTCATGCAGGCCACCAGAGGCAGACAAGAGCACAGATAACGGTATACTGAACCAACCATCACACACACACGTACCGATTATGTCCCAGCTAGAGACCGCTGTTGACGTTCATAATCTTTAACCATCCTTGTTCCCAATTCAGAAGAGACGGACAACATAGTGAAGACTGAGCCGGTCGCAGAGCACATGTCAGACAGACCACACCCAGAGCGTGTCGCAACCATGAACACTCACAACTCCACCATAACAGGTGTGTGAGGTCAACATTACTCCCCCTACACATACTGTAGAATGTTGAATATAAAACCATGTCTAATTGTCTCTCTGTTGTTTCCAGTCACCATTAAACAGGAGGTGAAACAGGAAGACCACACCCACAGCTGTTTCTCTGGACATACTGGTAAATACTGACGCCTACTGGAACACAACTTGTTTTGTTTTCCTGATAACCCTGATGTTTTACTATCCATTTAAAGTAACTAGAGGTTACTTTAAATGGAATTGACTCCCCGACTCCCAGAGGGCTTTTTATTAAGTGGCAGAAATGTGTTGCAGACAATTTAAATATCCTCTGCAGTCGTATCTGTATGGAAGTAATGTTTGACGTGCTTGTGTCTCCTGGTGTGTGACAGTCTGGTACTGTATGTATCTTAACATATGTGTCTGTTCCCCCCCCCCCCCCCCCCCCAGAAATGAGAAAGGCAGTGAAACATGGTTTGGATGACGTGTCCTCAAATGAAGATGGAGAGACGGGCAACAAACGGAGAAGAATTTCAAAGTCTCCCGATGGGCGAAAATTGGAGCTGGTCTTGAACTCACTTAAAATATTAGCGTCCTCCAACTTCAACCTTGAATCTCCTCCATTAAGTCCAGTCTCGGCTGCATCTTCTGAGCCTTGGTTCACTGAGCCCAGGACGCAAACGGCCCCGAAGCCTGTCGACAACATCGTCACGAGCTACGCCGACCGGCAGTTCACGTCGGAAAGCCAAGCCGCCGACGTCGTCATCGATTATGACCAGCCTCCGGAAAGCTACTACAGAGCAGCCCACCCTGCTGCTGCGGGGGAAGACCTTCCTGTTGCCTCCAGCCCACAGCTGGACTGTAATCAGAACTTCAGTGTGGGTGAACCCAGCGCCGTTAATACAAACCCTGCTCTGGCATCGCAGGCCTGTATCTATAACACCACGGCCTCTCCTTTTAATATCGGTTCCATCACCGCGGTCAGCCCAAACCCCGCTAGCCAGCAGTTTCCTGGTTCTGATTACAGCATCAACCAGCCCACCGTAGCCATGTTAAACCCCAGTGTCTCCCTGCCAGCTGCAGGCTACTATGGGACGCCCGTTTATCCTTACAGTCAACTCACCCAGAACTCTTATTTCACACATGGGTATCCATCCGGAACTGGGACCCAGAACCCTTACTTCACACATGGGTATCCGTACGGAACTGGACCTGCAGGTATTCACCGAGCTCCAGAGCAGCACCCTGTGTTCTCACAGTATGTAAAGTACAGTGTTGGCTCTACTGGAGGATTGTACCCAGTCCAGACCCCTCCTCAGCAAGGGACAGGACAGTATGTGATTCCTGGAGGCGCCTACACCACCAATCCACCTGCAGAAGCCTGGCTTGAAATGCAAAGACAGCAGCAGCCGCAGTAATGTTCTGGGTAACATTGTCCCTTATAGAAATCCTCTGGTGCTTTGTGGCATTTACTTTCACCAGCCACAGTTTAATCATCCAGGGGTTGACACTAACGGTTGCCCGACTGCCCGTGGCAAGTAAAGAAAACGTTCGCAGTTTGCTTTCAGTTGCCCGATGGGCAAGTGAGTGGGGGAAGCAACTGTCTTTAGTTTGCTATAAACACAACACAATATGTCTGTGGAATTTAAAATGTCATATAGTATATTTGCTATTGAGATATTTGGCATAAATATTGAGATGTCCATATCTCACAGCCCCAGAATTTTCAAGTAAAGTAAAAAAAAAAAAAAGTGTTTAAATTAACCCTAATTAAAATTTTACATATTACAACGAAATTACAGCAAATTACAACGTCCCACGTTGTAATTTGCTTCTAGAGGAGCTGAAAGAGAGGAGAGGAGGCTCTGCAAGGTGCTTGAGACGAGGGTAGATCAAGTGGATCTACCCTTTTTGTCAGAATTAGTGATGTAAGAATTTAAACCTATTTAGTTATTGGCTAGTACAGCCCAACAGCTCCTCTGGCTATGGGATGTAAACTACGCTGTCCGGGAGATGGGAACCAAAAGTCGCCGCTTAGCCTCGCAGAAATCAAAGGAATGATTTTGAGCCGACAAAACATGAATCTGCTTTATGTTCTAATAAGTGGATTTATGAATGGGCAATGCTTTACTCTAGACAGTTTATGGAGAGGAATGTCATTGTCAGCGGTCTGAGACAATAGATTGATGAAAGAGAGCTCTGAACAGTTGAAGCAGTTTATTAATTTGGCATTTTCTATTATTAGTTGCAAGTTTCACATTCTATACAATAAATTCATGTCTTTATTTTTATGAATAAAACAAAGGCTACACTCACCCTCTGTATTCCTCTGTGTTTCATAAATTGTCTACTACATCATGGATCTTAAACAGGGGGTCCGGGACCCCTAGGGGGTCCTTTTATTACATTAACCACTTGAACCTAGCATCTGTATTCTTGGGGGAACATTATAATAATAATAATACCTGGGATTTATATAGCGCTTTTCTGAATACTCAAAGACGCTTTACATGTTGAACTAAGTAGAGCAAAATAAAAACAAAACAAAAACAAAACAACTTTAAGAGAATCTAGAGAATAAAAAGTTAAAAGGCTGCAGAGGGCCAGGGAATAAAACAAAAGTTGAATGGCAGTTGAAAAGGTGGTAGGAGATCAGGCTAGGTGGGAAAAGCAGTTCTGAAGAGGTGGGTTTTGAGGGAGGTTTTGAACATGGCAAGGGTGGGGGCGGTTTTGATGTGAGGTGGGAGTGGGTTCCAGAGGGTGGGTGCTGCAACGGAAAATGCCCTATCACCCCAGGTGTGCTTGGTTTTTTTTGGTGGGGAATTTGAGGAGGTTGGCATCGCTGGATCTGAGGGAACTGGTGGGGACGTGGTTGTGAAGGAGGTCGGAGATGTATTGGGGTGCCTGGTGGTTGAGGGCTTTGTAGGTGATGATGAGGATTTTGAAGTTTATCCTGTGTTTGACCGGGAGCCAGTGGAGGTCACGGAGGACTGGTGTGATGTGGTCTCTGGAGCGGGTGTGAGTGAGCAGGCGGGCGGCTGAGTTCTGTACATATTGAAGTTTATTGAGGGTTTTGGCGGTGATACCGTGGAGGATGCTGTTGCAGTAGTCTATCCGGGATGAGATGAAGGCATGAATGAGGGTTTCGGCAGCGGAAGATGTCAGGGAGGGACGGAGACGGGCAATGTTCCGGAGGTGAAAAAAGGCTATTTTGGTGATGTTTTTTATATGCGGGAGAAATGACAGGGTGGGGTCAAAAATTACACCAAGGTTGCGGATGTCGGGGGAGGTTTTAATGAGGGAGCCGTCGATGTTGAGTGAGAAGTCCTGGGTGGAGCGGGTGAGGGAGTCGGGCCGATGATGATTATTTCAGATTTATTGCAGTTGAGTTTTAAAAAGTTGTTTTGCATCCAGGTTTTGAGTTCTGTGAGGCATGCGGTGATGGTGGAATGGGTGGCTGCGGTGATTAGCAGAAAATAGAAGATCTACAAGCTGACAAAGTGTTGACACGTCAGCTTGTAGATCTGCTATTTTCGGCAAAGAGGTGTAGAGAGAAAAGGGAGTGGACCAAGTACAGAGCCAAAGGTCACGTTTTCCTATGTATTGAGGGTTTAAAAGATTTGTGTAACACTTTCAAAAGTATTCAGAATTTGTAAAAGATTTTCACAACCATTTAAAAAATAATAATTCTAACTTCATATTTTGTTTGTATCGTAGTTTGTTACTTGGAGCAGAAGGGAAGGTGCAGGCAGCATACAGTAGTAGCTCACTTTGTTGGGACTAATGTCTACATGATCCAAAGGTCGTGGGTTCAAATGTTCTTGCTTCACTCTGAAGCATATTTTGCAGACTAACATCCAGAAACCACACTTACAAACTTAAGTGTGTGGAGGTGCCGTAGGCAAGCTGATGTGTATACTGTATCTATTTATATTTCTATTTCTATCTATTTTTTTTAACATGATTAATGTGCCTTGATATTCTGCCTCTAATCCAGTGGTTCTCAAACTCCCCCCCCCCCAAATAATCATATTTGGGCTGGGGACCCCCCACCCTGTAGGTGTAGGAGTTGAGACATTACATTTACTGTAGTATGACTTGGCTGGCGGCGAACAAGTCACCACATTCTCACACCAATGGTGGCAAGCTAGCGCCTACCGACTCATTGGGGCCAATGTAGGGTTCAGTGTCTTACCCAAGGACACTTCGACACTAACTCTACCCCTGAGCCACTGCCGCCCCTATAGATGATAATGTGAAAATCTACAAGCGATCTACAAGGCATTGTGAGTTTGTAGATCGGCTATTTTCAAAATGTTTGCCTCTGTCTTAATATTTGACATTTGATATTTGGCCAATGTCTGACCATTTTTATAGTATAGTTTGATCGATTGCTTTTGATGCAGTAATGGTCTCATTTATTCTAATTTTAGACGTAGTAAAAAGGTTTAAAGGTCCTTAAATTGTGCAGATACCCTATACACACTTATACTGTAACTGTTGGTTTGTGTACTGTTGAGAAAACCATATTGAAAATCATCAGGGGACCCCCCAAAATCATTTGGAGACCACCCTGGGGGTCCTGACCCACAGTTTGAGAACCACTGCTCTATTCCACCTCTACTCCAAAAGCAACATGGCCTATTTATAGTTATTTTGAAAGAGAAATGTCCCGCAATATGAATTTTGATACGTTTCATTTTTATGATAACTGTTATATAATCGTAATGTTACACAGGAGGGTGTGCTTTACCGTGATGCTTGATGATCTGCTCCGCCTCCTTCCTGACCTCACCACTGGCGTGCTGCCAATAATCAAGGTAAAGCAAACCCTCTCAATTGCTTAATTCAAAATACAAAATCTTTTCAATTTCAGATGGGGATCCGTGGCCAAATACATATAATTTTGGGGGTCCTTGACATGAAAAAGTTTGAGAACCACTGATATTACAGCAGCATATGTTTTTTTTTTTTTTACTTCCCCAGAAGCAAAGATTTGAGTTTCAAATGTTCACTTTGAAAAAATATATATATTCAAAGATTTGCACAAATGTTCACAATTCAGATATACAAGCTCATAGCGTGGCCAGAGAAATGTAAAAATGACACGGATGCTTTCCCCGGTCTTAATGGGTTGATTCTCTGGGTGAAACTGTCAGGGTGGCGTACAGTAGTCTGGTATGCTGTTCTGGGCCTGTAGTGTCCTGGTTACACCTACAAAACCTGTATCGTCTCTGAAACATTTTCATCATCTGTGCTTGTTGTCGGATCGAATGCCACTCGTTGCAGTCTGTCGGCTATTTTCCTTGAAACCCAATGGACCCCTATACGGTTCCATTGGTACACTCTGAGTAGCATGAACAGTATTTCATTTTTATTGAACAAGTTTTGGTCGAGGGAGTGAGAGTCACAAAGGTGTTCTTTTACGTCTGTTAATTCTCTCTCACTCACTCACACTCTCACTCTCTCTCTCCCTCTCTCACACACTCACTCACTCACACTCACTCACAGTCTCTCTCTCTCTCTCACTCACTCACTCACTCACTCACTCACTCACTCACTCACTCACACACACACACACACACACGTTGCCTGTATTGCTTAATACATGTGTGCGTGCATGAATGGGCGCTACGAACGTGTGCTGCTGACTATATTGTCACCTAGCCAACAATCACAGAGGGAGAGAGCTAGAGAGGAGGGGGGAGATAGAGAGAGGGGGGAGATAGAGGGGGGGGGGGGGTGAGAGAGCAACATTCATTATTGATTTCAGCTTCACCCAGCCGATGGCTGCCGGGACTGGTTCTGGGGATCAGTTAGGGGTTGAGTGTCTCGCTCATGGACAACTCAACACATAGCTGGGGCCAGGAATCAAACCTGGGACCTTAAGTTTCCCAGGGGGACTCTCTACCCATTCAGCTATGACCACCCTAGACCGAAGGAGGGTCAACTTTTACAAGCTTATGGAAAGCAAACACCTCTTTTTGCAAACACCAAAAATCTGAGAAGTTGTGTCACAACCAGTCACAGCATGGATGAATATCCCCTGAGAACACTTGATACGTCTGAGGATTTATTTTAAATGGTCTATGTTACACACTTTAAAACTGCCATCAGCTGGTCTTTGGACACAACTTCTCTGAATTGCACTACTTGTCTATGGACTGTGTCAACTTTAGGAATATGACGATTCCACAATAGTTTCTTCCAGAGGAGTCAGAGAATGATGATAAATAGTGACTGAATAACACAAGTGCTTACTGCATAATGGGCTGCATGGTTAACCTGGCTTACTACATTACTTGACTTTGTGGTTAGTAATAGAAATATGCTTCCAAAAACATTTACCTTTACTTGACTATATTCAATTTGAGTTATAATGTTCATTTTCAATAACAACATAAAAATAAGAAAGGTTAATTTGTTGTTTTGGAGTAGAATAGTAGAATGGGACACCACCTTAGGACGCCACCTTTGGATTTGGCTATAAATAATTAACTGTTGGTCATTTCACAGATTCAATTGTATTCCTTGAGTCCTAAACCCTAGGGTTAGACATCAAAACCACCTTTTTAAGTTGAATAGTAATTGAGATATAGCCATTTTAAGCTCCCGGCATCTTGAAAATGGCGCCTTTCCGGAATGAAAATGTTCCTAGATTGTTAGTATGCTATTTAGCATGCCCAATAGTAACATAATCCATTGAAAAAATACATTTGTATCAATTATTTGGTGTTCAACCATACTGACCCATCTAATATTGAAGTTTCTACATGCATACCGGCCACTAGTGGACCAGCCCAACTTGTATGCGGTGGGGTTTTTTTTCTCAGATACATTTCACACTTTTTGAAATAGCTAGCTGTAATTGTATTTATTATGTAATTATTTCCACAAATGTGTTCAAATATGCAAATTATCCAATTAAATATGAACAATACCAAAATTTCCTCAGCAGAAATGGATTCTACTGGTAAAATCACCTTAGGGCCAACTGTTTATAAGACCATTGCTTTCCAAAAAGTACTGTCTAGAAGTCATAATAATGATTCACATACATCACATTTTCCTATAGGGGTAGGTAGTGATAACTGCCATTAAGCTACAAGATTGAAAGGGTTATACCAAAATATAAACTAGAGACATGTAGGAAGACAAAAATACAAAAACTTTACGGTCACCTTAGGTGGTACCAATTTGTGAAAATATCAGTGTTGGCCCCTGGACTAATTTGATTCTGTCAGCGGGTGGGGGTGGGGGGGTCATGAGTTTTTATGCACTTTTCAAGATAGCCAACCCAAAGCTCAGTAGACAATACGATATATGATTATATCGAATGCACAAAGAAATGGACAGTTAATCAGATATAGTCTACTCCAGTCCAGTCTACTCCAGTAGCCTACAGAATCCTTCGGGTGCTGTGACAGAACAGTGTGGGAACCAGTGGTCTTCCCCAAGAGATATTGTAAACATTCTGACCTCATGTACAAGAGCTTGTAGAATTGTAGTATTTTTTTTAATCATGAAAATGTGTGCAAATCTTTGAATATATATATTTTAAAGCGAACATTTGTAACTAAAATCTTTGCTTCTGGGGGTACCTGGAATAACATATTTTGAGATGGGTATCCGCGGCCAAATACATATCATTTTGGGGGTCCAGATATTTTAGCAACATACGTTTTTTTTTTAAACTTGTGATTTGAGTTACAAATGTTCGCTTGAATAATAATATATATATATTTAAAGATTTGCACAAATTTTCACGATTTTTAAAAAATAGCCAAAGAAATCTAAAATGACACAGTATGCGTTCCCGGATTGAATGGGTAAATCATATGCCCTGCTGTAGTTGTTTGTAGTTTAATGTCCTCTTGTCACACACTGGTACTTTTCATTACAATTCCTGCCTCTCTAAAGCCTTGCATTATGTCTGCCTCAGTGTCTCCTTGCCGCCTCTAGTCTCCAGCCGTGACTTTGAAATCGATTGCGTCCAATGTTGTAACTTGCTTCTAAAGGAGCTGGAAGAGAGAAGAGGCTCTGCAAGGTGCTTGAGACGAGGGTAGTAGCCTACAGAATCCTTCGGGTGCTGTGACAGAACAGTGTGGGAACCAGCGGTCTCCCCCAAGAGATATTGTAAACATTCTGACCTCATGTGCATTTTACATGAGGTCAGAATGTTTTAACTGTCACCTCGCGCCACCAGGCTTTCACCAGGCAGTATAGGCTACCTGTGGAAAATGTATGATTTCCCAATAGGACACATGATGAATGTCAGGGGACAGTTGGACCAATAAAGGCATGTGTTTTGTTATATGATATTTTTCACTATCCGAAAAATGACTACAAAAATGTACTTTTAATTGGTCTTTGGAGTATTGGTCTGATGAATTCTACGCTGCCTTTTTATTATTTATTCATGACTGTACCCAGGCCTGGACCGGGACAAACAGTTGGCCTTGGAATGTAATGCCTTGATCGGACCACTTCTGAGAAGTGGTCACCTAACGTTACTTTCATCACATTATATTTCAGCATGAATTCATTCATTAACAGGGTTAACAGACTCTCTATTGCATTATTGTTCACACAGCTTCTCTCACACTCTGCCTCTGACTGAGTGTTTTAAGACTCTGCAAGGGTTATCTGAGTTCATATTCACACTTTGCCAACCACTGTACATTCCTCTCCAATTGACACAAATGTCTTGTCAACCTGTGTGTTTGTGTTCTTATGGTAGCAATAAACCGAGCCATCATTACAGATATGTTCATATCTGTGTCTGTTTGAACATGTTCTATACTGAACATACTGTATACAGTCCTCCTCTCCTCGTCACATGACCCAACCTGGTTGGTGGTATGTGTGTTTAACAGTATTAATGTTTATCAAAAATAATAATATTTAGGTTATATCGACCTATTGTGTCTGAAAATAAAGTAAATATTTAAATATAATATATATTTGTTTGTACATCTATTTATACAGTGAGCATTATGTAATTAGTGCTACCTTTCTATTTCTGTTTAATTTTTACAAACTGGTTTGAAACTTGTTTTGGAGAAGAAGAGTCAAAAACATCTTCAATCGTTGCTCTTTACCTGATCGTCTCTTTAAGCCTACTGTTAGCTGCACCCATTGCGGATGCAAACCCTGCTCTAGCATCGCAGGCTAGTATCTATAACACCACGGTCTCTCCTTTTAATATTGGGGTGGGTTCCATCACCACGGTCAGCCAACCCCCACTAGCCAGCAGTTTACTGGTTCTGATTACAGAATCAACCAGCCAACCATAGCCATGTTAAACCCCAGTGTCTCCCTGCCAGCTGCAGGCTACTATGGGACGCCCGTTTATCCTTACAGTCAACTCACCCAGAACCCGTATTTCACACATGGGTATCCATCCGGATGAATTCATCGATTCATTCATTCCGAATAGAAGTGTATTCATTCCGAATGAAACTGTCCATGTAACAGCAGCCATTGAGGGCAATGTAGTGTCTTGCCCAAGGACACTTCGACACCAACTCAGGGGGAGCCCGGGATCGAACTGGCCGCTCTACCGGTCACTCTACCCCTGAGCCACTGCCGCCCCTATAGATGATAATGTGAAAAATTAAAATAGACGATCTACAAGCTCACAAGGCATTGTGAGTTTGTAGATCAGCTACTTTCAAAATGTTTGCCTCCGTCTTAATATTTACGGGGCCAGGCTGCCAGCATGGCTCCGTTTTGATATTGGCATTATTTTTCTTCTCCTTCTTCTGCCACTTTTCGCAGTTCTGGCTTAACCGTGCATACGCTTTTTACGAAACTCGGCCATATGGTAGATGGTCATGAAAAACTATCAAGAAATAAATCTCACAATCTTTCGTCAAAGGGTGAAGCTATAGCACTCAATTGAAAGTGCCAACTTTGAACAGGTACAACTCATGCCCTGTTTGACCTACAGCCATGAAACTTTGATACACATATACGTCTCTTCATGCCTGACAATTTTCGTGGTCTGACTCTTGACCTCTGACCTTTAGATCTCCCACCATTTTGAATTAGGTGTTGTCGGCATAGGTCCAAAGTTCAAGTGTTAAACGTTTCGTGCAGATTGCTCAAAGATCCCCGGAGGAGATTTAACTATTGCAGTTTTATGACAATTATTCATCTGCCCCTAACACATACATGCAGACTCACATTTGTTTGAAACGTTGCAGTAATGTAGAGGGTCATTCCAAATATCACTGAAACCAATCTTACTCCAATTGGCCAAAGGGGGGCGCTATAGCAATTTTTTAAAAATGCAAACTTTAAACAGGCATAAGTCATGCCTCGTTTGGCCGAAAGTCGTGAAACTTGCTTACACTCATGCCTTGACTCATGAGGAACACATGTATCACTTTGACCAGTAAGCTCCGGCCTTAGATTGTCCGCAATTTTGAGCAGTTTGAAAAACACTTAAACACAGGATTTGTGATCCTTTGTGACCAGTCTGTTGGTCCAATGGCTTCTCTCTACAGCATCTGCTTCATAACCGCAAGGTTGCCGGATCAAGCCTCACTTCATGCAGACTTCTTTTAAAGAGCATTGCAAACATCAGGACTGTATCAATGAATACATGTGCAATTGATAAAGATAACATGAAATGCTTATTTGAGAGTGTGTTAATTCAATGTATGACATACTTCATTGTGAAAATAGCCGATCTACAATCTCATCTCAACCTCATTTCTTTATTTTATTTTATTCCATTTTTGTCATATAAGCCAAGAGCCTAAAAATAGCTGATCTACAAGGGCTTGTAGATCAGCTATTTTTCAGCGCACAACACCAACTTGCAATAAAGTGTAAATGAGTCATAACTCTATCTCTAATCACTAAACCAAACCTCTAAATGTCTAACCCTAACCTGAATATTTTCATAATTGTAAACGTGTCTCTAAAAATCTTTCTTAACCATAAAACAAACATATTTCTTGTGAGGAAACACACACACACACACACACACACACACACACACACACACACACACACACACACACACACACACACACACACACACACACACACACACACACACACACACACACACACACACACACACACACGGTGCAAAAGATAGTCTCGGTCACGCCTTCGGCTTGGAGGAGACAATAATAATAATCTGATGGCAGTTAGGAGCCCTGGCATCAAACCACTGACACCGCATTCCTTTAAAAGGTCTCATACCTTCATTAATGTGTTATCAGGTTCAGTATCTGTTCCCATTGTTCCTTTTAGCACACCTTACATCTCACCCACGCATGCTTTAAGACTCTCATCAACACAGAATACCTGTTCACATGAATGGAAACCACAGCTATTAAAGCTACCGTGACAAACACACATCTGGTCAAACCTGATCTCCTCTTGTCCTCAACTAACAATGTCCTCACGCTGTGGCATCCACACACCTGCTTTATTATGATTTATTATTATCCTTACACCTGCTTTATTATTATTATTTATTATTATTATTTATTATTATCCACACACCTGCTTTATTATTATTATGTATTATTATTATGTATTATTATCCACACACCTGCTTTATTATTATTATTATTTATTATTATCCACACACCTGCTTTATTATTATTTATTTATTATTATCCACACACCTGCTTTATTATTATTATTTATTATTATTATTTATTATTATCCACACACCTGCTTTATTATTATCCACACACCTGCTTTATTATTATTATCCACACACCTGCTTTATTATTATTATTTATTATTATCCACACACCTGCTTTATTATTATTTATTTATTATTATCCACACACCTTCTTTATTATTATTATTTATTATCCACACACCTGCTTTACTATTAGGATTTATTATTATCCACACACCTGCTTTATTATTATTATTTATTATTATCCACACACCTGCTTTATTATTATTTATTATTATCCAAACACCTGCCTCATTTATTTATTTTATTTTATTCCATTTTTGTCATATAAGCCAAGAGCCTAAAAATAGCTGATCTACAAGGGCTTGTAGATCAGCTATTTTTCGGTGCACAACACCAACTTGCAATAAAGTGTAAATGAGTCATAACTCTATCTCTAATCACTAAACCAAACCTCTAAATGTCTAACCCTAACCTGAATATTTTCATAATTGTAAACGTGTCTCTAAAAATCTTTCTTAACCATAAAACAAACATATTTCTTGTGAGGACACACACACACACACACACACACACACACACACACACACACACACACACACACACACGCACGCGCACACTCACACGGTGCAAAACATAGTCTTGGTCACGCCTTCGGCTTGGAGGAGACAATAATAATAATCTGATGGCATCAAACCACTGATAATGCATTCCTTTAAAAGGTCTCATACCTTCTTTAATGTGTTATCAGGTTCAGTATCTTATTCTTTTCCCATTGTTCCTTTTAGCACACCTTACATCTCACCCACGCATGCTTTAAGACTCTCTCATCAACACAGAATACCTGTTCACATACCACAGCTATTAAAGCTACCGTGACAAACACACATCTGGTCAAACCTGATCTCCTCTTGTCCTCAACTAACACTGTCCTCACGCTGTGCCATCCACACACCTGCTTTATTATGGGGCCAGGCTCTGCAGAGCATGGCTCTGTTTTGATATTGGCATTATTCTGTTTCTTCTCCTTCTTCTGCCGTTTTTGGTAATTCTGGCTTAACCGTGCATACGCTTTTTACGACTCTGCCATATGGTAGATGGTCATGAAAAACTATCAAAACATTAATCTCACAATCTTTCGTCAAAAGGTGGCGCTATAGCACTCAATTGAAAGTGCAAACTTTAAACAGGTACAACTCATGCCCTTTTTGACCTAGAGCCATAAAACCTCGATACACACATGTGTCTACTCATGATGAACAACTTTCACACTCTGGCTTTTGACCTGAAGATCTCCCACCATTTTGAATGATATGAAAAACATTAATTGGCTCATAAAAGCTTCATTTTTCACTTAAAAAATGAAAACCTGCCGTCAATGTTTTGTCGGCAAAGGTCCAAAGTACATGTTTAAAAAGTTTCGTGCTGATTACAAAAAAATCCCAGGAGGAGATAGATTTTAACTATTGCAGTTTTATGAAAATGATTCATCTGCCCCTAACACATACATGCAGACTCACATTTCTTTGAAACGTTGCAGTAATGTAGAGGGTCATTCCAAATATCACTGAAACCAATCTTACTCCAATTGGCCAAAGGCTGTAGCAATTTTTTGAAAATGCAAACTTTAAACAGGCAAAAGTCATGCCTCGTTTGGCCGACAGCCATTAGACCTGCTTACACATGTGCCTTGACTCATGAGGAACACATCTATCACTTTGACCAGTAATGCCCTTAGATTGTCTGCAATTTTGAGCAGTTTTAAAAACACTTAAACCCAGGATTTTTCAGCTATTTGCGTGAAACTGTATCATCTGTGTGAATTCGTTTTTCATTTGTACTGGTCTGTTGGTCCAATGGTTTCTCGCTTCAGCATCAGCCTCAGGATCGCAGGGTCGCCGGTTCAAGCCTCACCTCATGCTGGCTACTTTTCAATTGTTTCGCACAAAACATGGCTGTATCAATTAATGCATGAGCAACTGTTAAAGTTAACATGAAATGCTTCTTTGAGAGAGTATGTTTTTGCAATGTATGACAAACTTCAATGTGAAAATAACCGATCTACAATCTCACAACTTTTCAGATAGCAACGTTTTGTGAGCTTGTAGATCGGCTACTTTCACTAGTTTTCGTTCTGAGGAGACACAAAAATGCCTTTAATGGTAAATGGTTTGTGAACCAGTGATCTAGAGTAGTTCGGGACACAGAGGCCTAGTTCATAATACTTAGACATAATAATTAGACGGAAATTTTTTACTTTTACTTTATTTGTTTATTTAGACAGGACAGAGCATATTAATGAACGTCACATGAACGTAAATACACCGGATTTAGCAAAGATGCTAATTTTCATCCGCAGTCCTCACACAAAACAGAAAAACAGAAAAACAATAACATCAGAAAACAGACAAACGGTTAAATACAATTACATTACATCACATGTAAAAAAAAACTAAAATATGATCACAAATGGTTGCAGCTTTGGTTTTCAAGCAACCATCTTTTCACATTGAATTTAAAAGATGGAAATGTAGCACAATCCCTTATATGTAGAGGAAGGCCATTCCATGCTACACAACGCTGTACTGAGAGGACATTTTGACCGAAGGTTGTTTGCCGGTGCGGCACTTCACAATCTCCTCGAGTGGTTGCTCTGGTACTGATTCCTCTTTCAGGCTTCCTTTTAATGAATTCCCTTAGGGGGGGCGGGCACAGACCATGTAAGGTCTTGTATATACTATATATATGTATGTATATACTATATATACTTATGAATATCAACAGACACTATCAGGGAGGCCATATCTAGCTCAATGAGAAGAGAGGCAGCATTGGAGTCCGTAGGTCGTTGGTTCGATCCCTGTCTGCGACAATGTATTGAGGTGATCATGATTTTGCATTATTCGGATAACACATATTGTTTCTTGAGGATAGGCTTAGGCGTTGTTTTTCTGAGGTTAGGGTTAGTGAGGATTTAAAATGCTCATGCTAATTGCATGGTCTTCTTTCTCTCAAGTTCAGTCTTCTATGTTTCTTTGACTTATTGTGCATATTACTTATCATTGCTTCTTTCTTTCTTCTCTCTGCAATCACTGGCCCTGTATTATAGCTGCTTGCAGCTATATTTATCTTTATAGTTATAGTGCTGCTCAGTGTGAACGGCACTTTAGACCAGGAAACATACCTCTCTCCTCTCCTGTACCACAATGGCCTTCCAGGTTGGTATGATATAATATCACATCTGTACAGGGTCTTGAAACTATCTGGGCCGTAGATCTGCCTTTGCTCCATGCAGATCTGCTAATCTGTTAATCAAGGCTTTGTCATTTCAATTGTGAATATTTACATTTTCCGGATCAGAGCCCATCCATGTTAAGTGGTCAGATGGGTGAGCCGCATGGATGAATACCAGCAGATTTAGGCGTACTATAGTGAAAGACCTTTTCCATGCTGGCCGAGTAGGTTTAGGTGGGTTCGACGGTTCAGAGGTCGCTGGATTTGTGTGTTTGACAGCACTGTGCTGTATGACAGCACTATCATCAGTGTTGTGTTGGATTCATGTTGATGTGTATTTTCAGACATTTAACCACTTAAACCTTTAACCACTAGTCAATACTTATAGTTAACATGACCTTTCACTTAATCTGCTCTTCTTTTCCCTCTACACCAAAACCTCTTTGCCAAAAATAGCCGATCTACAAGCTCTCAACGCCTCGCAAGTGCAAGTGGTTAATGTAAAAATAAAAAAAATCTACCACACAACTATTTGGTGGTCCCCCTGTAGTAATTCTGAGGACCCCCTATAGGGGTCCCAGACCCCCTGTTGAAGACCCCTGATCTAGCCAATGGCAGCAGAATGAATGTCACACCGGGATATGGGATTAGAAGCCTTCTAGGCTGAGATCAATTTGTTTGCAGGTTGATCCACTTCCAAGCATTTTAGGGCGGCCATAGCTGAATGGTTAGTGAGCCCACCTAGAACTCTGGAGGTCCTGGAGGTCCCAGGTACATTTCTAGCTCTCAGCAGTGGTGGAAGAAATACTCACATGTTTTACTTAAGTAAAAGCATCAATACTGCAATATAGAAATACTCTGTTAAAGTAAAAGTCCGGAATTCAAAATGTACTAAAAGTACCAAAAGTAGAAAGTACTCATTATGAAGAATATGTCCCATTTCACAAGTTTTCAAATGTTCTACAAGCTCACAATGTGTCGCATCGCGACGCATTGTGAGCTTGCAGATCGGCTATTTTCAAATGGTCAAAATTGATATAGGGCTGAAGTGGTTAATGTATGTTAATAATGATTAAAATCTATAATGTAACTAGTAACTAATGTTTTCAAATAATTGTAGTGGAGTAAAAGTACAATATTTGCCTTTGAGATGTCGTGGAGTAGAAGTGAAAGTACTGAAATTTGGAAATACTCCAGTAAAGTGCAGTACTTGAGTAAATGTATTTAGTTACCACTGGCTCTCAGCAATGTGTCGAAGTGTCGCTGATCAAGACACTTAACCCTTACTAAAGATGGTTCCCAGATTTCCTTAGTGCCCACCTTCCCTGTATTCTTTTATTAAGCACTTTGAACGGCCTTGTTGTTAAAATATGGTGTTTTAACCTTTTGTCTACTGTGTGTGTGTGTGTGTGTGTGTGTGTGTGTGTGTGTGTGTGTGTGTGTGTGTGTGTGTGTGTGTGTGTGTGTGTGTGTGTGTGTGTGTGTGTGTGTGTGTGTGTGTGTGTGTGTGTGTGTGTGTGTGTGTGTGTGTGTGTGTGTGTGTGTGTGTCTCTGTCTGTCTGTCTGTCTGTCTGTCTGTCTAGGCTGAGTGTGATCAGAATCGGCTCCTTCTTGGTTGAGTCATTTCTCTCTTCTCTCCTCATCTAGAGACTGCTACTTACGTAGGTGAGTTTATACTGATCAATAATATCATGTATGAAGCTTAAACTATTTACTGATTAATAACATCCTACTGTACTATTATAAATCTTTCTATCCTACTTCCTAGAACAGTCCTACTGTCCTACTCAGAAGCAGCTGGTGGTGATTTTGGGTGGGAGGGCTATGGAGACATCCATTATACTATATGATACCTGTTAGTGAGGGTTTGTTAAAGGACTGTATAAGGGGTACTGGTTCTGTGGGGTTATGCTTCATTCGCCCCTGGGGTGTCGGTCAGGACACAATTGGACAGGAGAGTGAAGAGTGTTTATAGTGGCAGCTTTACTGAGGTAGGCACAGGGTGATACAGGCATGGGTTGTAGAATGGGTAGACTGGTACAAGCACTGAGTGCAGCTATGACGTTGGGTCAATAGTAGTATGTGTGGTTAGTAGTCACAATACGCACACTGGCGCTGCAGTGGTGTACAAATAAAGGATGTAGTTTGTAGCAGGTGAACTGGGCTGGAATTCACCGCTGCTACTAGTATGAATGAAACGCCCCACAATGCATTGCGCACTTAAGGTGGCAGGTACATATTACTCTGAACAGTTCTTAAGGTGGTACATACTAGTCAAATAATAGTCAGCTTAATATTATGCTTGGAGCCTTTCTAACAGCCACCCCCGAATGTACCGGGTACATTCGCTCCACAGAAAGGCGATAGTCTCTAATGTCTTACGAGGGGTTGGTGGTGACGGTAGCGCTGTCCTCCTGTTCGCCGGTCAGGACAGCTGGCAGGGGGACCAGCCTGGCTACTGGGCTGGTGTAGTCGCGATCTCTGAGCCTCACCTCTGCTGAGCGGACTTGGCCATCAACGCTGAGGTGGAACTTGGTGACCTGGCCGATGGGCCACAGAGCCTGGGGAATCTGGGGGTCCATTAGTCTCATGACGGAGCCCTTTGTGAGGTCGGCCTGTGTAGAGTGCCACTTCTGGTGAGTCTGCTGGCTGGGCAGATAGTTCAACAGGAAACTGGACCAGAAGCGATCTGGCAGAACTTGGGCGTGCCTCCAGTGACGTCGGCTCAGTAGTTCAGTCTCTGGATACACGATGTGCGGTACGGATCCATCCGGCCGCCCCGTCAACAAGACATTGGGTGTCACGGGATCGAGGTCGGTGAGGCTGGACGAGACGTACTCCAATGGCTTGGAGCTGAGTATCCCTTCCACTTCAAGCAGCACGGTCCATAGTACTGCCTCTGGGACTGGCTGGGTTCCTACTGTGGTGTACAAGGCCGTCTTGACAGAACGGATTTCCCTTTCCCCCACTCCTCCTAAGTGGGGTGCTGCAGGGGGGTTGAAGTAGAAGCTGATATTCTGCTTGGGAAGCTGCTCTTGCAGATCCGGTGGTCTGGGAAGTCTGGCCTTCCAGAGCCGGCATTCTGTGCAGGTGTGTTGGTAGCGGTGTATCGCTTCACAGACCCGCAGGATCCAGAACGAGCGCTGCATCTCCACGAACACCCTTTCTGGCCCGGGATGATCCAGATGACTGTCTAAGTCTTGAGTGAGGAGTCGGCCAGGATCCCACACGATAAGATGCACTGCTGTCTGTTCGAGGTCTTCGGCACGACGGAGTCTGCCGCCGACACGATTGAGCCCCTCCTCTTCATCCAGCTCAGGTGACAAGGTGATCAGTCTGCTACTGGATGGTACAGGCTTGCCTGCTTTCAGGAGCCGCAGCTCGGCTGGGGAGCTCTCACGCTGGGCTTGCTTGAGTAGTAGGAGGAATGCATTGCGGTAATCTTCAGCAGTACAGCTGCTGCTCTGATCTGCCGCCCCATGCAGCTTCTGCGCTGTTGCTTCTAGCAGCTCGTTACAGGTGTCACCCTGCTTTGCCTCTGTGTCTAGTGAGCTGGGTGTGGTCGAGGTGACACCACAGAAGGTTGACTTCTGCAGCTCAGAGGCGTCGTTGTCGCGTTTGACATTGGGCTCGACAGTCCACCCATCTGGGGATTGAAGGAGGAACGGAGGCCCTTGACTCCACCTGTTGGGCTTCTCAATGTCTTGCAGGGTCTTGTCCCTTGTGACATCGTCAGCGGGGTTCCTCGCTGACTCCACGGATTGCCAGGCATGTGGGCTGGTTAGTTGCTGTATTTCTGCCACTCTGGTGGCGACGAAGAACTTGAAGCGGCAGGACTCTGACTGCAGCCACGTCAGCACCATTGTGGCACTGCACGGCAGGCTGAAAGTGGTGTAGAGGCTGCTGAGGGGGATAGCCTGCTTGATGGTGCCGAGGCGCGGTGAAGGAGGAAACCATGTGGGGAGGATAAGGATCTCTGCTTAGCTGCCGGGGTTGGAGGTGCGATGGTTGACTGCCGCCCTTCTGTTTGCAGCAGCTAGCTGACATGGCATGGCTCTTCATCAGCTGCTCCACCATCAGCTGATCTACTCGGTCCTCGATCGGTTGAGCTGACGGCTCTTCAAGGTCCGCTGTGTCTGGCCATGGCGGGGGATCTGGCCAGTCCTCTTCGTCGACAATGTAGACAGGATGGGGGTCACAGTAGCTGACGGAGTGTGGCGTAGCTTGCTGAGGGCTGACTACTGTGTTGGTTAGCCTCCTCATCTCAGCTTGAACTTCATGAGTGAGTCTAGCCACATCACCGTGCATGACCTGCTGCGTCTGCTGTAGCATGATGTGCTCTTGCTGTACGTCCCTGAGGTCATCTCTCAAGGTGCATTGCTGGGGTGCATGATGGAGTGAAGGTGGTTCTCGAATCTTCTCCCTGGGCTCACTCTCTGGATACCGTAGGTGGGCTAGCTGGGTTTCCGGACTGTACCTCTGCCGCTCCCGGTAGTACAGGTCCGCCTCTTGTAGGACAGCATCCCGCCTGTGGTGATCGATGTAGGGAGTGGGGGTGGAGTAGAGGGGGGTCATCTTGGCCACTCCCTCCTCGTGAGATGGCCACTCTTCCTCGTGCCCATGCCTGTTTCACTGCCTGTGCCACATTAAGTAATTGACTTGGTAGTTATTGAAGCGGCTTGGCGGGCGTGTCTGACGCCATGTTCTGTGGTCTTCAAACTCCATGTTGTACAGGGGTAAATAGAGCATCCGGCTCGAAGGACCAAATGTTAGTGAGGGTTTGTTAAAGGACTGTATAAGGGGTATTGGTTCTGTGGGGTTATGCTTCATTCGCCCCTGGGGCGTCGGTCAGGACACAATTGGACAGGAGAGTGAAGAGTGTTTATAGTGGCAGCTTTACTGAGGTAGGCACAGGGTGATACAGGCATACAGGCATGGGTTGTAGAATGGGTAGATGTTCTATGTAACTGACACAAAGCTGGAAATGTTTCTCTTCATTTTGTTTCGTTTGTTTCGTTTTGTTTTCATATGTAAGACTTAGCATTGTTGACATTTGGTTTTCTTCTGTTTTGTTTTGTTTTCTTTTTTTACTCTTTTGTTTCTTTTTCTTTTGTGACACTTAATTTATTTTGATTATTAATAAGGTGGGCATAATAAGCTTCGGCTTCAGCCCAAACCTTTTCGGTCAAATGATTTTGCTGAAAATATTTTGTATGCTCAACTGTTTTGTTTTTGTAAATCATGACCGAAATAAATAAACTAACTAACTAACTAACTAGACTGGTACAAGCATTGAGTGCAGCTATGACGTTGGGTCAATAGTAGTATGTGTGGTTAGTAGTCACAATACGCACACTGGCACTGCAGTGGTGTACAAATAAAGGATGTAGTTGGTGAGCTGGGCTGGAATTCACCGCTCTCTCTGCTGCTGCTACTAGAATGAATGAAACGCCCCACAATGCATTGCGCACTTCTGGCACTCTGAACAGTTCTTAAGGTGGTACATACTAGTCAAATAATAGTCAGCTTAATATTATGCTTGGAGCCTTTCTAACAATACCCATAGTTCACCCTGCAGCAACAGCATCACATTCCAGATAGCAAGTTACAGCAATGAGACTACTGTAGGCTAGCCTGGCGTAGACAGACTATATCACTGCGTGGATATGAGTCTGGTGCTTCTATGAGGAAGTTTTTTTTCCAAGGGGGCGGGATCAAAACAATGACTCTCGACGCAATTGGTTAGACCTATAAACCAACTACCAATTACAGTCTCCCATATTCGAATACTGGGCCCTGATTGGTTACCCACGTCTTCTGGAGCAGGAAATGGATTCTCTATGGAGCGGTGCCAGACCCAAATCCCAGAGTGCAATTTTTTTTTGCACTCGCAGATTCGTCTGGTCCCAGGCTAACTGTAGGCTATCTATACTTTGTTATAGGAAATGCTCAGAGTGTAGAGAAAATAGAGGCCTGCTTTCATGACAGTTATTATTGTATCCTAATACATAGGATTACGTCCGAAAGGGAGCGCAGGAAATGGAGTTGGTACTACAGACCAGGCTATCATATCTAGGGCATATCTGCCCTATGGGCCCTATGGGCAGATATGCAAGCATTTTAGAGGTGTGCTCTGTAGAGGCCCCTCAACATGTGAGTCCAGTTTAGGGATGATTGGATTTAGTTTTTATCATAAATGGTGGTTTTGTTTTGTTGTTAAAAATAGCCCCTGCCCACAATTTTGTGAAGGCATATAGGCAAACAGTATGTTGTTTAGACAAGGGTTCCCAAACTTTTCAGGCTGTGACCCCCAAAATAATCATATTTGAACTGGGGACCCCCCAAAATAATCATATTTGAACTGGGGACCCCCCAAAATAATCATATTTGAACTGGGGACCCCCCCAAAATAATCATATTTGAACTGGGGACCGCCCAAAAATAATCATATTTGAACTGGGGACCCCCCAAAATAATCATATTTGAACTGGGGACAGCCCAAAAATAATCATATTTGAACTGGGGACCCCCCAAAATAATCATATTTGAACTGGGGACAGCCCAAAAATAATCATATTTGAACTGGGGACCCCCCAAAAGAATCATATTTGAATTGGGGACCCCCCAAAATAATCATATTTGAATTGGAGACCCCCACCCTGATAAGCACTTGGAATTGTAGGAGTTGAGACATTACATTTAGTTTGACTCGGTTCCATAGATAAATATTGTGAAAATAGCAGATCTACAAGCTCACAGCATCGTGAACTTGTAGATCGGCTATTTTCCAATGTTTTGCCTCTTTCTTATATAACTTTACAATTTGGCCATTGTTTGACCAGTTGTTATAGTTTGTTGATTACTTTTGATGCAATAATGCCCTTTGATTAAAAAGTCCTTAAATTGTCACTTCACTGTCATCACCGGGGACCCCCCCAAAATCATGTCAGGGGGTCCCGACCCACTGGTTGAGAACCACTGGTTTACTGTGTGCCCCTCCCCTCCTTAACCCCTCCTCCCTCTGCCCTATAAATTCATCCTACACCTTCATTTCTTTGTTGTTACTTCCTCCTTGTTGAACAGGTAGGTGTTCTTTACCGTATTCTCTGTCATGACATTAGAAATGGAATTGATAATGATTTAATCAGTATAATTATGATAGCCTCAGATGATATCTGTATGTTAACTCTCTCAGTGCCAATGAAATACAA
This sequence comes from Gymnoscopelus braueri, assembly GCF_963280865.1. Classification (NCBI taxonomy): domain Eukaryota; kingdom Metazoa; phylum Chordata; class Actinopteri; order Myctophiformes; family Myctophidae; genus Gymnoscopelus; species Gymnoscopelus braueri. The sequence continues at coordinate 6,915,857 of NC_137613.1, forward strand.
ATATATGTTCATACTGTGCCAGCATTTATTTTAATTTTTTTCAAAGTAAAAAAAAAAGTGCTTAGGAAGCGAGATACAGCCTTTTTCAGTTATAAGTTCAACAAAGAGTGGATGGAGCTGCAAATCTTCAGATAATGATATCTTGGGTTCTGAACATTCTTTTCCAATTTTTTTTTTTTTTTAAACTCGGAATTTCTCGTTTTGGCACTGAGGGCATTCAGAAAAAACTCGGGATATCTCGTTGTGTGGCACTGAGAGAGTTAATGTGTATACTTTCATACATTAGCTCTGATCAAGTCGTTTTTGACTGATTGAAGTCATCAGCCAAGAACCGTGTTGATCGTTGACCGTGTTGGTTTAACTTTAACCCATTTAGACCTGAGGCCGATTCTAAAAACGCCTTCTAAATCCTGACCTAAGTTTTCTGAAAAACTTCAAATATTTATTAAAAAATTACAAAAAAATTACTTTGCTATATACTGTACATAGCAACAGGAACCCCAAAAGAGTTCCCATCCTGAAAGGTATAGTTACAAATAGGGGTTCCCGCCTAAAATGGGTTCGTATCTTCCTTACTTGGTTAATTTGACGTTTTGCTTTTATTCATGACAGGTATGTTTTTTTGTATATTTCATATTATTTGTAAAATAATATGAATTATTATTGCTACTTCCTCAAAAGGAGAGAGGAGTTTAATCATTAAAACTATGAATGTGTTTCTTTGTTCCAATAGGGTTTTTATCAACACACACAGACATCAACACTTCACTCCAACAGACACTGACTGGCTGTTAGACAAACACCACAAACAACTACACAACTGCTCCTGCTACCAGGTAACTTTGATTGTTTTGCTCTCGAGTCAAACAACCATTTTGTTTCTGCAGAGTCTTGTACTTGTACTACTCAACTTGCTTATGAGTGGCAACACTCCAAGAACAAAATAAAAATACTTCTAGGAGCACGGCTCAAAAGAGAAAACGGCACTTGAAGTCTTTAAAAAAAAAATCCCCCTCTCCCAGAGGAACAACCGACGTGTTGCGACTCGTGCATTCTTCTTCTGGCTGGCTGAGTCGAAACACATGCGGTTTATTTGAAACAGATATTTTGTTTGAGCCATGTCATGTACTGTACAGGCCACACTTAAAATATTTACTGGTGATTAATAACATCCTACTGTACTATTATACATATTTCTATCCTACTTCCTAGTACAGTATAACTTACTGTCCTACTATCCTATAAGGCACCATTAGTTTAGTGCAATTTCACAATGTGGTGACTCTCCTGAACCGAAGGTGCAGACCGGCGCAAACATGGAGAATGTTATCTTTTAAATGTTTAAAAATATTTTAAACTGCAATAGAGACTTTGTTATTAAATGTGTCTCTCTAATAGACTATATATTTAGTCGATTTTACGCCGCATAAGGCCATTAACAGTACACTGAGCACTATAACTATTACTATATAAATATAGTTTTAAAAATCGTTCTAAGTCAAGTGGATGGCAGAGTTCACACCGACTATAAAAAAAATACAATGGTGAAGGATATAGTTATAGTCATCGTTATAGTTATAGTGCTGCTCAGTGTGAATGACACTTTAGACCAGGAAACATACCTCTCTCCTCTCCTGTACAACAACGGCCTTCCAGGTTGGCTATGATCACATTGAAACTATCTGGGCCGTAGATCTGCCTTTGCTCCATGCAGATCTGCATAATTGAGGCTTTGTAAATCAAGGCTTTGTCATTTCAATTGTGTGAATATTTATGGTGTTTATCAACAAGTGCGAGGCATTGTGAGCTTGTAGATCTGCTATTTTTGGCTAAAGTTCTCCTCAGAATAGGGATGCTAGGGTTCAAGTGGCTAATGTAAAAAAATAATTCTATCACACAAAGGTTTGGTGGCCCCCCTGTAGTAATTCTGAGGACCCCCTATAGGGGTCCCGGACCCCCTGTTGAAGACCCTGATCTAGCCAATGTCAGCGGAATGAATGTCACACCGGGATATGGGATTAGAAGCCTTCTAGGCTGGGATCAATTTGTTTGCAGGTTGATCCCACTTATGGGGCGGCCATAGCTGAATGGTTAGTCTAGCCTAGAACTCTGGAGGTCCCGGAGGTCCCAGGTACATTTCTAGCTCTCAGCAGTGGTGGAAGAAGTACTCACATTTTTTACTTTTTTACTTACTTTTTCCTGTTACATCATTTTGAGACAAACGTCACGCTTTTTTAATAACATTTTTACAAATGTATTTTCCTATCTGCAAACTTACTTGTAACTTGTACGTTGGCATTTATATACATATGCTATGATTTGTACAAATATAAGCTATTTATAAATATATCATTTGCAATTTGTAAAAATAGTATTATTCCAAACATACATATACCTCAGCCCTGTATACATTTCTGCCATTTGAAAATAGCAGATCTACAGACTCACAATGTGTCGTGATGCGACACATTGTGAGCTTGTAGATCTGCTATTTTCGAATGATTTTTTAATACATTTTATTCATTTGAAAACTTGTGAAATGGGACATTCTGCATAATGAGTACTTTCTACTTTTGGTACATTTTGATGCCAATACTTTTGTACTTTTACTCAAATACATTTTGAATTCCGGACTTTTACTTGTAACAGAGTATTTCTACATGAATGAATGAATGAATGAATTATTTTATTTAAGTGTCATGCCACCTCGTGGCCCATCCCTCATGGGATTATATGACACCTTTTCAGACAGTTACAATATTCACAAAAATAGTTTCATATGCTGGTTACCGGTATTGCTGATCATATACAACAATTACCGACCGAACAAAACAAAACAAAACAAAACATAACATGATTTACATGTCTCCTACTGGCTGTACAATGCTTTTTTCCTCATATCCCAGGCTTTCTCCAGATAGTTTGCCAGTTTAAATACATCTTTTTCAAATAAGCAGTTAATAAGTTGTGAGTCATTGATGTCCAACATATCAGCATAGTTAACTGATGTCCATAGTCTACATTGCAGTATTGATACTTTTACTTTAGTAAAAGATGTGATTACTGTTTCCACCACTGGTCATCGACTACCTCGAGCACTGTCCCGTCAGCAGTGGCAATGATGTCCTCTGTGTTAAATACAGATACTTTTGTTTTCTTGGCATAGAGCTTGAGGCAGATCTTCTTGCACTCCATTTCTACTGCCTTACATTCTCTGCTGTGTCCGTTAGTCTGCTCTTTTTCCCCCTCTAACACCAGTAAATGTATTTAGTTACCACTGGCTCTCAGCAATGTGTCAAAGTGACGCTTATCAAGACACTTAACTCCTAATAAAGATGGTGCCCAGTTTTCCCTAGTGCCCACCTTCCCTGTATTCTTTTATTAAGCTCTTTGAACGGCCTTGTTGTTGAAATGTGCTGTTTTAACCCTTTGTCTACTGTGTGTGTGTGTGTGTGTGTGTGTGTGTGTGTGTGTGTGTGTGTGTGTGTGTGTGTGTGTGTGTGTGTGTGTGTGTGTGTGTGTGTGTGTGTGTGTGTGTGTGTGTGTGTGTGTGTGTGTGTGCGTGCGTACAGGCTGAGTGTGGTCAGAATCGTCTCCTTCTTGGTTGAGTCATTTCTCTCTTCTCTCCTCAACTAGAGACTTCTACTTGAGTAGGTGAGTTTATACTGATCAATAATATCATGTATGAAGCTTAAACTATTTACTGATTAATAACATAACATTAATAACATCCTACTGTGTATATGAATTTGTAATTTTTACAAAGATGTATTATACGGCACTTGTGTGTGCACAAACAATATTATGTGTAAATAATCAATTCTGCGTGTCAATTGTTGAGTCTGCATTTGTGAGTAGACCAACACACACATACATTCCTTTTCTCCTGTTACATCATTTTGAGACAAACGTCACGCTTTTTTAAGAACATTTTTACAAATGTATTTTCCTATCTGCAAACTTACTTGTAACTTGTAAGTGTGCATTTAAATACATATGCTATGATTTGTAGAAATATAAGCTATTTATAAATATATAATTTGCAATTTGTAAAAGATAATTTATACTTTGAGTATTATTCCAAATATACATTAACCACTTCAGCCCTATATGCATTTCTGCCATTTGAAAATATTAGATCTACAAGCGACGCATTGTGAGCTTTTAGATCTGCTATTTTCAAATGATCTTTTAATACATTTTATTCATTTGAAAACTTGTGAAATGGGACATTCTGCATAATGAGTACTTTCTACTTTTGCTACATTTTGATGCCAATACTTTTGTACTTTTACTCAAGTACATTTTGAATTCCGGACTTTTACTTGTAACAGAGTATTTCTACATTGCAGTATTAATACTTTTACTTAAGTAAAAAATGTGATTACTTTTTCCACTACTGGTCCTCGACTACCTCGAGCACTGTCCCGTCGGCAGTGGCATTAACCAACATGTTCCTAATGGCTATAGAAAACTCACCATTCTAAGCTTTAATTTGAGTGGTAACATGTGGTTATAACTCTAGAGATACAGTCAGAAACACTATTATGTTCATGTGATAACATGAGGCAGGGCCCTAAAATTGAGCCATGGTTCTCAAATGGGTGGTGGGCAAAGCTAGGTATGAGGTTTTTTTTACATGCTGTACATTTCGGCAAATTCTACCTCACAATTTGGCATGATAACCATTGCAGACGAGTAGCTTAGTGGTAGTTATCATGCATTGAATATGTGGACCCCTATATTATCACACGCAAATTGTTACAACAGGGTAGGGTTCAAGTGGTTAATGTAAAAAAAAAAATTCTATCACACAAAGGTTTGGTGGCCCCCCTGTAGTAATTATGAGGACCCCTATAGGGGTCCCAGACCCCCTGTTGAAGACCCCTGATCTAGCCAATGGCAGCGGAATGAATGTCACACCGGGATATGGGATTAGAAGCCCTCTAGGCTGAGATCAATTTGTTTGTAGGTTGATCCCACTTCCAAGCATTTTGGGGCGGCCATAGCTGAATGGTTAGTGAGCCCACCTAGAACTCTGGAGGTCCTGGAGGTCCCAGGTACATTTCTAGCTCTCAGCAGTGGTGGAAGATGTACTCAAATTTGTTACTTAAGTAAAAGCATCAATACTGCAATATAGAAATACTCTGTTACAAGTAAACGTCCGGAATTCAAAATGTACTTGGGTAAAAGTACAAAAGTACTGGCATCAAAATGTACTTAAAGTACCAAAAGTAGAAAGTACTCATCTTGCAGAATATGTCCCATTTCACAAGTTTTCAAATGTATAACAGCAGATTTACAGTAGATCGGCTATTTTCAAATGGCCAAAATGTATATAGGACTGAAAAAGTTGACGTATGTAATTATAATCAAAATCTACAAAGTAACTAGTAACTAAAGTTTTCAAATAATTGTAGTGGAGTACAAGTACAATATTTGCCTTTGAGGTGTAGTGGAGTAGAAGTAAAAGTACTGAAAATTGGAAATACTCCAGTAAAGTACAGTACTTGCCTGTATTCTTTTATTAAGCTCTTTGAACGGCCTTGTTGTTAAAATGTGCTGTTTTAACCTTTTGTGTGTGTGTGTGTGTGTGTGTGTGTGTGTGTGTGTGTGTGTGTGTGTGTGTGTGTGTGTGTGTGTGTGTGTGTGTGTGTGTGTGTGTGTGTGTGTGTGTGTGTGTGTGTGTGTGTGTGTGTGTGTGTGTGTGTGTGTGTGTGTGTGTGTAGGCTGGACGTGGTCAGAATCATCAGAACTATAAAACGTCTCCTTCCTGTTTTTGTCACTTCTCTCTTCTCTCCTCAACTAGAGACTTCTACTTGAGTAGGTGAGTTTATACTGATCAATAATATCATGTATGAAGCTTAAAATATGTACTGATTAATAACATCCTACTGTACTATTATAAGTCTTTCTATCCTGCTTCCTAGTACAGTAACCTACTATCCTATAAGGCACCATTAGTTTAGTGCAATTTCACAATGAACCAAAGGTTCAGACCGGTGCAAACATGAAAAATGTGCATTTAAATTGTTTAAAAATATTTGAATCTGCAATAGAGACTTTGTTATTAAATGTGTCTATCTAATAGACTATATATTTAGTCGATTTTACGCCGCCTAAGGCCTTTAACAGTACACTGAGCACTATAACTATAACTATAAAAATATAGTTTTAAAAATTGTTCTAAGTCAAGTGGATGGCAGAGTTCACACCGACTATAAAAAAATTATACAATGGTGAATGATATAGTTATATTTATCTTTATAGTTATAGTGCTCAGTGTGAGCATACAGTACAATTAGGCGTACTATAGTGAAAGACACCTTAAGGTGGGTCCGACAGTTCCGAGGTCGCTGGATTTGTGTATTTGACAGCACTGTGCTGTATAGAGACACTACAAAGGACTACAAAATTCACGCCCACAATTGAGACAGTGCACCCACGCAAGGTCCGTTAGAATGATGTACTGCTGTTGTCAATACAATCTCTATAAGAGGCATCATAGAATACCGTAATTTCACTGGTTGACTACTGAGGCTGTTTTTTTGAGTTTTTTTGTGTTCTAATAAAGCGTCCCATTTGTTTGACTTGTCTTTTTTAATGTGACATACCTGCCATCTCAATATAAAACCCACAATATACTATAAAATACTCCAAGTTCTAGCATCTGAAATCTAAAGTTTAAGTGGTCGCATGGTATATACGTCACTGACGCATCCCTTGAGGTTTTCAATACCCAGATACGTTTGTCTCTCATTAGTAGGCTATAGGCTATTTATTTTTGGACAATTATCCAAAAAGTATCTTGCAAGACTATTTGTATATTAACCTGGAGAATTCAGTAGTTGAAAATGTCGGGATATGTCACTCCTCCATTTAGTCGGGTTATTTCCCCAACTTACATTCAGGCAAGTGAATACAACAGCGGTAAACCCACACGTTTTAATTTTTCATGTACCGTCGGAGCTCCGCGGTAGGTAGAAAATATATATAAGCCTGTGAGATGTTCAAAATATAGACATGAACAAAGTCAGTAGGAGGGATTGGGATGAGAATTCCCCTATTTACAGTCGGCGCTCTGCGCTCATAAAGACAGTGATGTCACTGAAATGTAACAACTTGTCTTTCTGCCGTCTCCCCTCTGCTGTGTTAACATTATGGGTAATATAAATGTGAAACACATCAGCTATTGAGAAAACAAGAAGCTATGTTGATAATGACACTCTATACATTTGGAAACATCTTTTTTATTCAACTCTATATCGTCTCCAGTTCATGCAGGATCATTTAAAAAGTAGGTTAACTCTCATATCTTCTCATAGAGATTGCATTTACAGCAGCAGTACATCGTTCTAACGGACCTTGCGTGGATGCACTGTCTCAATTGTGGGCGTGAATTTTGTAGTCCCTGTGTGTCTCTATGACAGCACTATCATCAGTGTTGTGTTGGATTCATATTAATGTGTTTTTCAGACATGTAACCACTTAAACCCTCAATACTTAGTCAATTTGACCTTTCACTTTTTACATAGTCTACTCTTTTTACCCCTCTACACCCAGTGGTGGAAAGTAACTAAGTACATGTACTTAAGTACTGTACTTACACAATTAGTAAACATTTTAGGTATACATCTCCTACTACAATTATTTGAAACTTTAGTTACTAGTTATTTGTAGATTGTGATTATTATTACAAAATATACATTAACCACTTCAGGCCTATATACATTTCAGCCATTTGAAAATAGCCGATCTACAAGCTCACAATGCGTCGCGACGCAGCGCATTGTGAGCTTATCTGCTATTTTCAAAAGATTTTAATACTTTTTATACATATGAAAACTTGGGAAATGGGACATTCTGCATAATGAGTACTTTCTACTTTAGTACTTTTAGTTCATTTTGATACCAATACTTTTGTACTTACCAAACCTCTTTGCCAAAAATAGCCGATCTACAAGCTCTCAATGCCTCGCAAGTGCGAGGCGTTGAGAGCTTGTAGATCTGCTATTTTTGGCTAAAGTTCTCCTCAGAATAGGGATGCTAGGGTTCAAGTGGTTAATGTAAAAAAAAAAGTTCTATCACACAAAGGTTTGGTGGCCCCCCTGTAGTAATTCAGAGGACCCCCTATAGGGGTCCCGGGCCCCCTGTTGAAGACCCTGATCTAGCCAATGACAGCGGAATGAATGTCACACCGGGATATGGGATTAGAAGCCTTCTAGGGTGGAATCAATTAATCTCTCAAGAACAGATTCAGAGCTACAACAGCAGAGGGCGCTGTTTTTCCTTTTTATTTGGCGATGGGTTCCCAGATTGGGAATCAATTTGTTTGCAGGTTGATCCCATTTCTGACACACTCTTTTAGGTCCCAGGTACATTTCTAGCTCTCAGCAGTAGTGTAAAAAGTATTCAAATGTTTGTATTCAAAAAGTAAAAGTATCAATACTGCAATATAGAAATTACAAGTAAGAGTCCGGAATTGAAAATGTACTTGAGTAAAGGTACAAAAGTACTGGCATCAAAACGTCCTTAAAGTACAAAAAGTAGAAAGTACTCATTATGCAGAATATGTCCCATTTCACAAGTTTTCAAATGTATAACAGCAGATCTACAAGCTCACAATGCGTCGCATCGCGACCCATTGTGAGCTTGTAGATGTGCTATTTTCAAATGGCCAAAATGTATATAGCACTGAAGAAGTTGATGTATGTTAATAATAATCAAAATCTACAAAGTAACTAGTAACTAAAGTTTTCAAATAATTGTAGTGGAGTAAAAGTACAATATTTGCCTTTGAGATGTAGTGGAGTAGAAGTAAAAGTACTGAAAATATGAAATACTCCGTTAAAGTAAAGTACAGTAGGCCTACTTGAGTAAATGTATTAAGTTACCTCTGGCTCTCAGCAATGTGTCGAAGTGTCGCTGAGCAAGACACTTACCCTTACTAAAGATGGTGACCAGATTTCCCTAGTGCCCACCTTCCCTGTATTCTTTTATTAGGCACTTTGAACGGTCTTGTTGTTAAAATGTGCTGTTTTAACCTGTCTGTCTGTCTCTCCTACACTGTCTCCCTGTTAGCTGTCCTACTGTCTGTCTGTCTGTCTGTCTGTCTGTCTGTCTGTCTGTCTGTCTGTCTGTCTGTCTGTCTGTCTGTCTGTCTGTCTGTCTGTCTCTCCTACACTGTCTCCCTGTTAGCTGTCCTACTGTCTGTCTGTCTGTCTGTCTGTCTGTCTGTCTGTCTGTCTGTCTGTCTGTCTGTCTGTCTGTCTGTCTGTCTGTCTGTCTGTCTGTCTGTCTGTCTCTCCTACACTGTCTCCCTGTTAGCTGTCCTACTGTCTGTCTGTCTCTCCTACACTGTCTGTCTGTCTGTCTGTCTGTCTGTCTGTCTGTCTGTCTGTCTGTCTGTCTGTCTGTCTGTCTGTCTGTCTGTCTGTCTGTCTGTCTGTCTGTCTGTCTGTCTGTCTGTCTGTCTGTCTGTCTGTCTGTCTGTCTGTCTGTCTGTCCTACACTGTCTCCCTGTTAGCTGTCCTACTGTCTGTCTGTTTGTCCTACACTGTCTGTTTGTTAGCTGTCCTACTGTCTGTCTGTCTGTCTCTTCTACACTGTCTCCTTCTCCTTGAGCAATAGATTATAACTTTTTTTGAACTCCATGTACAGATTGCTCAAACCGATATTGCACAATGTACTGTATACAAGGTATCTGTACATTATGACTATTGCTGCTATAGTATTTATCGATGCTGTCAGGCAAAAACCTCATATCTCCATATTTCAACTTTTTACGTTTTTTGGTAAATGAATGCCCTACTTCATCATACTCCAGTGTCACACAAAAGTAGAAAAACAGACCAAACTACAACACAAAGCGTCACATCGTTACATTGTGTTTACATTTGTATTTCAGTACAGTAGTAAACGTCTAATTGTTGTATTTCTGTCTTCCTCCCTCCTAGCTCTGTTGTTCTCTTAGGTGGTTAAAGTTCGCCATCTAGTGGACAATTTGTGGAATCTCAAATCACAGGTATGTTCTTATGCTACATTTAGATATTTGTACAGATCCTCTTCATAAAAGCCTGATCAGTTAATGTGTGGTGTTCCGTCTAATGTAATATTATGCATAGTAGCAGTATTTAATGTGTATGGCTTTACTTTCATTGACCTATGTGTCTGTTATTCCAAAACAAATCTTGACATCCTTATGTTGGGCCTGTCATTATACTGTAGGTGCAAACCCTCAAACGTTTTCGAGATTGTAGATCGGCTATTTTCGCTGCACGACACCATCGTATGACAAAATATAAATACGATTTAAGAGGTTAATTTGTATTCCATTCCATGATGTGTGTAACTTAACTAAAGGTTGTGTTTAGTCTCTTCACAACCAAAGCTTTAAGAGAATGAAGCTGAGATGTTGACACCCTCTGTTTGTACCAGGAATCAACCATGGAGACACTTAAGGAGCTGAGAGATGACCCCGATGCTAGTACATCAACAATACCACGAAAATGGCTCCCAGTCAGTAAAAGATGGAGGCCTCAGTTAGAGAAGCTTGTAAAAATGGATGACAGTGAAGTTAACAAAGTTCAGGGTCTTGTGTTTGGGAAAGGTAAAGAATTCCGCATAGCACAGGGAAGTGATGGACGTGAGGTCTTCTTGGGGTTAAGAGATGATGGCACTGAAGTTGCAGTTAAGAGAATGTCTAAAACCTGCGACCTGTACGGCGACCTGGAGAATGATGAACTACATCTACGTCTTCCAGAGCTTGATGATCCTTCGATTGTACGATATGTTCACTTTGTAGAGGATGAGGACTATGGGTACCTTGTTCTTCAGTTATGTGAATGCACACTGGAAGAATACATCACTGAACTTCCAGAACAGGAGAGGAAACAGCTTGCGGAACAGGTCCTCAATAGCTTAAAAATTCTTCATTGTCAGGATAGAAAAATTCTCCACCGGGACATCAAGCCTCAACATGTCTTGATTGGTAAGAAAACAAGCAAATAATATTAGAATTATAAGGAACTATGTTTAATTATTTTAATCCAAAACCTGTTATTGTTATTATTTGATATACCAACTTTCCCCGCAGATAGTCAAGGCAAGGCAAGATTGGCAGGTTTTGGAATAAGCCGACAAATAGCCGAAGGAGAATCAACCTATGAAACAAGTCCTGCAGGAACACGAGGCTGGATGGCAACAGAGACCTTGGATACCAATTTTACAATCAAATATAAAAGAAGCACTGATATCCAGGTTAGTTTTTTATCTGTGAGAACAATTGAATTCATGATAAATACATAAAAATGTCTTAACTAATTTTCATGCTCATTCTTAAGCCGGCCGGGATGTTGATATATTACATCCTTTCTGGAGGACACCATCCTTTTGGCGACAACATCCAACAATGTGAATCCAACATTAAGGAAAACAAGCCAACCAAACTGGATCATGTTGTTGATGTGGTTGCTAAGGATCTCGTTGAGTGGATGATCCAGGGAGACCCAGAGAAAAGACCTACAGTGCAGCAATGCTTGGCTCATCCCTTCTTTTGGGCAAACACACGGTACGTGTTTTTGATCCACACATCATTCATTCATTCATTCATTGATCTATAAACACTATTTCAGCATATTATGTTAATCTGTTTGATCAGACAGTTAGGTACTCATATATAACCAATATGTTTGAAGAGAATCAGAATCTACTTTATTGTCACATCACTGGTTTATAGTTGTAGATATGTAACTTACGCGACATTTGTTTTTGCATAGGTTTTTTTCATTGGTACTTATAGGTCCACATAGTGGCAGGTGCATGATTAGACATAATAACAATAATAACACATAGGCTAGAAAGTAACTGCACAGGTAAAAAAAAGATACACATGGCAGGTCCACAGGGATAGAAAAGTCTGCACAGAGGAACACATGAAGACTAGGCTCATGTTTTCACTATTTTATTCCTAGGAGAGTGGAGTATTTGAGAAGGATTGGAAATGAAAAGGAAGTTGATTATTTTCGAAAAGCTGGAAAGGACCTCATCCCTGCATTAGAGAAGTATGATAAGCAGCATGCTGAGCAGGGACAGTTCAACGCATGGAAACAAAAGGTTAGTTTATTACTAATAAATAATATGAGAAAACTGTATGACCACACTTTTACCTTTATTGTTTTATATTCTTAATGTTATTCCTTCTGTTCTTTATTTCTCTTTAAATGCATTTTAATGCCTCTAAATGCCATTTTTTTTACGACATATCCTCCTATAATTTGACAAACCTCTGTCATGGTGTCATGGTTGGTGAGGCCAAAATTGCTCTGCCCAGTTCTCCTCAGCGGCTGGAGCAATTGATCCGAAATTGCACACAGCCATTGACCATTACCATGTGCACCTAACAGCGAAGCCCGTTTTTCGATATCACCAAATCTCAGCTGTTTATTAGCGTTTTTGTGTAATACACTGTCGCCATGGTTACGGGGCTGCCCAGCTATGGGACGAACTGCCTCCCGGGTTGCCAGATCATGTGCGCATATCCCCCCATGGATGCGTCGACCGGGTATGGACTAGTAGAAATAAACCTTTCTAAAGTAGCTAAATCATAATTTCATGCTCACATCCATCATTATGTTCTCAAGTCCATTTGATCTTTAAGTTGTATTGTGTGTTTAAGTTGTACTCTTGTGTTTTTAAGTGGTACTGTGTGTTTTTAGTGTTTTTAGTACTGTGCGTTTTTCCAGTTATCTTTAAGTTACTGTCTGTGTTTTTCCAGTTCCGAGATGCCAAGGATGAGACCAGGCAGTTGTTTGAGGAGATGGATATATTTAAGGTGAAGAAAGGCACGAAGAAGTACTCTGACCACCTATTTGGACTGCTGCGCTTCATACGCAACCTCCAGGAACACTAGTAAGTTAAATTACATCAACACAAACACAAACCGGTGTTGAACATTAGCACTCGTGCCATTACACTCAAACAATACATCTGGTTGGTTTGTCCAATGTAATTTGTGATGTCCATGTCACAATAATAATAATATTCTAAATGTGTGGAGCACTTCTCAGAGCATTTCTCTGGATGATTAAAAAACAAAACAACAACGATGTCTCATACATTCTATTGCAGTGATTCTCAAAGTGAACACTGTGGTTCTCAAAGTGAACTCTATTGCAATGGTTCTATTGCAGGGGTCCTTGAGGGGGTTCCAGGGGGTCCCCATAAAAATGTGTTGATATAGTTGATGATTAGTTGATATACAGTAGCATCAAAATCAACCATTTGTAGATCTGCTGTTTTTAAAGATTTGGATATTTTTGAAACATTTTAACAACAACAATATTTTCACATGGGGGTCTGCGGCCAAATACATCAATCAATTTGGGGGTCCATGACATGAAAATGTTTGAGAACCACTGGTCTATTGAATATTGTCTATTAGAGCTGAATTAAATGATGAATTTTACTATTTATAAAAGCAGACATCAGACCATATGGCAGCCATAGTGATATGATTTTAATTGAATTTAATTTATTGTGGTAGTATGATAGTATCACTATAGTTGTGAATGTGGTCACCATCAGAAGTAGTGATTTGATTGAGCACTGCTTTGTGTTCACAGTCCAGAGGCTGCAGCTGGTATCAACCTGATGGAGATGTTTCCTGCTCTGTTTGGATACGTTTACAAGTTTGCCAAAGAACAAGAGTGGAACTCCAGGCCCGCCCTGAAGGAAATGTTTGACATCTTCCTGAACGAAGAAGATACAGCATCAGCAGTCACAGTATCAGCAGTCAGCACCAGTGCTGCATCCACAAACCATTAAGTCATGCCCATAGGGGCAGGAGCCTTTCTCCTGTTTCTGCAGCGTGAGGCAGTTTGATGTACAAGTACATCCTCTGGACATGATGCTAGTATGTCACAGGGACTTATCCCCCAATTCAAGCCTTGATGCTGAGTGCCAAGCAGGGAGGCATTGGGTTCCATTCTTTTTTTTTGTGTCTTTGGTATGACCCGGCCGGGGATCGAACCCCAGCCTCCCAGTCTCAAGGCCACTGTGCTGGATGGTTTTCCAATATTTACATATCCTTAATTTTCATCTTTTCATTTTTATATACCCAGCGATACGCTAATTTAGAAAAAAGTAAAACAAAAAAAAGAGCTTGTAGAGCTTGTAGAAGGTTTTGGAATTTGAAAATTCTTCATTTAATTACATGTCCAAAATAGAGAGTCCAGGTTGAAAGTGGTCTGTCTGGTTTTATACATATTTAACCAAAGAACGGTATAACAAGAGCTTGTGACTAATAATCACCAGTTATTATTTCCATTTCCTGAAATGTAATGTTTATTGTTTAATATACAAGTTATCCACCCGACAGTGACGATACATTACATTGTATTGGTATTGTTTAATGTGCCTTGATGTGCCTATTCCAATGTGTCTCAAACTTTCCAGGCCGCAACCCCCCCAAATAATATATATATTATTTTGATTATATTTGAATTTAATTTGAGAAGTATTATAAAGGTCTTAAAGGCCCTTAAATTGTCACTTTAGAAATATGCACATACCCTGTTTACACTTATACTGTATGTTGGTTTGTTTATTGTTGAGAAAACAAAATCGCACATTAAGCATATCATCTGTGGACCCCCAAAATCATTTGGAGACCACCCTGGGGGTCCCGACCCACAATTTGAGATCCACTGTTCTATTCCGCCTCAGGTTTTTCTGGAACTAGGAATGTATTGTGGTTTCTGGTCTTATAAATATGTACTGTTTTGATAAGACTATATTACAGGCTCTGCTGTTTATTTCTGACTTTTCTTTACTTTTTAGTTGATTGTTTTGATACTTTGTATACTTTGTATAATCCCAAACATTTTAGGCTTCGTACCCCCTTCTACGTCCTGACAGGGTTGATGCCCCTCGATCCCCCACACCAGGTGTTTAATTGGAGTTTAGGACAATCAACCTGTTCTCTTGGTGTTGATCTGATTGAAGGCATTCCTCCCTGAACCTCAACGCAGTTGTGTTCTATCCTCCATATAGTCTGTGAGATCTGGTGAGATGACATGTCCCATAACCATTTTAAACTCTATTTTATACTCTCTTGTACACAGTGGCGTACCCACCATAGAGGCAAGGCAGGCGGCCGCCTGCCCAACTAAAATCTCGCATCCCCTAGAAAATAAAGTGAGAAACCGGCAGTGAAAAAGAATCCAAACAGAAAACTGTCTGTCGGGCCATTAGCCCGCCAGACAGCCAATACACTATCCATTCAGCAGAGCGACCCTCGCCTATAGTGATGCAAATGTCTTCATGCCATGGGCATGGGGTGCCAGGGTTGGGGGTCTGGGCCATCACCTGTACTCACCTGGCATAAAAGGGGCTCTGAGAGCAGCTTGAGCCATTCATTACTAAACTACAACATGAAGAGACCACCGCTGAAGAAGAGATTCATCCAGAGGACGCTACCTTTCACCACCGCTGCCAAGACCTTGGCGGCGCCAGGACCAGCGCAATACATACATTGATTATACTTGCATATTGTTTTTATTAGCGTTTTTCAGTTTTGTAGTCAGTGTAGTGTTGTTGTTAACTTGTTTCCCCCGCGATTTTCCCCCGAGTCCCCCCCCGCCTTCGGAGGGGGGGAGGGGGGGGGAGAAAAAAAAATCTCGCCTGCCCTAAACGTAATTCCTGGGAACGCCACTGGTTGTACAAGTGTCACATGGTGAAAATAGCCGATCTACAAGCTCACAACACGTTGCACTGCCGTGTTGTGAGCTTTTCTCCTATTTCTTAAAACCTTTGAGGGAAAATAAGTCAAATGTTTGCCTATAAGGACCAAAAAAGGTTGAAAGTTTTAATACATTAAAGAATATGTTTTGCCAAAACACTGGATTTTTAAATAAAATGTCATTGCATCGTGGCTATGAGTGTGTGACTCTGCTTTTTCCTTAAATGTCATTGTCTTGTGTTGAGACATCATATCCAGTGATATTGTTCTTTATAGAGATATTAATCTGATCTTTATGTCTTGTGTTGAGACATCATATCCAGTGATAGTGTTCTTTATAGAGATATTAATCTGATCTTTATGTCTTGTGTTGAGACATCATATCCAGTGATGGTGTTCTTTATAGAGATATTAATCTAATCTTTATGTCTTGTGTTGAGACATCATATCCAGTGATGGTGTTCTTTATAGAGATATTAATCTAATCTTTATGTCTTGTGTTGAGACATCATATCCAGTGATATTGTTTCTTTATAGAAAGATATTAATCTTTCATAACAGCTTCTTAGGAAAACAGGGCTCAGATGTTAGGACACAGCTCTGCAATAAATGGACAAAGCTAAAACAAAACACTTAAATAAGAGTTAAATGGCTCTATATTCTAATAGTAAGGATTGCTATAGAGTGTTAAAGTAATAGTTCTTTAGTGAACAAAATACATGTTCAGGACGGGATAACAATTTGATTCAATCAGGAGAGAGAAGTCATACAGGATAAACAAGTGAAATTGGAAATGAAGCACTTTAAAATTTAAGCTGACAAATGAGCCTAGTAGGGTTCACTCTGCTGATTGGATGAAATTAGTGTCCCACAAGAACATGTCTTTCCTTTTTATGAAAGAGCTGGTCAGTATATAGTAGTAGTACTACTACTACTATTACTACTACTATACCACAAACAATACTAAACCATTTCATAGAAGCCTATTCCCAACTCTATAAAGTAACAGTATGATGCTTCAACATCTGAATGAAAAAAAAACAACAACAAAAGGGAATGGATTATGAAACATAATTGTTTTTATTTCAGGTGTATTACGTGTGTGTGTGGGGGGGGGGGACTCAAACCCACAACCTTCAGTGTACGGTACATTGAGCCTCTACATCCTCCTCACGACTCCACAGCTTTCACCTCCTCTTTGGGCTCCTCTTTCTTCTCCTCTTTCTTTGGACAAAACTCTACAGAGGAGAAGAGAGAGAGAGAGAGAGAGAGAGTGCAAATTCATATCATATGTTTATTATATGAATATTTGTTTTGTTATTTAACTGTTGACCTTCACTGTGAGTGACAGCATCAGAAACATGTTTTATGACAGTAATAACACATACCAGTCTTCCCATTGTAGATGAAGTGACGAGTGACTTCAAATTTCAGACATTCAGCTTGTTTCTTGTTTGACTCCTGAGCAGCTGTCAACTCCTCCACATTCTGGTGTTTACCTTCTCTTCCTAAAACACGCGCGCACGCACACACACACACACACACACACACGTTTGTATGATGAGGACATAAACATTTTAGGACGGCTTGTTTATGAATGCAATTTGTAAAATGTTAAACTTTAAACCTGTGTGTGTGTGTGTGTGTGTGTGTGTGTGTGTGTGTGTGTGTGTGTGTGTGTGTGTGTGTGTGTGTGTGTGTGTGTGTGTGTGTGTGTGTGTGTGTGTGTGTGTGTGTGTGGATATGTTGTTGATAAGGACAGTAGAGAAGTGACCATTTTGGAAGTGGGAAGCCTCGGTAATGTCCATAAATTAGTTGTGAGAGGCCTGCAGATTGCAGGAATGTCCAAAGCCGAGAGCTGATAAGGCATTGGCTAAATTCTGTTTAGTGTCTGTGATAATTAATTGGCAGTCGCCACATATGGAGGGGACGATGCTTCCTGTATCTGTGATCTGTATCCTGAAATACTTATTGTTGAGTTTGAGCATCTACTATTGTTTGTGTTGAAGAATTTCTTGTTAAATGTGAACACAAATACAGATGTTAAATGTGTGTGTTACTGTAGTAGAGCAGGTATCTTCCCAGGGCTTCAGTGGGAGCTCCCTGGTAGATCATTGTGTGTGTGTGTGTGTGTGTGTGTGTGTGTGTGTGTGTGTGTGTGTGTGTGTGTGTGTGTGTGTGTGTGTGTGTGTGTGTGTGTGTGTGTGTGTGTGTGTGTGTGTGTGTGTGTGTGTGTGTGTGTGTGTGTGTGTGTGTGTGTGTGTCTCTCTTACTGTAGTAGAGCAGGTATCTTCCCAGGGTTCCAGTGGTCGCTCCCTGGAAGATCATGGTCAGACAGTCAGGGCAGAAGGTCTGGTAGAAGAACACTTTGTCTGGGTCACTGGTACGCTCTGTCTGCACACCTCCCGTCTCCCTCACTGCAACACACACACACACACACACACACACACACACACACACACACACACACACACACACACACACACACACACACACACACACACACACACACACACACACACACACACACTCTCACACACTCTCACACACTAAGATTCTTGTTTCCAAAACAATTAGCCCAATATGTAGAATTATGTTGAGGTATTATCTTTCTAAACCTACTGTACATGTTTAGATAAACATCCCAGTTCACCTACAGTGTAGGGTGAACATCCAGACAGACTGTATCAGTGTGGAAATGTATTTACAGAGCAAACAGCATTCTGTAATAAATCTATAATTATATCAATGAGAGGCAGCAGTTATTTAGACCAGTGGTTCTCAAACTCTTTGATGTCTTTTATTCTTTATTTTTTCTTTTTTCATTTCAAGGACCCCCACTATGATATGCATTATTAAACCATGTGATGCCATGATTATTTCTGGGACCCCAATTTACACAGTAAAATCCTCTGTGTTAATTTAACTCTGCGAGTGTACAAATGGAACCAAATGGACCTGTATGGGTCCATTTGGTTCCATTTGTACACTCTCTGAGAATTACAGACCCTTAAGGGTCCATTTCCATGTGTACGCTCTCTGAGAGTTACAGACCCATAAGGGTCGATTTGGTTCCATTTATACACTCTCTGAGAGTTACAGACCCTTAAGGGTCGATTTGGTTCCATTTGTACACTCTCTGAGAGTTACAGACCCATAAGGGTCCATTTGGTTCCATTTGTACACTCTCTGAGAGTTACAGACCCTTATGGGTCCATTTGGTTCCATTTATACACTCTCTGAGAGTTACAGACCCTTATGGGTCCATTTGGTTCCTAACTATCAATCATTTTGCTGGGGACCCCCTGGAACCCCCTCAAGGACCCCCTATATTCTCTCTAAGTGAACAGCTGTCTGAAACATTCTCTACAGGTCTGTCTTCCAAAGAGTTCCACAGTATTCCTATAGGGGGCAGCATTGCACTTCTTTAACTGTACAACCTGTGGCTACAACACCAAAACAAGAAAGAAGGAAAAAGGTGAAGTAGTAGAAGAAGAACCACAGGATGTTTTTAACTCTCTGATCAGCAGCTCTAAACTAAAGCACTGATCAGTGATTTACTTTGATATATAAACCCATATAAACAGTTTATAAGCCTTATTATCAGTGTGGTGTTTCAGCATGTTTCATCCTCCAGGACTACACTGTCAGGTAGGAACTATAAAACACAGAGAAACTAATACTGTCTTTAACTAACACTAACTAACACTGTCAGATATGAACTATAACACTCTTTAACTACAGGGTTGTTGTCACTTTACTTCCTCAAGTGCAGTACGTGGTGGAAAATGTACTCAAAATGATTTACTTAAAGTAAAAGTATCAATACTGCAATTTAGTAGAAATACTCTGTTACAAGTAAAAGTCCGGAAGTAAAAAGTACAAAAGTATTGGCATCTAAATGTACTTAAAAAGTACTAGCCATGGTTTACATGACGCTCGTCTGTCACAAGCGCCATGGCGCTACTTGTTTCTGGTTTTTGAAATTTCTCCATTTACAACCCGTACATCTACATAAACCTTCAGATTTCAAATATAAAGTACTGACCCCACGGCCATGGATGTAACAAGTTGAAACGCCTGGGTCTAAGTACCTGTATCTTCCGTATTGTTCAATAAAAAGCATTTTAAACCGATTGGTGGCCATTTTTTCATAATTGTCTCCATATCTTTTAACTACGCGACCCTATCGGTTTGGATGTGTATTGCACTCTGATACACTATAACTCTATGAAAATATGGCCGCCGATGGGATTAAAATCCTTTTTATTGAACAATACGGAAGATACGGGTACTAACACCCTCCCTTTTTAACTTGTTACATCCATGGCCGTAGGGTCAGCACTTTATATTGAAATCTGAACATTTATGTAGATGTACGGGTTGTAAATGGAGACATTTCTAGAATCAGGAACAAGTAGCGCCATGACTGTCATGATATGACAGTCATGTTTCCGGGCTATTAAAGTACCAAAAGTAGAAAGTGATCATTATGCAGAATGTCCCATTTCACAAGTTTACAAATGTATAAAACGGATACAAATCTTTGGAAAATAGCAGATCTACAAGCTCACAATGTGTCGCATTGTGAGCTTGTAGATCTGCTATTTTCAAATGGCCAAAATGTATATAGGGGCTGAAGTGGTTAATGTATGTATTGTAATAATAATCTACAAAGTAACTAGTAACTAAAGTTTTCTAATGATTGTAGTGGAGTAAAAGTACAACATTTGGATCCAGAAGCAACGATTTGAGATTTAAAAAAAGATCAAAGATTTGCACAAAACAAGATTTTTCTAAAAAAAAGATCTACAAGCTCATAGTGATGTGGCTTGTGAGCTTGTAGATCTGCTATTTCCACTATTCATGTTTTTATAAAGTATAAACCTATTACATTTGTCAGTCATTTCTTTGTATAATTACTAGGTCATTTGTCTTCCCTGTGGAACTTCAAAGCCTAAAAGAAATATAATTTGTTATTCATATGTTCCAGTGTTCAACGACATAAACACAATTCAATCGTTAATCGCAATTATTTATAGGACAATTAATGGTCACGTAAAATGTCATAATGGTGACAGCCTCCATCAAGTTAACATGAACACATTTTGCACAGACACACACACACACACACACACACATGAGAGAGTTTTCGCCCCTCCCAAAGGAATCTTAAGGGAGGAGGGAATAGAGGCACGGGAGTGATTCTCTTATCAATTCCCCAAAGTGAGTCAAAAGATGGCCTTGACTGAGCGAGCAGCCAGCAAGGCATAAACAGTCTATTGTCAGAACTCCATGTTACTAAAAGACACATACAATATAAAAACACAATGAAGCAGTGTAGCATGTCAGGTTCTATCACATTCTGGTTGACTGGATCCCTGACTATTATTCAATTCCTGTAAAGCTGATGTAGAACATTGTTTGTTTCCTGTCAGATTTGCCTTGAGGACTGGAATCACCCCAATCCCAATCCAAATAACTTCCATGAACATCTGAAGACTAATAAACATAGAAAGGTATGTAATCACCTTCCCCGGGCGGGGAGAGAGATATATATTTTTTGGTATTATTATTATTTTTTTAATACATGAAAAAAAAACTGTAAAAAAAGAAGTAGTGAAAATAGCAGATCTGAAAGATGCGACGTGTTGTGATCTTTTTCACTAGTCATTACTGAACCTGTCTGCTGTTCTCTACCCACAGAACAAGGGAAAAGTATTTCAGAAAGGTAAGGCCCTCTCTTATACATTTGATAAAGGGTTCACTCTGGTGGCGCAGTGCTAAAGTGTCTGCTCACCACCGGCGGAGGATGGAATCCACCGCGCTGCATCCGGCTTTGTGGAGTCACCATACGAACACAATGTGTCCCGTGTTCGGGGGAGGGAAGCCGGGCGGGGAGGGTGACGATAGTCACTGACTCACTGATAATAGCATAGAGCAGTGGTTCTCAACCAGTAGTCCGGGGACCACCAGCGGTCCTTGGGTGTGTGTGTGTGTGGGGGGGGGGGGGGGGGGTTTACCACGGGGTCCCCAGTGAAATTAGTTAACATAGTGTAGGGTATTTACTTATAAGAAACACCTCACTTGTTCAGTCAGACCAACAACCCAATGAAATAAAGACAGACAGACACCAGAGCGCTCAATTTTACGTGCTGCACGGAGAGAGTCAGACTTAGCTTCCTGCTAACCTCCAGACAACCTCTGACTCTTTTCGTCTCCGCACGACCCTTTTATTCAACATAAGCGGTTTCATAACACATCATAAAGAGGAACCGAAAAGCTGTGCTAACAGGTTTCTGTTTGCCCAGTGTATAATGAGTAATAGACATGTCCTCCAAGACGTGGAACACAGCGTACATAATGTGTACATACAGTAGGTCAAAGAACAACATGTGAGGAAGCATGCATTCGGGTTAGAGGCCCCTTCAGGGGCAAGCATATATCATGATTAATACAAGTACAAAATACAGTGTAAGTTACATACAAATAGAAAATACAAACTTTGATCCCTAACACATAGTGTCACAATCATTTTAACCACTTAGCTTTGGCTATTCAAAAATAGCAGATATACGTTAAAATGTTTTTCTTTTACAAATATATATATATTCAAAGATATGCACACATTTTCAAGATTTTTCAAAAATAGCAGATGTTGGCTCCTGCCTCGATCAAGTTAACATGAACACATTTTGCACACACACACACACACACACACACACACACACACACACACACACACACACACACACACACACACACACACACACACACACACACACACACACACACACACATATGAGAGAGTTCTCGCCCCTCCCAAAGGAATCTTGAGGGAGGAGGGAATAGGGCACGGGAGTGATTCTCTTATCAATTCCCCAAAGTGAGTCAAAAGATGGCCTTGACTGAGCGAGCAGCCAGCAAGGCATAAACAGTCTATTGTCAGAACTCCATGTTACTAAAAGACACATTCAATATAAAAGTAATAATATAAGTAACAATAAACGTAGTTATACTTTAACCCACTAAGACCTGGAACGCATCTGTGTAATTTTTTGATTTGACACTTTGGCGATTTTTTTTAAATCGTGTGCAAATCTTTCAATATATATATATTCTTTTAAAGCAACAAACATTTTTAACTCAAATCTTTGTTTCTGGGGGTCCCTGGAACAAAATGTTTTGAGATGGGGGTCGGCGGCCAAATACATGTAATTTTGGGGGTCCTTGACATGAAAAGGTTTGAGAAACATATTTTTTTTCAGAATTCTGTTGATATTTAGAAGACATTTGTAGAATCGGCTTCAGGTCTTAATGGGTTAATACAACAATCTGAACTCTGAAATAATTGGTTGCCTGCACTAGCAGTGAAGTAGGGAGCAGAGGGCCTCACAGAGATATGGAGCTAAGGGTCATAGGTTGTTGTAAGCCATCCTGTCTAGTTCCTAGACAGTCCTTAGATCCTGTCGATCCTCCCTAGCTGGCCTGTCACTAGTAGCAAAAGTAACAGATGTAAACCCTGCACCTGGGTGCATGTTTTATCCCATTTGACTGGTTGGTATGTCTCAATGGAGCCAAATTGTCCAGCTGTACGTGCATGCAGGCACGTACTTCTACACAGTTACATGCAGGGCTCTTATTTTCCATTTTCAGTAAATTCCATCATATGGAGTGCAGTCAGCCCAGTCCAGGCATCAGACAGGCCTATATTCAACGTAATGGGGCGGCCATAGCTGAATGGTTAAAGAGCCCAGCCTATAGGAAGCCAGAGGTCCCAGGTTTGATTCCAGGCCTCAGCAATGTGTTCCTGAGCAAGACGCTTAACCCCTAACTGCTCCCAGAGGCGCTGTCCCCGTAGCTCCCCAATGCTCCTCACTGAGGATGGTTAAATGCAGATACCTCATTTCACTGTGTATGCAGATATACAGTAACAAATACCACCAAGGAGTGTGGATTATTATTATTACTACTATTACTATTATTATTATTATTATTATTATTATTATTATTACTATTACTATTATTACTATTATTACTATTACTATTACTATTACTATTACTATTACTATTATTATTATTTGAATTGACCTCTGATCTGTTTGTTTTCTCTCTGGATGCTCTTTTCCTCCTGGAGTTCAGATGGTGTTAAGTCGGGTAAGATCCTATCCCTTTACAAACATTTGTTTTTAACATTTAGAGAGAGAGAGAGAGGGTAAGTGGTTTTCTTTGGTTAAAATAAGTGTTAAATAGCTCTATATGTTCTGATAGTACTCATTGATATAGAGTGTTTGTTCAGTAACAGGAGACTCTCCATGTCTCTCCAGCTCTTTATTAAACAGAAAATACATTTTCAGGTCGGGATACCAATTTTATCCAATCAGGATAGAGAATTCAGACAGGATACAGATTAAACAAGTGAAATTGGAAGTGATGACACTAAGAAATGAGCAGACACAACATTGGAACTGGAACACTATAACAATGAAGCTGATAAATGGGTGCTCTTTCCCGATTGGCTGAAATGTTGTCACCTACCTGAAAATGTTTTTAAGAGCTGGGGAGACGGGGGACGGGGACGCGCGCGCACACACACACACACACACACACACACACACACACACACACACACACACACACACACACACACACACACACACACACACACACACACACACACACACACACACACACCCCTGTGACTGATCAATCACTCTATAGCAATGATTACTATCACAATATAGTGCTTTAACCTTTTAACAAAACAATATCACTTACCCTACCTTTTAGGTGGTTAATCACAAACTTATTGACGCAAGCAAACGGTCTATTGTTTTAATATTGTGCATTGATGCTGATGTTTCTCCTTGTCTTAACTCTCTTCCAGTCTATTTGGACCACATTCCCTCTCTGCAGCAGTCCCCAAGAGACCCATATTTAGGTAGTACTGTGTGCTGACAAATACACATCCGTGGACAAATACGTATCATTTTGTGGGTCCTTGACATGAAACATGTTTGAGAACCACTGATATATAGCAACATAAGTAAAAAAAAAGACATTTGTAGAATCCCCAGAAGCAAAGATTTGAGTTAAAAATCATGTATATAAAGGTTTGTACAAATTTTCACGATAAAAAAATAGCAGATATACAAGAAATATACAAGAAAATTAAATAGCAGATATAGTGCACGAGGTGCCGCACTATGAGCTTGTAGATCTGCTGTTTTTGAATAGCAAAAGAAATCTAAAAATCATACACAGATTCGTTCCCGGTCTTAATGATTAAGAGGGATATTTCACTTTCAAACATGTTTGGGGTCATTTTAACGTTAGCCTCGATCTCCAGGCTTTTATTGCTTAGTTTTGCTAAAAAATAAAAGCCTGGCCCAACTATAGCCTGTACTGGGTATGAGGAAGTGTTTCATTTCCCAACCAACCAGAGTGCAGTGGGCGTCGCTCGTAATGTTGTGTTAACGGGGCGGGGGTTGACGGACAGATCGGTGAACCAATGGGATCAGGCGCCGTCTCTCGCCGGCTCTATACACACGCCCCTTTATACACGAAATCAGGAGGGTTGCAGCAGGCTATTTTAACGTCTACTCTGGATTTTGTGAACACCCCAGACAGTTTTTAAGTTCCTTGGTTCATTATTTAGATATTTGATATTCATTTTATCTGACACTCCCCCTTCCTACAAACCCATTGTAACTTCAGACTACATTTTAACCATGTTAGATTCATTGAAAACCCCCAGTCCTTGGTTCTGGTGACTGTAACGGAAAATCACATTTATATTCCTGTCTAATTATTGATTTACTAATATTGAATTATTATTCATCTAATTTGAGTATTACCGTTATACCGTATGACTGGATTCTCCTGAATTATTATAATTATTACTACACATTGTTCTGATTATGCCTGAATGGAGTGTTCTAGCAGGGAACGTAAACAAGGAAGATAAGGAGCCATCTGCATTGGTGTTTACTGGGAAAGGAGAACTGCTTAGCCAAAATACTGCACCGGGGCCGTCTGATTACATTTGTATCCTTATTGGGGTTAACCTTTCACCCTCCTGGAACTCTGTATTTGCCAGACCCAGGAGGTCGGCCTACAGGAGGCTTTGTCTGTCGGTCTGTCGGTCTGTCGGTCGGTCTCTCCCTCTTTTCCTCCCTAGCCATTCAGGAACGCTTCAGATTTCAACCACCAGGGGCAACAGAGCAGGTCTGGACTTGCTACCATTTGAACCAGCAGTGAAACTTACTGCTGTTGTCCGTTGGATTACTTTTAGGCAATTTTGTTGTTCTACATAACTTATTTCAGAGGTTTATTACTACACAAGCAGCATAGTAAATGACCTAAACTTATGAAATGCTGGATTCAAAGCCCTTCTGCCCATATTCTGTGCACTGACTGACAAGGGACAGGTGAATGTAATCAGACTGGAAGGTTTGCTGGTCTAGCCTACAAACCAGCAAACCAAATATACAACCAAATACCCCTATACACAAAATGTTACACACACACAAAATGCCTAAAATGATTTATACTTTTAACTTATAAAATGGTTTGTAGGTGTGTTGCCTACTAGGAATGTGTTCCTTCTGGGTCTGGCAGAACCAGGTCTCCTGGTCTTATTTTAGTTTTCACCAACACTGAGTTCGGTGTCAGACTCCCGTTGCCTTCCGAGGCGCTGTCCGTTTTCTTTTAGCACTACTTCCTGTAAACGCAAAATAGAGAATAAATAAGTATTACACCTATACTAGGTATCCTCTAAAAAATAAAATAAATATATATATATATATATATATATATATATATATATATACGGTATATATATATATATATATATATATATATATATATATATATATATATATATATATATATATATATATTTTAGGGGTGGGACGATATGGGTACCTCACGATACGATATATATCACGATATTAGGCCCACGATAACAATATATATCACGATATTCGACGATATTCGATATATTGCGATATCACGATATTCAATATATATTGCAAGAAATTTCACCAACGATATATCACGATATCTGAAAATATCTATATATTGCGATATCACGATATATTGCATGAAATTTCACCAACGATATATCACGATAGTCCTTGTATTCAATTCATAAACACATAAAATAGCACCAAACAGTTCAAAATCATCATTACACAAATACAGAGTAGGAAAAACAACGTATCACAAAAAAATTTAGATAAAGTGTTTTAAATTTTTAATATCGATATTTTTCGGCAGTATATCGATTAGTTATCGCGGGAGAAAGTATCGCGATATATCGCGATATCGATATATCGTCCCACCCCTAATATATATATATAAAAAGAAAAAGTATACTGTATATATTTTGCATCACCATTTTGTCCTGTAGAGAACCCCTGCATTGTGTGGTGGTTTTCCACTTGTTCCTGGCTGGAAATTGACATTTAATTCCCTTCAAGCAGCACATCCTACTGTTCTTCATTGTAACACACAGGAATGTGGTTTTATTTTCTGTATTTGTCTCCCGCCTTGCAGGCCTGCCGTCTCTGGTGACTCTGTACATGAGTTCAGAGTCTGGCTCCCTGTTCTACCTGTGTCACGCCTGTGAGGAATCAGTCTCTGACATAAGTGAACATTTCACCTCTACTGAGCACTGCCGCAACTACTACGTAAGTGTTGACCACCACCTTATACAGAGATGCGGGATTTGGGGAAACCACAGAGAAATAGATGGAGACGGCGGTCTTGTGCATCCGTTCACTGTCAACTGTTGTTGTGAAAATACGCTAATCTGTTATATAGGTTAATAATTGCTTGAATGGCCGTGCTCTCTTTCTCTCTCTCTCCCTCTCTCTCTCTCTCGTCTCGAGCTGATGATGATGATGATGGCTAAAATACGGTACTCTATAATAATGTTTTAGGTATTTTTACTTTACTGGAGTATATCCAGTTTTCTGTACTTTTACTTCTACTCCACTACATCTCAGAGACAAATATTGTACCTTTACTCCATTACAATTATTAGAAAACTTTAGTTACTAGTTACTTTGTAGATTTGTATTATTATTACAAAATATACATTAACCACTTCAGCCCTATATATATTTTGGCCATTTGAAAATAGCCGATCTACAAGCCTTGCGATGCGACGCATCGTGAGCTTGTAGATCGGCTCCGGGGGTGTGGTTTCCCCAAATCACACTACAGAGATACACATCAGCTTGCATAAATGCTCTTTGTAATTGAGATTTATCTTTCCTATTTCCCAGAACTACACCAACCCAGACATACTGAGGTTCTCCTGGATTCACAACAATCATGTAGAGCTGTGTGTGGATACCGCGGCCCACAGGGACACAAAGAAGAACTGGGAGCTGCACGCAGGGAGGATGCAGGTCTGTTGGCAATGCACAGAACACTTGAATTTGATCAGAGCGCTACATAGTATACGTGATTGTACTTTTTTTTTTACATTATGTTTATTGTTTCTGCTATCTATAATGTGTATGTGTGTAATCAGTATAATGTTGCGTGCATGTAACTGTGTGCAGGCAGGGCATATAGTCATATGGAAAAATCCCTATCACAGGTCAGAGAGCTCATCACTTTGTCTGACTTTGAGAGCATAGCTCTGGGTTAACCACTTTCAACATGATAGCACTTCAAGAATAGCGAAAACAGGAGATTCACAAATCTCACAAGGCGTCACGATGCGACGACGGATGCGTTATCTCAAACAATATTTTCACTTGTGTCTGCTGATCACCCCTGAAGCCATAGGGGATTAGTCCTGCTAATAATGGAAACTATCAGCGCGATCAACTTGCAGGTCACCACAAAACTAACATAAATTAGCAGAGATTACATTTTACCGTCCCAAAATGTTATTAAAGGTGTTATTAACATAATAGATTCCTGAAACAATTCATTTTCCAAATCCAACGTGGGCAAAATAATGTCTTTGATGTTGTAACCAGAAGGAACAGTGTGGTTGATGGTTTCAATACACATGAGCTGTTTTATTCCATCTTTTCTGTGTTGTGTACAGGTTGTGGACATGCCTAGAGATTTGTTTGATACGGTGAAAGGAACCAGTTATGTCAAAGGTACATGCTGCTGCCCTCTGTTTTATTATATTGACTTTACCTACAAAGCTAAAGTGTAAAATACTATGTACATACATTCTGTTTGGTGACGTAACTCGTAGCTCTGTTGTCATTACATCTGTTGTCTACTCTATGGGGAAGTGCTTCTTCTCAGAAAGAATGTAGTGACCTATAGGATATTATGGAATGCAACAAAAGTTGTCAGAAACTGTACAATACAGTATACATATTTATTGTCTCCGCCAGGCCAAAGGCGTGGCCGAGACTATGTTTTGCATAGTGCCTCAAATCATGAACGACTTTTCATATTCCATCAACATTGCTGGCCCACAATAACCTACCTGACCTGGTGGAGACCTGTGCTCCGAGGAGCACTTTTTCTATTTAACTGTAAAATAGACTGTCACTCTAAAATAATGTAGAACACAGATCCCAGATTTTGAAGTTAAATTATTTACTTGGATGTTAAAGCACAAGGTCACTTGTGGTAGAGATTTGGGTTGTGTAGTTACAGTACCTTGTCATGATTGGTGAGATATCTAGCGCCATTGATTGGAAATAATAATAATAAAAAAAGGTTTCCTCATTGACTTGACCAGTATGTAACCAAAACCCAGTATTTGTGTTTTAATTTTATTTTTTATGTCAACTTCCTGTTGATTTTTACTATTCTATGGATACAGTCCGGGTTTACTTCCCAATACAAATGTCTAAATCGACATCAAGTTGACATTTTTCATTACAAAAACTAAATCTGCTTTGTTTGCATTTGTGACTTTGAGAGCTGTGCAATGTAAGTAAATGAGGAGACTATTTTTGGATTATTAATTTAAAAAAGAAACGGCACAATGGAACAAGATATCTCGCCAATTGGATTAGTTTACACCATGACGAGGTAATTCATTACAGAACCTAAACTTCTACCAAAGTGTCCTTCTGCTTACGGACTAAAACACTTGAATTCTTGAGCGGTTACAAATTCACGATTCTTCTCACTCTTTGACAGCGATGCAGACTCTGAGTCACAACCCCTACCTTCTGGGACTGAAGAGGACCACAGGTCAGTTGATGAGCTGGTCCATGGCTTCTCCATGGGTCGCCTCATCATTTATTATTTTGTGTTCCCCTCAATGGCTTCCGGTTGCTGCCAGCAGCCACTAGTACAAAGCCCTGTTAACCTTTAGGATTTGATCCAACCCCATACCCCAGCCTGCACACTTAGAATAGCTAACACAGGAATGCTTTACAAGCCTTCCCCTAAAACACCCTGGCCAACGCTCCACGCGTCCCAGACTCTTCTCCCTTCTCTAAAACACCCTGGACAACGCTCCACACGTCCCAGACTCTTCTCCCTTCTCTAAAACACCCTGGACAACGCTCCACGCGTCCCAGACTCTTCTCCCTTCTCTAAAACACCCTGGACAGCGCTCCACACGTCCCAGACTCTTCTCCCTTCTCTAAAACACCCTGGACAACGCTCCACACGTCCCAGACTCTTCTCCCTTCTCTAAAACACCCTGGACAACGCTCCACGCGTCCCAGACTCTTCTCCCTTCTCTAAAACACCCTGGACAACGCTCCACGCGTCTCAGACTCTTCTCCCTTCTCTAAAACACCCTGGACAACGCTCCACGCGTCCCAGACTCTTCTCTCTTCCCTAAAACACCCTGGACAACGCTCCACGCCTCCCAGACTCTTCTCCCTCCTGGCTCCCAAGCTGTGGAATAAACTCTCCATTGCAGTCAGAACTGCAAGACAGACTCGCTCCCCGTTTTCCACTGCAGTCTGAAAACTCACCTCTTCAGGCTCTACCTCACCTCCTAGTCCTATACTGTACTAGTTATACTAGGCAGATATGACACAAAAACATTTGTTTATTTGTGTTTATTTTATTGGCTTGAACACAAATTAAGTTAAGAATAATATAATATTTAGATAAGATGTTGTTTAGACAGATGCTAGCATTGATGTTTACCAGATATCCTAGTTTTCCTAGAAGCACTACTGTTCTCTATTCCATTCTACTCATGTGACTCTTTATCCTGTCGTTTGGTGAATACGGTTCATGCCCTTTACTCTTAGGGTCAGGGTTAGGGTTAGAGTTTTCTAAATGCCTAAATTGTAATTGTAATCTATGCAGTTTAATTGAACCCTTCAGTGAAAATAATAAATAGATCCCTTCTTTATCATCATAATATTTGTGATCCATCTATCCACAGCTGCAAGGCCAAAAAAGATGTCGATACAGACATACCTGGGAACCGCCAACAGGAAGCATCCTCTTCTAGGTCAGTGCTTTGCATCCAGTGTTGATTTTGATTTAGCTAAGAAGATTAAGCTAATTTTGATTTAGTTTTAGTCATTTAGTCTTTTGAATGAAATTCTGTTTAGTTTTAGTCATATTTTAGTCACCTGAAATGTTTTACTTTTAGTCTAGTTTTAGTCAACTAAATATCATAACGATTTTAGTCGACTAAATCTACAGTTGATTTAGTGATGCCATCGAAATGGCTGATTTTCACTTGGCTGCATGCTGAAAATAGCTGATCTACAAGCTCACAACGCGTCGCGCTGCGACGCGTTGTGAGCTTGTAGATCAGCTATTTTCAGTCTGTGACACCCGCGCGCAACCATGATGACTTGTCTTTTAGTTCTACTGGATCTCTTCTCCACTCGTCCCTCACTAACATTTTAATCTAGTTTTTATTTGTTGACGAAATTGTCAATATATTTAGTCATAGTTTTTAGTCATCATAGCTTAGTTTTTATTTAGTTTTCGTAAGTGATAAAAGGTAGTCGACGAAAAAAAAAATCGTCATAGTTTTAGTCGACGAAATCAAACAGTGCTTCTCCTCCCTGCAGGTCTGGAGCACCTGGTGGAATGCAGCTGTGAGGAGCAGACTGACAGACGCTTATATCTCTGCACCGTCTGCAAACTCACTCTAACCGACTCTAAGATCATCAGACATCTCCTCAGCTTCTATCACATCCACCGATACATTGTAATTTTGCTACACTCTTGATTGTTTATAAAAAAAAAGAAAGGAAACGCTCCAGTCAACATGCTCAATAAGACAGTGGTTCTCAAACCTTTTCATGTCAAGGACCCCCAAAATTAGTGGTTTTGAAGGAAAGTAGGGTTTTACTAGCCTGGGCATCATTCCTTTTCGGGTATATGATCCGGTCGGGAGCGGAAGTAAAAAAAAAGAAAAGTGGCCGGATGGGCAGAACCGGAAACACGTCTCACCACAAAATAGGTCCGTGCTAATAAAATCCTTGATTCGGCATAGTTTAGCTTATTTTTTAAATATAAATGTGCGTGCACTATCCGGAGACTATTTAGCGTCTGTATTATCCAACGGGGAAATTCTATTCCATTTAAATAGGGATTGGGGAACCAAAACAAAGCGGCACCGCAAAAAACGGATGGGCAGAATCCGGAAACAGGATTCTTTTCTCTCTTTTTTTTCAGTAGACCGGATCATATGGGTCTTTAGTAACGAACAACAGGCTTTCCTCCGAGGTGGAAAGACTGGTGATGCGAGGTTAGGGTTTTACACTCCTTGTGGCTTTTGGTAGGGCATTCCACATTTTTTGTTGCATAGTAGGAGAACGAATTCAAACCCTTTTTAGTGCCAAATCTGGGTTGAACGTGATTAGTGGCGCTACCTCTGGTATTATGATTGTGGACATTACATTTTTTTGAGTAGTTTGACAGGTACATGGGTGTCTTTGTGGTGTAGTGTGTCTTGTAGACCAGGCCCATTGCAAGTTGCTGTACTCTGTCCTCTACCCTGAGCCATCCGACCCTTGCAAAGTGAGCAGGGGTTAGAGGAGTTGTAGGTGTAAGGCCAAGAAGTAGCCTTACTAGTTTGTTTTGGGATGTCTGGAGCCTTGTTTTAAGGCTTAGTGGTGTTGTGGTACCATGAGGTGCATGCATAGTCGAAAAGTCCAGTAGACTTTTTAAAATCAATTAACTGATGATGGAAATATACTAATGTACTTAGGGGGCGTGGCTTTGATGCTAGACTTAATGTACTGTAGTTTCAGTAATTATTACCTCTGCCAAGGAGGAGGGCTCACAAAAGCCAGAGTAGACTATAAAATGACCCCAAACATTTTTTTTAAATTGAAATATCCCTTTAACTTTACTTATTTACTCCTTGTTACTTTAAACCTTTCAAACTGGTGCTCCTATTTTGGGCCTGTTATTATAGGTTATAGGTTTCAACAAATGGTCAAAGTTTAGATGCAAGGTTTCTGCACTAACAGCGACGATTGGAAACTAATGCCTGAATTTCCATTCATTTGATCTTGATGACCACCTGTGCCTTTCTTCATGTGTCACCAGACCACAGTCCAGTCTTTCAAATGAGCAAACCGAGGAGATTTTAAGGCCTTGTACGTGTGTTGTTGGGTAGCCTACTACATTGACCTGGGTGTTGTTTGTGTCTCCAGAATGCATGGCATCCCTCTACTCTGCAGTTCTACAGTTCCTACACCTACAATCACATGTTTCACAACATGATGCGGGATTTAGCTAAACAGATGGAAGAAATCCATGGAACGACCATCACTGATATGAAGGTAATGAAGTACAGTAACACTCTAGAAGTAAATGATCATCAGAAATACATTTCCTAAGATGCTCTGGTAGTGCACTGTCTGTCAGTTTTAATAATTGTAAGGCCTTGTGTTTATAGAAAGTGGTCCTGGGGCCTGCTTTGTTCTCATCAGTGGAAGATACTTACTACACAGAGGGTATGTTTTTATTTATTTTTATTTTTAGTTCCAGAGTCAGAAACACTATTCACATTATTATTCCTCCTGTTGGTCATGTAATGTTCAGGGCATTGAAATTTATTTTTGATAGAGCTTAGAGGAGGCAATTCAGAGTGCTTTACACAAAACATAATTTTTCTTTCTTTCTTTTTCCTTTATTTATTCAGGGAAGCCCATTGAGAGCAAACTCTCTTTTTCATGGACGCCCTGATAACAACATATAAAATACATACATAATGAGAAACAATAACAAACATTTGAATCACATTACAATGTCACAGATGCAAATAAACATAGTGTTACATGAAGCAGGTGCAGTCACTATGTAGTGTGTCCTCAAGAAGCACCCTAAATGTCTTATGCTCTTACGTGGACTGGTATATATAATGTGTGTTTGTGAACGTGTTGAATGTCCAGTAACCTTTGGTTCAAAAGCATTAAGATATTATGACACGGAGCATTAAATAACAACATCACAATCCGTATAAAAGCATTTAGTACAATTATTTGTGTTTTGTTTTAAATGAAACCAAAATAAGATAATAGAATTACAGTGCAGAGGAAATTATATTAAAAAAAAACATGTCCCTATATGTAACCATGTAACCCTCACTGACCATGTGTAGCCTTGAAGATGCTGGAAATCTGGAGGAAGGAACGCAAGGAGAGCAGCTTGATGACCAGCATCACACCAGGAGACAAGCTGGGTAAGTATTACACTGAAGGAATAATATGACAAGTACCAAAAGTAAAAGTACTCATCACGCAGAATGTCCCATTTCAAGTTTTCAAACTGTATCAAAATCTTTTGAAAATAGCCGATCTACAAGCTCACAACGCGTCGCATCGCGACACGTTGTGAGTTTGTAGATCGGCTATTTTCAAATGGCCGAAATGTATATAGGGCTGAAGTGGTTAATGTATGTTTTATAATAGTAACTAGTAACTCAAGTTTTCAAATAATTGTAGTGGAGTAAAAGTACAATATGTGCCTCTGAGATGTAGTGGAGTAGGAGTAAAAGTACTGAAAATTGGAAATACTCCAGTGAAGTAAAAATACCTCAACGTTGTACTTAAGTACAGTACTTAAGTACATGTACTTAGTTACTTTGTTTCCACCACTGCAAGCTGTGTAAGTATTAGACTGAAGGAATATGACTTCATGCATTTGTAAGGGTTTGTCTCATGTGTTCTATGTAAAGTTTAAGGTTCCCTGTTCCTCTCAGAACCTATTCTTCTAAGAATCCTTGTCTTTTTTTTCAGTGTTGTCTGTATGTTTTTCAGTTCATGTCCCTGACCAGTTGAACCTCAGCAGCACCTCTCCAAAAAGTGAGCTTTTTTTGTGGCATACAAGAAAATGACTTCATAAACACAGATCATCTGACGTTCTCTTCTTTCTTACTGCTCTACATTTGATTGAGGGGTACAGCCCAGTGTTGATTTCGTCGATTAAAACTATGACGAATTGATTTTTTTTCACTGACTAAAACGAAATAAAAACTACGATGACTAAAACTAAGACTAAATATATGGATCGGCTATTTTCAGCATGCAACCATGTGTAAAATCAGCCATCAAGGCACGCCAACATACATTTTAGTGGACTAAATCAACTGTAGATTAAGCGACTATAATTTTATAATATTTAGTCGACTAAAACTAGACAAAAACTAAAGCCTTTCAGATGACTAAAATATGACTAAAACAAAATGGATTTCTTTTCAAAAGACTATGACCAAAACTAAATCAAAATTTGCTGTCAAAATCGACACTGATACAGCCATCAGAATTGTGTCTGGTTTATAAAACACTTTCTCCATTGATGGTATCCTTATAACACTGTAGAATTATAGTTTCAAGCACTCATAATTATTCATAATGCTTTCATTGCTTTGTAACTATGATCAATAATCATTTATTGATTATAGTTGATAATAAAGCATTTTATAAAGAATTATATCGTCAAGTATTAAAAATGTAATACTTCATAATTTTTTGCAAGGATCATAGTGTATTATTATAATGTCATAGTTGTAATATACATAAGAATTGTATTATGTATTATAAGCACTTATAATAACTTCCTTTCCCCTTTAGGAAGAATTTCCTACACAAGGGATTTTTTGATAGAGCTGAGAAATTGTCCTGCGGCCCAGACGAATCCAGAGTTCTTGTTTTTTGTAAGTTTAACACGTCAGTACAACAGTATCTAGTGGCAGCCATCACTAGTGTCAAACAAGCAACCGCTTTACTGTTTTTAATGGCTTGATTATTTTCCCCAGGAGCCCCGGATTGTTCTCAGACCCTCGCAGTCACACACACCCCTGGCTGCTAAGAGACCCTCGCAACCACAGACACCCATGGCTGCTAAGAGACCCTCACAGTCACAGACACCCCTGGTTGCTAAGAGACCATCTTGGTCACAGACGCCCCAGCACCAGTCTGCATCCAGCGTGGCCACACGTGGTGGTAAGCTGCTACATCAATTTACAATCAACAATTTAGGCATTTAGCAGACACTCTTAATCCAGAGCGATTTACAGTAAGCTAGGAAAACACCAGGTAATACGTCAAATGCATAGAAATAGTATGATCTAGGATCATATCAGTCTAAACAGTATAATATTAAAAAAAATCTATAATCTGTGTGCACACTATAGCAGTGGTTCTCAAACTTGTTCATGTCAAGGACCCCCAAAATGATATGTATTTGGCTGCGAACCCCTAGCCTGGTTCCAGACGAATCTGCCTTTGCAAAATTGCATGCACTTTAGCCCTCGGCAGATTAGGTCTGGCCCCCCTCCATAGAGAATTTATTTCTCTCCCGCAGAGGTTGTGCGGGACCAATCAGGGCCCAGTATCCAAATGTGGGCGGGCTTATCACCTTATTTGGAGCAATGACGTACAAGGAAGCACTGCTCTGATTCGTTCGTACAAGGAAGCACTGCTCTGATTGGTTTAGGTCTAACCAATAGAGTCCGTTTGGATCTTTTTGTAACCGCCCCTTGGAAAAAAATCTATCGTTGATAGGGACCAGACTAATATCCACGCAGTGTGTCGTGTGATATTGTCTGGCCACGCGAGGCTAGCGAACCCCCATCTCAAAAATATGTTGTGCCAGGGATTTATTTTTAAATAGCAGATCTACAAGCTCATAGCGTGGCACTCCTGAAAGCGTCATTGACAGGCCACTTTTTCACTATGGAAGCTCTATTCATATATATTCAGCTGCAGACTGCAATTATTAACATAAAAAATGATGTGAGCCGCATCGCAACCACCCGAATGAAACAAGGGGCATGCTGTACGTTCTTCTGTGGTTATGTATAAAATAAATAAAAATACATTTTCAGGTCAGGAAAGAGGACCCCACAAAGATCTGAAAAGTTCTGAAAAATGTTGAAAGATTTTGCTAATCTGTGTGTGTGTGTGTGTGTGTGTGTGTGTGTGTGTGTGTGTGTGTGTGTGTGTGTGTGTGTGTGTGTGTGTGTGTGTGTGTGTGTGTGTGTGTGTGTGTGTGTGTGTGTGTGTGTGTGTGTGTGTGTGTGTGTGTGTGTGTATATATATATATATATATATATATATATATATATATATATATATATATATATATATATATATATATATATATATATATATATATATATATATATATATAAAATATTGCAGCTTGTAGATCTGCTATTTTTGAATAGCCAAAGAAATCTTAAAATGACACAGATGCGTTCCTGGTCTTAATGGGTTAAACATCTGTGTTTCATGTCTTGTGTTACCATCTGGTTCTTTATCCACATACTCATATTTCTTTCTTTTCTTTTTGTATTTTGTTGTTTTGCATCCAGACATATACTACTATTACATACTGAGCTGCCAGGTGAATATGAACTCCAATCTCACCACCATAATCTTCACATCATCACCAACACTGTATACTTGCCTCTTTCTAAAACGATGATAAAGTACAATGTAAAATAAGTAAAGATGATGCTGATATTCATTCATTTTGTCTGCCCGGTCAGGTCTGCAGTATGAAATTCGAAACCACGTCGCAATATTCTAATCACGTGAAAGGAGAGGAACACAAGCAGGTGAGACATATTTTCATATGTTGTTCACAAGTTAGAATATTAATGAATTTACTTGCCCAGAACTTGATTAAATGTGTCCTAATAAAATGTCTGTCTGTCTGTCTGTCTGTCTGTCTGTCTGTCTGTCTGTCTGTCTGTCTGTCTGTCTGTCTGTCTGTCTGTCTGTCTGTCTGTCCATCCACAGAAAATGAAGACTATCTTTGTGACAGAAGGTACTACAGTAAACCCTGTTATCTCATGGTCTGTTGTTGTCCACATGTACTGTATGTGACATTAATGCATCTTGTTTATTCTTAACCCTCTGTTCTACAATCACAGCAGATGAACTGGAGAATGGACGAGGTATGTTTTACTGTTAGTCTAGTTTTAGTTGACTAAATATCATAAGATTATAGTTGACTAAATCTACAGTTGATTTAGTTGACTCAGATGTATTTTGGCGGTGCCTTGATGGGTCGTAATGGCTGATTACTCGGTTGCTTACTGAAAATAGCCGATCTACAAGCTCACAATGCGACTCGTTGTGAGCTTGTTGATCTGCTACTTTCAGAGCGCAACACCTGAGCGCAACCAAGCATAAAATGCCTTGTCTTTTAGTTCTACTGGATCTCTTCTCCACTAGTTCCTCACTAACATTTTAGTCAAGTTTTTATTTGTTGACGAAATTGTCAATATATTTAGTCTTAGTTTTAGTCATCATAGCTTAGTTTTTATTTAGTTTATATTTCGTTTTCCTCAGTGAAAAAAGGTAGTCGATTTTATTTTATTGATTGTGAACTACAGTACTATCTTAACTGAAGCTTTCTCTCATCTTAGTGTACTACAGTACTATCTTAACTGAAGCTTTCTCTCATCTTAGTGTACTACAGTACTATCTTAACTGAAGCTTTCTCTCATCTTAGTGTACTACAGTACTATCTTAACTGAAGCTTTCTCTCATCTTAGTGTACTACAGTACTATCTTGAATGAATGCCAGTACATCAAGAAAAGACATTGGGTCAAGGGTGAGTTGCAGTAGACTGCATTATGTGGAATCAATATATAATGCCAGTATGATGCCATTCAAGAGCTACATTTTGCTACATTTGTTTTGTACTTATTGTAATGAAAAGGTAATCTTGTTCCACAGTTTGCAAACACAAATGACTCTTGTCTTCAATAATAATGAATGGAGCATTTCCTCTGGGATAGGTCTCCTTCATATATGTATAATATGTATAATAATGAATGGAGCGTTTCCTCTGGGATAGGTCTTCATCATATATGTATAATATGTATGATAATGAATGGATCATATCCTCTGGGATAGGTCTTCATCATGTTGTGACGTGCGTCTGCAGCCGTGCTAATAGCATGCCTCTGTGTGTGTGCTGCGTCTGCCAGTCTACCTTCCCCGGGTCCAAGTTCAGAGCCCATCTGGGTGATCCAACACACATCAAACACACTGTGGTGAGTCCTTTGTTTCTGTCCAGTTCTGGTTGTGTATAATTGTTTTGATTTGATTTGATTTGAAGTCTATTACTACTGTACATATCAAAGAGACCCCCATGTGTAACCTGACTTTTTATTCATTTAACATTTTTGCTGGACCCTGGGGCCGGCCTGGAATGTCCTTTACTGACTGACTGACTGACTGACTGACTGACTGACTGACTGACTGACAGACACAGCGTCTGTCGTACCATCTCTGCGCTCTGAAGAGCACACCTTTCTTGTTCAGAAAGCTGCAGCTCGTTTAGTGTTCAACCGCCCCAAGTTCTCCCACACAACTACCCTTCTCCGTTCTCTACACTGGCTCCCCGTAGCGGCTCGCATCCAGTTTAATAGACCCTGGTGCTCGCCTATAGGGCAGTGAAAGGAACAGCTCCTTCCTACCTCCAGGCTATCAAGCCTACACCCCTTCCCGACCACTTCGGTCTGCCGCCTCGAGGCGACTGGTTTCCCCGTCGCTCAGTGGTCCTTCTGAACGATCTCTGTTCTGGCCCCACAGTGGTGGAATGAACTCCCCACTGATGTCAGGACAGCAGAGTCACTGCCCATCTTTCGCCGCAGGCTGAAAACCCACCTCTAGGAAACACTACCCTGACCCTTCCTCTTAGCCTTGCCTACTTGTTGACAATTATTTGTACGAGCTCTCGTTTTATTGGATCTTGTTCATTTGATACACTTATTGGTTTTAGCTCTTGCTCATTTGATTTTCCTATTTGTCTCATCCGTTTAAAAAAGTAGTTAGCTCAGCTGATATATTGCACTTTTACCTTAGCGCTAGGTATACTCTTGGTTGCTTGTTTGAGAAGAGAATGCACTTAAGACTTCTGGTGATTAGTAGTTTCGTTCCCTACCTATGTTGAATGCACTTATTGTAAGTCGCTTTGAATAAAAGCGTCTGCTAAATGACTGCAATGTAATGTAATGTCCTCGGTTTTAACAAACTAGAGGTTTCTACTTTGTTCTCTTGGATAGGTGCACCAGAATGCTGCTCAGTTACCAGTTGTGAGTGAAGGGGTCCTAAAACCCCAGGTCAGGGAGGAGGAGAATGCTCACATGATGCTGAAGGTAAAAAGGCAAACAAAGCACATTGTGTGTTTTGCGATGTATTGCAGTCAGTGCTGTAAAACCTGACACGTTTTATTTTCCAGATAATTGATCTCCCAAGCAGGATCTTTGGCATGCTCAACGATGACTATCAGCATGGTGAGTATAACTGACCATATGTTATCAAACACATTGGAACTTGCAGTGGTGGAAGAAGTACTCAGATATTTTACTTAAGTAAAAGTAGCAATACCACAATATAAAAATACTCTGTTACAAGTAAAAGGCCTGTGTTCAAAATGTTACTTGAGTAAAAGTATAAAAGTATTGGCATCAAAATATGCTTAAAGTACCAAAAGTAAAAGCACTAAAATGCCTGAAAATAGCAGATCTACAAGCTCACAACGTGTCGCATCACTGCGCGTTGTGAGCTTGTAGATCGGCTATTTTCAAATAGCCTATGTATAAAATAGGGCTAAAGTGGTTAATGTATGTTTTATAATGATTTATATCTGCAAAGTAACTAGTAACTAAGTTTTAAAATAATTGTGGTAGAGTAAAAGTGCAATATTTGCCTCTGAGATGTAGTGGATTAGAAGTAAACGTTTTGAAACTTGGAAATGCACTTGTACTTAAGTACAGTACTTGAGTAAATGTACTTCGTTACTTTCCACCACTGGGAACTTGTCAGGGAGGGACTATCTGAGGCCCACCTTTACACCATTTAACGGTTTCTTAATGATTATTTGACAGTCTGCAAGACGCTTGATGAGTACTTATGCAAAGACTGGCAACGTGAAGGTTAGTGGTTTTATAATATAACAGTTCATCAGCTGAATAATGTTTGTGTTTTATTATGACATGTTATGTTTCCGTGTGTATGTAATATAGATCCAAACATCGTCACACTTGATGAGCTGCAGGACAGCCACACATCTCCTCAGCAGGGTGAGTACCACCCAAGACGGAACTAGCAAGACATACCATCTCCGGTTTACTTCCCGTATCTGCGTGACGTAGGTGGACGCCTTTTTAGGAGAGCGGAAGCAGGTTGGAGTCTATTCATTCCAATGGAAGAGTGAACGTGAACACAGCTTCTGAACCATTCTTTAGCCCCATGGTCACTGAACTAAATATTGGACCTAATCGTCACAAGACACATAATATTTACTAGATTTTCATACTAAAATGTCTTATATTTAAAGGGTTTCAGGAGAAAATCAACTTGGTTAGCGACCTTTCTCTATCCCAGCAACACACTCAGATTTGGGAAGATATCTGAAGAGTCTATCTCCAGTCTGACAGACGAGACATGGAGGGCAAGTCATTTTATGCTTGGTTGCGCTCGGGTGTTGTTGCGCTCTGAAAATAGCCGATCTACAAGCTCACACAACAAGTTGTGAGCTTGTAGATCGGCTATTTTCAGCATGCAACCAAGTGTAAAATCAGCCATTGCTGACAGCCATTGCTGCCATCAAGGCTAGAATACATTCAGAATACATTTTAGTCGACTGAATCAACTGTAGATTTAGTTGACTAAAACGGGACAAAAACTGAAACATTTCAGATGACTAAAACTCTATTTTACTCAAAAACTAAATCAAAGTTTGCTGTCAAAATCATCACAGCTGTGTTATTTTTTCAGTTCACGTCCCTGGCGAGCAGACAGAACTCTGTCAGAGTGATGTTTCAACAGAGAAGCAGAACACCAGCAGCTCCCCACATCACAACCCAGTGTCCACCAGTAGACAGGGTGATGTTTCAACAGAAAAGCAGAACACCAGCAGCACCTCACATCACAACCCAGTGTCCACCAGTAGACAGAGTGATGTTTCAACAGAGAAGCAGAACACCAGCATCACCCCCCTTCACGACCCAGTGTCCACCATGAGACAGAGTGACGTTTCAACAGAGAAGGCAGTGGCAGAGGCCAGAGAAACCTACAAAAGCAAAAAGAAGCAGAAAAAGAAAGAAGAAAGTGAGCCTTTTTTTTTTGCACAAACAAAATGTCTTCTATCATCTGAGATTCTCTTCTTTCTTCCTCCTGTGAATTTATTTAGTGAGTTTATTTTTTAAGTATAAAGTTATTAAATAATATGTCAGTCATTTCTTTGTGTATTTAGGTCATTTGCCATGTCTGCCCTGTGCAACTGCAAAGCCTAAAAATCTAAATGTAATTTGTTATTCATATGTTCAACGACAAAAACACAATTAAACCGTTAATCGCAATTATTTGTGTGACAATTAGTCGACATGTAAAATGTCATAATCATGACAGCCTTATGACAGCCCTACATGTTCATAATCATAACAGCCCTGTTTGTATTTTATTTGACAGGAAAGTCT
The DNA here is from genome assembly GCF_963280865.1 of Gymnoscopelus braueri. Classification (NCBI taxonomy): domain Eukaryota; kingdom Metazoa; phylum Chordata; class Actinopteri; order Myctophiformes; family Myctophidae; genus Gymnoscopelus; species Gymnoscopelus braueri. The sequence continues at coordinate 6,958,478 of NC_137613.1, forward strand.
CCAGGATTTGGCGTACTGAGCTGCCAGGTGAATATGAATTCTATTCTCACCACCGTAATCTTGGCATCATCCTATTTCTGACTAATAAAGTATTCAATCAATCAATAAATCAATCAATCACCACACTGTAACTGCTTGCCTCTCTCTATAATTCTGTGAAGTACAATAATGTAAGATAATCCAGTGGACTAAAGAAAAATTATGCTGATGTGAACTTATTTTGAGGTCTGCAATTGGACGGTGGAGAACACAAAGGATTATTGTGCTCACGTTCAAGGACGGAAGCACAAGCAGGTGAGACATATTTTCATATGTTCACAAGTTATGAATATGAATGAAATGATCTGATTCCTCCATCCATCCATCCATCCATCTATCCATCCATCCACCAACGTTATTGTCACGTCACAGTTAAAAGTGGGGGACATTCTTGTTTGTGCAGGCTCGCACTATTGCAAAGAAAAAAGAGAAGTAGGGAAGAGAGAATACAAATATAGAAAAAGAAACGCATACAGTACAGTAGAGTGCATAAAAATGTACCGTAATTTATATCATTGGTTCTTAAATTGAGGACCTGGGGTCCTTGGGGGGGTTCCAGGGGGTCCCCAGCAAAATGTGTTAATATAGCATCACAATAATTTTTACCTTTTATACTTTGGCTATTCAAAAATAGCAGATCTACAAGCTCATAGCACGGCACACTGCCGCGCTATGAGCTTGTAGATGTAGAAGATATATATATCTTTGAGCGAACATTTTTAACTCAAATCCTTGCTTTTGGGGGGTCCCTGGAACAAAATATTAGAGATGGGGGTTGATGCATATCATTTTGGGGGTCCTTGACATGAAAAAGTTTGAGAAGCACTGCTTTATATACTGTATACCCCGCTCAAAAACGTGTCTGTCTGTCTGACTGTCTGTCCACAGAAAATGAAGAGGATCTTTGTGACAGAAGGTACTACAGTATACCTTGTTATTACACGGCTTGGTTGAATTCAGCGGTGTGTTATTTCTGGATAATGACCGATGAGCTCAATAACAGACCGATGTCTAATCAAATACTCAGAGCACCTGCTCATATCAACCTGTCTAATCAAATACTCAGAGCACCTGCTCATATCAACCTGTCTAATCAAAGACTCAGAGCACCTGCTCATATCAACCTGTCTAATCAAAGACTCAGAGCACCTGCTCATATCAACCTGTCTAATCAAATACTCAGAGCACCTGCTCATATCAACCTGTCTAATCAAAGACTCAGAGCACCTGCTCATATCATCCTGTCTAATCAAATACTCAGAGCACCTGCTCATATCAACCTGTCTAATCAAATACTCAGAGCACCTGCTCATATCAACCTGCGCTGCTTGATTTTATGCTGTATCCAAAATGACAGCCATGTAAACAAACACACCGTGTCATTTGCAGCTAAACATTGCTCTCAAGAATGTTTTCGAAAACATTTTAAGCGAGAAATAGACGATGCAGTAACCAAAAATGTATTGTATTTGATCTACTACACTTCCTTGTTTTCCGAGGCGAGCGTGTCCGCCCAGTGCAACACTTATGGAATACTTTCATTTCCGTAAGCAAGGAAATACTTTGTTTTGTTGTTACTTTTGGGTCAATTTATTTATTTATTTTATTAAGTAGTACAGAAGTCCTGACGTCACTCGTCCATCCCCTGGGTCGTAAAGTCATTTCTCTATGGAGAATAACATTGGGTCATCATAGAATCGTCTCATATAAGAATTGAGGTCCAAAAATAAACAAACCGTCTCGGCGATATCGTCAGGGAGGTGACTCTGTATCGTTTATGATAGTCAGTCACTCATATTTGAAACAGTCCGTTTCTGGCGAAAATTTTACTAATTCGGCGGAAGTAACATTGTCGTTTTCTCACCGTCAGTTGATGCTTCATATCCATAAGAGTAAAACCACCGGGGTCGTTTGTTTATTTTTGGAACACAGTTCTTATTGTCTCCGCCAGGCAGAAAGGAACACAGTTCTTATTTGACACTATATTACACACATCTATGGGAATTCAGAACGGGGGGGGGGGGGGACGCGACCCAGGTAGGATGTGTAAATTACGTCAGACTTCGGTTCCCCAAAAGCGGGATAATTGATGATTATGTGATTATGTGATCAATTATCCCTTGCTTATCTCATGGTCTGTTGTTGTCCACATGTACTGTATGTGACATTGATGCATCTTGTTTATTCTTAACCCTCTGTTCTACAATCACAGCAGGTGAACTGGAGAAAGGACGAGGTATGATTTATTATTGTTTTTATGTATTACTTGTTTCATATGTTGGGTTATCAGAGATGCTGTGGAGAGGATTTCATGTGATAGTGGACGAGTGCTGCTTAAACTATAGCAGACGATCATAATTCTGTCATTCTTTTGTCATTGACTGTAGACTTTAAATTGAACTCAATTGAAGCTTTCCTTTCACCTCAGTGTTCTACGATATTTCCACGTGTCAAGAGATGCTATCGTACCTCAAGAGCACACAGCGGGCAGAACCAGTCATCGGTGAGTTGGGCTCCATTATCTGTAGAATCACTGCAGACAGGTATGTGATATGATGCCATTTAACTCTGTCACTGCCAGACTTATTTATTTCTGGCTGCGTGCACCCACTGCCAGTGATTTGTCGATGTTCTTACCTTTTGTAGTACAGTATAGCCACAGAATATGTATCTCCATTATGCTCAATCCCCTGATAGTTGGTAATCACTGGGTGTTTCACTGTGCTTCCACGAAAAGTCAAATGACACTTTTCCTTCATTAATAATGAATGGAGTGTTTTCTGTTGGCCAGGTCTGCTTCATATTGTGACGTGTGTCAGCAGCCGAGGTGACGGTGTTCCTCTGAGCGTGTGCAGCATCTGCCGCTGTACGTTCCTCGCCTCCTACTTCAGAGCCCATATGTGTCATCCTATACACATCCAGGAGACTCTGGTGAGTCCTCTCAGAACCACATCTGCTGGGTCAGTGGCAGTAAAGTACTTTACTTTACAATTTTGAGTTACTTTTTTACTTTACTAGAGTATTTCCAATTTGCAACACTTTTACTTCTACTCCACTACATCTCAGAGGCAAATATTGTACTTTTACTCCACTACAATGATTTGAAAACTTAAGCTACTAGTTACTTTGCAGATATAAATTGTGATATTATAAAACATACATTAACCACTTTAGCCCTATTTTATACCTAGGCTATTTTCAAACATTTTAGTACTTTTACTTTTGGTACTTTAAGTATATGTTGAGGCCAATGCTTTTGTACTTTTACTCAAGTAACATTATGAACACAGGCCTTTTACTTGTAAAAGAGTGTTTTTATATTGTGGTAGTTTTTATATTGTGGTATTGCTACTTTTACTAAAGTAAAATATCTGAGTATGTCTTCCACCTCTGGTCAGTGGTGAAACGTTTTCATGCCAAGGGACCCTTAAATGAATGTGGATTTGGCCGCGGACCCCCATCTGAAAATCTTTTGTGCCAAGGACCCCCATACAAGATTTGTGGTGTTAACAATGATGAAAAAGATGAAAAGATCATCCCACCAAAATGAAAGATATTCAAACATTTTTGAAAATAGCCGTTTGTATATATTAGCGTTAAAGTGGTTAAACATATTGATATCAACTCATTTTGCTGGGGACCTCCCGGAACCCACTCGAGGGCAAAATGGAACCAAATGGACCCTTACAGGTCCGTTCTGTTCCATTTGTACACTCTCAGAGTTATAGCTCCATAAGGGTCCATTTGGTTCCTAACTATCAATCATTTTGCTGGGCACCCCCTCAAAGACCCCTGGGGGTCCCTGGACCCCACTTTGAGAAACACTGATCTAGGTAATCTTCTGTATCTACTGTATGTAGCAACTTCAAAGAAACCTCACACATTTATTTGTAAGAAAGAATCTCCTTGACAACCTGTCATCATTATGGTGGGACAATAATACCTAACCACGGGACTTTGTATGTGTCGTCTTTTGTGTTCTAGACGCACCAGAATATCAATTCAGTCACAAATCCACATGTGAGTGAAAGGGTCCTGACATCACTGGCCTGGAAGCAGGAGAACGCTCAAGGAGCTGGACCCATGGTGCTCAAGGTAAAATGCCAAACAAAGCAAATTTGAGGTTGTCGGGTGATCCTTGATGTATTGCAGCCAGTCAGTCCACTAAAACTTGACACTTAAGTGTTTAAGTTCTTATCCCACGGTTTTTGTAACCCATTTTTTCACACAGTGCCAATTGCCTAAGTAATCCTGGGCGCTACTCTCCCTCTGCCAGCCTGGGGAGAGCCCTGAACTGACCTCATGCTTCCTTCAATGCATGAGGAGTGAGCAGGCCGATTCTTATCACCCGACAGGGGAGGAGTTTCCCCGGTAGGACGTAGCGCGTGGAAGGAACACGTTATTCCAACCAGTTCCTTTCCCCTCCATCAGGCGCCCCGGCTGACCAGGGAGAGGCAGTATAGAGACCAGAATTACTGCAACTTCACACTTTTTTTTTTCTTTCTTTCTTTCTTCCTTTCTTCTTCCCTTCCAGATAATTGAGCTCCCAAACAGGATTTTTGCCATGCTCAGTAACGACTATTGGCACGGTGAGTACTGGCCTTTGCCATCAAATGATGTCAGGCTTGTCAGGGCGTGGCCCACCTCCGCCCCACTGTCCTGTACTACGTATATCTAAAGGCCCACCTCCGCCCCACTGTCCTGTACTACGTATATCTAAAGGCCCACCTCCGCCCCACTGTCCTGTACTACGTATATCTAAAGGCCCACCTCCACCCCACTGTACTACGTATATCTAAAGGCCCACCTCCGCCCCACTGTCCTGTACTACGTATATCTAAAGGCCCACCTCCGCCCCACTGTCTTGTACTACGTATATCTAATTGCTTTCTTTAATGATTCTTTAACAGTCTGCCAGATTCTCAACACGTACTTCCGCAAAGACTGGCAACATGAAGGTCAGTGGTTTTATTATAACACTTCATTAGCTAAATAAGGTTTGTGTTTTATAATGACGTGTTCTGTGTTCGGTGTGTATGCATAGTTCCAAACATGGTGGTCACACTGGATGAGCTGCAGGACGGCCTCACATCTCCTCAACTGGGTGAGTACTGAGTACCAACAGTACCTTCACAGGTATTAATACTGAGTACTGAGTACCAACAGTACCTTCACTTCATTAATATATTTGAGTTCTTATAACTATAACTATACTGTGTTAATAATACATTATAAGCATGTTTATAATGCATTATAGACATCGGCTTCATAGGGAGCCAGGATCATTGAATATTATAATGCTCATAGTTTTACTCTGTGACTAAATGTTTCCTCTAAAAATCTCTAGATGAATGATAAACAAAAAAGATAAATAAACTAGAAAATGTGCTCCTCGGAGCACAAGTCTCCGCCGGTGTTCTCAGAGGGACACACACACACACGCACGGACGGGTGATTTGTACTGGAAGGTACTGTTCCAATCAAGACTGATTGGTCCTGTCTTACCTCACTTCAAAAACATAAATGGCTTTTTGAAGTGACACACCTATTAATAGGATTTTATTTCGTCATGCGTCCCTCTAGCCAATCAAAAGCATTGGTGTCAACATATTGACACGTGTCACGTGGAGCTTGACCAATGTTAGCTTGGCTAGGAGGGAGGTGAACACACGGCGGGACGAAGCAAAAACATACTCTCCGCCTCCGGCGGAGACAATGATAGATAAATGCTCATAGTTTTGATGCATTCTAATAATTTCATAATATTCAGCTGCTCAGGGACCCTCGGAGTCAGAGACGCCCCTGGCTGTTCAGGGACCCTCACAGTCAGAGACACCCATGGGTGCTCAGGGACCCTCGGAGTCACAGACACCTCAGGGCCCTTCGGAGTCAACAACACCGGTGGGTGTTCAGGGACCCCCGCAGTCACCAACACCCCTGGGTGCTCAGAGACCCTCGCAGTCAGAGACACCCCTGGGTGTTCAGGGCCCTTCGGAGTCAACAACACCGGCGGGTCTTAAGGGACCCTCACAGTCAGAGACACCCCTGGGTGCTCAGGGACCCCCGGAGTCAGAGACACCCTTGGCTGTTAAGGGACCCTCGCAGTCAGAGACACCCCTGGGTGCTCAGGGACCCTCGGAGTCAGAGACACGCCACCATCAGTCTAGCTCAGCTAAATGTGGTAAGCTTGCAGGCTCAGCAATATGCCAAGATAAAATGTGGGAAAACATGAATTGGAAGCATTCTTTCTAACAGTGTCAACGTTAAACCCCTTTCCCCTCTGTTTGTCATCATGCCAGTCAGTGTGTTTTAGTAGAACCGTTGGACTGACTCAGTTGTAATTTTCCTTTTCTGTTTATCATTTTAAAGCTACTGCTGAGCCCCCTGGTGGTGAAATGACAGCACAGCATCCCACCAATACAGAGCCTCCAACTGCAGTCTCTAAGCTGGAAGGTGTTGTGTTGTGTTGTGTTGTGTTGTGTTGTGTTGTGTTGTGTTGTGTTGTGTTGTGTTGTGTTGTGTTGTGTTGTTTTAATCATCTCTGTTAATTTTCATGTATTGTGTTATTCAGTGTTAATTTTGTCGACTAAAATGTTGGTCGACTACCTTTTTTCACTGACGAAAACTAAATAAAAACTAACCTATGACTAAAACTATTAAACATATTGACAATTTCGTCAACAAATAAAAACTAGACTCAAATGTTAGTGAGGGATCTAGTGGAGAAGAGATCCAGTAGAACTGAAAGACAAGTCATTTTATGCTTGTTTGCGCTTGGGTGTTGCGCTCTGAAAATAGCAGATCTTCAAGCTCATAACGCGTCGCAGCGCGACGCGTTTTGAGCTCGAAGATCTGCTATTTTCAGAGCATGGGCTTGTAGATCGGCTATTTTCAGCATGCAACCAAGTGTAAAATCAGCCATTATGACGCCATCAAGGCACCGACAAAATACATTTTAGTCGACTAAATCAACTGTAGATTTAGTCCACTATAATCTTATGATTTTATAGTCGACTAAAACCAGACTAACAGTAAAACATTTCAGATGACTAAAATATGACTAAAACTAAATGGAATTTTATTCAAAGGACTGACTAAAACTAAATCACAATGTGCTGTCAAAATCAACACTGGTGTTATTATCTTGTTCTCTAATATCTGCATATTTCTTTCCTTTTTCTTTTTTTTTGCGCAGCAAAGCATCCAGTAATGTTTTGCGTACTGAGCTGCCAGGTGAATATGAATTCTCTATCGTCATTGACATCATCACCACCCTGTACTTGCTTGGCTCTTTCTATACTCCTATGAACGTATGAAGCACAGTGTAAGATAACCCAATGGACTAATGATGCTGATACACATTTATTTTAACTCCCCATCAGGTGTGCAATATGAAATTCCAGACCACATGGCAATACTTTTCTCACGTGAAAGGAGGGGAACACAAGCAGGTGAGACGTAATTATTTTATTATGTTCACAAGTTAGAATATTAATGAATTTACTTCATCAGAACCTTCCAATAACGTGTGCTTGCGTGCGTGTGTGCGTGTGTGTGTGTGTGTGTGTGTGTGTGTGTGTGTGTGTGTGTGTGTTCTTTCCTTCTGTCTGTCCACAGAAAATGAAGACTATCTTTGTGACAGAAGGTACTACAGTAAACCCTGTTATCTCATGGTCTGTTGTTGTCCACATGTACTGTATGTGACATTAATGCATCTTGTTTATTCTTAACCCTCTGTTCTACAATCACAGCAGATGAACTGGAGAAAGGACGAGGTATGATTCATTATTATTCTACTTTTATATTGTCGCTGTCAGGCAGAAAACAGAAAACATTTTTAAACTAGTGCTATTGATTGAACACCCTTTATATGTGTGGGTTTTACAAATATTGAACCAATATAATATATAAAAAGCTCTTCTGGCTAAACCTCCTAACTCCATTGGATCCTCAAACTGTCGTTCAAACCATCTAACTCCAACTTGTGGAGAATGACGAAGTCAGACGGAGAAAAAAAACTATTTCCGCATTAATGTTCAAAAACCTCCTAACTCCATTGAGCTGTATTTGTGTAAAGTGATGATAATATAAGGACACATTTTGGCAATGTATGAAGTCACCGTACCAACTTTGATGAAGCAGTATTGTGTTGTATTGTAAAGCTTAATAGAAGCTTGCTTTCATCTCAGTGTTATACAGTTCTATCCTGACTGAATGCCAGTACATCAAGAAAGAACAGCGGGCTGAACCAGTCATCGGTGAGTCGGGCTAAATCATTTGGTATCGGTACTACAGTATAATCACTTTGTGATGCAATTTTTTTGTATAGTAGTTATTGTTAATGAAAATGTAATTTGTCACACAGTTGCAAACACAAGTGACTGTTGTCCTTGATCAATAATGAACGTAGCATTTTCTTTGGTAAAGGTCTGCTTCATGTCGTGATGTGCGTCAGCGCCCGCACTAACTGCACGCCTCATTACCTGTGCCTGGTTTGTAAGTGTACGTTCCCTGCCTCCGACTTCAAAGCCCACCTGTGTGATCCAAGACACATTAAACACACTCTGGTGAGTCCCTTGTTTCTGTTCATTCTTCAATGCATGGACCAGTGGCAGAACAACTCAAAGCCGGGCCGGGAGGCACAGCACAGTGATCAGGCCCCCCCTGCGAATGCACGCGCGTGCGCAAAATTTTGCGGGTTTTCGGCGGATTCGGTCACTTTTTGGGGGGCTTTTTGTCACTTTATTTCGGTTTTAGGGTTAGGGTATAGGGTTAGGTTAGGGTTATGTTGTTTAATTCATATTTTTGCCTGATTTTACCGATTTATTATCTGACGGCCCGGGCCCTCCTGGGTCGCGGGCCCGCCCGCCTCCCTGACCTCCCCGGACGCTCCGCCACTGGCATGGACCTTTAGAGTTTTGTGTTGTTGAGTTGAGTAAAAGTGTGAGTTGCAGTCTATAATGTGCATTAAGCCATTAAAACCGCGAACGCATCCGTGTCATTTTAGATTTTAGCGTTGGCTATTCAACAATAGCAGATGTGCAAGCTCACAGCACGTCCCTTTGTGCCGTGCTGCGAGCTTGTACATCTACACATTTTTTTTTAAATCTTGAAATATATATATATATATATATATATATTTTTTTTTTTTACACAAATCTTCTCTTCTGGGGGTCCCTGGCACAAAATATTTTCAGATGGGGGTCCACGGCCAAATACATATCATTTGACTGTTATTTATTATAACTACAGTGTTATTTATTATAACTACAGCTTCTCTCAAGCTCTCTCTCACAAGCGTACATTCAGCTCTGTTGCACCAACAGTTAAGCTTAGCAAGAAAGTCATAGTGTTAGGTCAGAGTTTGGCAAGATAATTTAATTTCATCACATTGAAAAGGAACAACTTCTAGGTCACCAGGTCCTATAGTACCAACAGAATGGAGATTAGAGGAACATATTCCTGAGCAGAAGTGTGTAAGTCATCAGTCTAGGGGCACGGCGGCGGCGCAGTCGGTAGCGCTGTCGCCTCACAGCTAGAAGTTCCTGGGTGTTCTCTCCTCCGCGTCATCAGTGCCCATACCCTAGGTGGGGTTGGTGAAAGGGCCTTTCTGTGTGGAGTTTGCATGTTCTCCCCGTGTCCCCTAGGGTAGGTACCCTCACAAAAACACACGCGCATGTGTTTTTGGGGGGCGGGGGCAGGGGAGCAGAATACCGAAACCCAGTTAGCTAGCCTTGCTGTGAAGAGTTCCTTGGTTGACGCGGGTGGCTTGTCACACTGGAGCCTTCAACACGCGTAATGACACTGTCATTATAGTGGTAAAATTACACCATGGGTCTTTCTACTTGTTCTCTTTGATTTGAATCTGTGCTCTAGATGCACCAGAGTCCTGCTCGATTACCATCTGCCTGGAATGGAAGCGAGTGTGAAGAGGTCCTGACATCTTTGGCCTGGCAGGAGGAGAATGCTCAAGGACCTGAACACATGGTGATCAAGGTAAAATGCACTGGTGGAAAAAGTGCTAAAATGTTGTACTTGAGTAAAAGTATCAATACTGCAATGTAGAAATACTCTGTTACAAGTAAAAGTCTGGAATTCAAAATGTACTCGAGTCATCATGCAGAATTTCCCATTTCAAGTTTTCAAATATATAAAAATCTTTTGAAAATGGCCAAAATGTATATAGGGCTGAAGTGGTTCATGTATGTTTTGTAATAATAATAATCAAAATCTACAAATTTGGAATTTGGAAGCAAATAATTACAAATACCTGAACATTTTACTTAAGTGCAATACTTGAGTAAATGTACTCAGTTACTTTACACCACAGGTAAAATGACAAACAAAGCGAATTGGAAGTCATTGATCCTTATGTATGGCTGGGTGGGATGTGTTCCTGTCAGTACTGTAAAACTTGACACATTTATTGTATTTCTTTCAGATAATTGATCTCCCGTGCAGCATTTTTTACATGCTCAGTGACGACTATCAGCATGGTGAGTACTGACCATGTCATCAAACCACTGTTGATTTTGACGGCAAATCTTTATTTAGACATAGTGTTTTGAATAAAATTCCATTTAGTTTTAGTCATGTTTTAGTCATCTGAAATGTTTTAGTGTTAGTCTAGTTTTAGTTGACTAAATATCATAAGATTATAGTCAAAATACCATCAAAATATAGTCAAAATACAATTTTGTCGACTAAATCAACTGTAGATGCCTTGATGGCGTCGTAATGGCTGATTTTACTCCGGGTTGCATGCTGAAAATAGCCGATCTACTATTATATCTACTATGTAGATCTGCTATTTTCAGAGCGCAACACCCGAGCACAACCAAACATAAAATGACTTGTCTTTTAGTTCTACTGGATCTCTTCTCCACTAGATCCCTCACTAACGTTTAGTCTAGTTTTTATTTGTTGATGAAATTGTCAATATATTTAGTCTTAGCTTTAGTCATCATAGCTTAGTTTTTATTTAGTTTTCGTCAGTGAAAAAAGGTAGTCGACCAACATTTTTCGTTTTAGTTGACGAAACCAACACTGCATCAAACATATCGTTGCTGTCAGGGCAGAAACCTCCCATCTCCATATTCTAACCTTTGGTGTTTTTTTTGTCAATTAATGCTCTTACTTGCCCCCACAAAAGCATCAAAAGTAGCAGATCCTCAAGCTCGAAACGCTGTGCAGATCGACGCGTTTTGTAGCTTGTAGATCTGCTGCTTTTGCCGTTGTTGAACTTGAATTCTGAAAAGTAACAGTTTTGGACATATGAGGTTTCCACCCGACAGAGACGATATAGGGGGCTTGTCAGCGAGTGGCCCACCTCCACCCCTCTGTCCTACACCAGTGGTTCTCAAACTATTTCATGTCAAGGACCCCCAAATTGACACATATTAGCCCGCGGACCCCCATTTGAAAAGATATGTCAGGGACATAAGAGAAGATTTTTCGGTTCTAGCAGTGATTTTCAACCATTTTAATTTCAAGGACCCCCAAGTTTGACATGCATTAGAGGCTACGGACCCCCATTTTAATGGCATTTCTCTCTCTGAGACCCCAATTTATATTGTAAAATCAATGTTAATTTGGACCAAATGGACCCACCAAATGGACCCAGGGTCCATTTGTACACTCTCAGAGTTACAGACCCACAAGGGTCCATTTGGTTCCTAACTATCCCTCATTTAGCTGGGGACCCCCTAGAACTCCCTCACGGACCCCACTTTGAGAACCAATGTCCTACACTGTTCTAATGGTTTCTAATGATCCTTTAACAGTCTGCCAGATTCTTGACGAGCTCTTCCGCAAAGACTGGCAACATGAAGGTCAGTGGTTTTCATGTAACGCTTCATTAGCTAAATAACGTTTGTGTTTTATTCTGACATGTTCTGTTGTTGTGTTTATTTATGCATATAGAGCCAAACATGGTCTCACTTGATGAGCTGCAGGACAGCCTCACATCTCCTCAGCTGGGTGAGTACCACCGTAGCCTCTTGAACTTTTTACACCAAAATAACTTTAGTTCTAGAGCTGGTTCCGTTCTAGATCCTTGTAACCGTGGTGCTTTCACGGAACCGGCCGTTTCCACCAGTTTAAAGCACCATTGTAGTTAGGGGGCAGGAGTCCTCAGTTTGCAACAGGTTCGATTCCAGGCCTGGCCAGCAATGTGTCGAATATGACCGGTCAAAGTGTCCATTTAATAGGGTGAAATTCAATCGTCAGTGGCGGTTACAGTTCTTTTTTTTATGATGATTTTTTGCTTGCTTTTGCCATTGTTTATATCTTATCTGCATCTTACAACCTGTAGAATAGTGACACGCCCGCTTTGGTTTCCAGTTCAGGGCAAGAAAAACCGAACCGAACCAACTTTTAGGATTCTGAACCAATTCATTTTCAGTGGAAACACTCTGAACTGGTCCAGAATTAGGCGAGAAAAAAGAACGGAACCGGTTCAACCCCGGTGGAAAAGAGGCCTAAATATCAACAGGTAGTGTTCATGTGTGATGAGCTGGACCTGCACAGTAACAATGTTACACTCTTATAGAAGCTATTTAACAACGTTTTGGGCATGTCATCATTATTGGTGAAATGTTTCTTATTTAAAGCCCTCCCGCAGTAACCTTTCAGCTGTTTAAAACAACATTAACCCTGGCATCCCTATTTTACGCATGTCATTGTAGGCGAAAATTCTCAAAAAATTATGTACTCTGCTCTATGCTGGTGTCGGGCAGCGAAAAAAGCAGACAAGCCCACAGCGCATCGTGATGCGACACGTTGTGAGATTGTAAAGCATCTATTTTCACTGTGTGACACCGACCACTCGTATAAAACTTAATTGTGGTCAGTTAAAGCTGCACTCTGCAATTTTCGTGTGCTACCGGACATTGGAATACAGGTTCTGACATTTTTACCACTGAGCTAATAGAGCACATCTACTTCAGGCAGTACCACTTGTCAACCAGTAGAGGTCACTGCAGGATCTAAATGTCTCAATAGAAGAGCAGGGAGAGAAAAGAAATACAACCAGTGAAGTTGTGGTAGTTATTTAGTATTAACATACTCTACCATACAGATTTGTCAAAATAACATTTTATTCACCAAAAAAAGCTTTAATGTAGCTTTAATGTTTTCTATATTTTTTTACAAATAAGTGTATTTTTTAAATGGTAGTTTTGGAATTGATTTGATTTCATACTTGAAGGTGGATTAGAGCACCTCTTCCTCCTCATAACTACACGCTGAGACAGCGCTCACTTTGAATGAGATTTTCACTTCAACGTCTCTTAACAGGACAATAACGCTTTGACCTTGAAACTTTGTGGGTGTCTGTCTAGTCCACCAAGTCCGCCCGGTCGCCATAGCGCCGTGTCTTCTGATTTCCACCTGCAACCATGTGACAAATGGTGAAACAAAAACATGAAGCGAAGCTAATCTGATTAGGAAGGATAAAGATTATAAATAAATAGAAAAATAAAATAAAATAAATTAATAAAAATAGTAATACATTCTAAATAGTGATGGTATAAATGCTGCTAGTGATAGAATATATTGTTATAATATAATTAGAAAAAGATGCATACAAATTGTTTACGTCTGAAAAACTAAACAAAATGTTGTTTCTTTTTGTTTCGTCTGTTCTGATATGTAATATTTGAAGCTCTGTGTTAGTTCATTTTCTTTTGTTTGCTCTTATGCTACTTTGATCATTTATTTTAAATGGTAAAAAGGTGGGCAAAATAAGCTTCGGCTTCAGCCCATACCTTTTCGGTCAAATAGTCATCTTGTTGACTAAGTTGTACTGTATGTTCAACTGTTTTGTTTAATAAAAATAACTAACTAACTAACTAAGCCCTGCTCCTTATTACACCTTATTTACAGAGTTTTTTTTGCTTTTTTTGTCAGTTGCCTGTATTACCTTTGTGTTGTTTCTCAGTCCCTACAGAAACTCCACAGCATCCAGATGTGAAGGATCTCACTCCACAGCCCGTTCCAGTGGAAAAGGAAGCAGTGCCTGTGGAAGATTCCCGTGTCCATAAACCTGAGGAGGAGAAGAAGTGTCCCACTCAGAACACCTCTGTGGAACGTAGAGCAGACACAGACACTCTGACACAAAGTACAGAAGAACAAGACCCTGAAAAAGGCAAAGAAGAAGAAACCCACTCTGAACCATGTGCTGAGTGGGTCCAGAGGCCGGCCGCTGAAAAGGACCGAGTGATGGGTGAGGCTTTGAAGATGAAGTAACTAAGTACATTTACTCAAGTACTGTACTTAAGTACAATTTTTACGTACTTTTACTTTACTGGAGTATTTCCAATTGTCTATACTTGTACTTCTACTCCACTACTTCTCAGAGGAAAATATTGTACTTTTACTCTACTAAAATGTTTTGAAAACTTTAGTTACTTGTTACTTTGCAGATATATATTATTGCATTATAAAACATACATTAACCACTTTAGCCCTATTTTGTACATAGGTAATTTTAAAATAGTCGATCTACAAGCTCACAACGCGACGCATCGCGACTCGTTGTGAGCTTGTAGATCTGCTATTTTCAAACATTTTAGTACTTTTACTTTTGGTATTTTAAATACATGTGGATAGATTTGGATAGATTTGGATAGATTTTGTACTTACATTTTGAATTCCGGACTTTTACATTGCAGTATTGATACTTTTACTTAAGTAAAACATTTGAGTACTTTTTCCACCACTGCAGGAGTGATGGCTGAGGCTGTGAAGATGACAGGAGTGATGGCTGAGGCTGTGAAGGTGACAGGAGTGATGGCTATGGCTGAGGCTGTGAAGGTGACGGGAAGAAGGCAGAGTTCGGGGGTTCAGGACACGTCCCGTAAAAGAAAGGGCGACGCAGGAGAAGAGGACAAAACAGAAAGTGGCGCGACTAGCGAGGACGCCACTCCAAGGAGGGTCGGGAGAGACCTCGGTAGGCCTGTTACATGTTATTACGTAATCGCCTAATCGCAATTATTTGAGATAATCGCAATCATTTTTGCATAATAGTCATAATTGTTTCCATGTTGAAAACATTTCCAAACATTTTCCAAAAATAGCAGAAATAGCAGATCTACAAGCTCACAACATGTCACTCTATGACGTGTTGTAAGCTTTTGGATCAGCTATTTCCACTATTTTAACATTTTTATATTTAACTTATTTAAAGTATAAAATAATTAAATGTGTCAGTAATTTTGTTGGTATATTTAAGTTATTTAAGTCTATCTATCTATATCTGCCCTGTGACATTTGTGATTATGAAGCCTAACAGAAATTAAGTTTTTATTCATAAGATGAATAAAACAATATTGGAACATATTATGTTCCAATATTGAATGCCAAAAAACACAATTCAAATCCTTAATCACAATTATTTGTGTGACAAACTAATGGTCAACTTAAATGTTGTTATGGTGACACAGCTCTAGACCTCGGCTCGGAGACGGAGAGCGGGACGACGGAGAGGAAAAGGCAGAAAAGGAGGGAAGAAGACGCAGCGCCAGCCGACTGGCCGGACGTCCTGCAAGGGGTCTGGCCATTGGTCAGGAGAGATGTCAATCACACTCCGCCACACTCCACCCTGGAACAGGAAGCTGTACCTGAGAAAGATCCCCGTGTCCATGAACCCGACGGGAGAGTCCTCCACGGTATAGGCCTGTTATTGTCACAATTATTACATAATCGTCTGATCACAATGATTGTTGATATGTTCATACATTTTCAAATGTAAAAAAAAGCAGAAATAGCAGATCTACAAGCTTACAAGGCGCCACAAAGTGACGCGTTGTAAGCTTGTAGGCAAATGTTTGAGAGAAGGAGAGAGAAAGAATACAGCTGCATTAGTTAATTTGCTGTTTCATATGTCTACAGTATAGTGAGCTGTTACTCAGTGACCTGTGAATTATGGCACGGTTGTTTAAGTATTACTAGTGTCATTCTTTTTATTAATACAAAATAAATGAAAAAAGTTTTAGGAAGGCGGTATGAGTCACCAGAACCAAGGACGGTGTTTTCAATCAGTATCATGATTCAAATGGAGTTTGAAGTTTGAAGGGTTTGTACAGGAAGTTAAGTAACTGCACAACTAAGATAATCACATCTTAGTATTCTTAGTAGGTGTTTGAATCCATTACTGTATGTTCTGTGTGCGTTGACAGACTTAAGGAAAGAGAAGGAGCTCGTTGCTGAACAGGACACTTTGCATGGACTCCAACCAAAAGCTCCTCATCAACCTGCAGACGCCCCGGCTGATGTCCAGCAGCCTCAAGTTCAGGAACCGACCAGCAGGTGTCACTGTCACCCTCAGGTCACTCCTGAGGACATCATGGACCCCACAGTTACAAACACAGCCCTGTGGCACTACCTCAACAGCACTGAGAGAACAGAACCAGTCATTGGTCAGCATTTTTTGTATCGTCTAAAATGTTCCTACTAACTATGTCTTGAAATATCTGGTTTATGACATTATATGAGAGAGTTTATTATGGTGCGATATTGAGCTAGATAGCTTATTTTAGGTGATGATCGTATGTCCATTACATGCATACTTGAATGGATGTGTTTAGTTTGTCCTGCTCAGACCAGTGTTGCATTGCTGAATTGGAACGTGGTTGCACAGTATTTTAATGTTGTGACGCGCACGTCGCTTAACACCTACACTACAGGTCACACAATGGACAATTGATATGCATCTAGGCTCATTCCTATGTTAATCCACCTGGTGTGAGTCGCGAACCCTGTTCTACCATGCCGTTGAAGGCACAAGGGGGCGGGGCTGGCGGGCTAAGTTAGTGCAGTGAGTGGCAGTTGGGGCAAACGCAGTCCCCACCAATATTATTTACGATTCTGTGCCTATCGGTACATAACTCGGACGGCGCTTAGTCGACTAGCAGACCATCGGCCGGTCGTCGCGGGCACTCGTGCCTGGAGGCGCTCGGGCGCGACTCCTCGGCCTCAAGGTCTGCTGAGTCGGCACGCCTCCGTCATGGTCCAAAACTATACTTTATCGGTGAAAAAAATTGTCTGCGGTTGTTTGAAAAAGCATTGTCCCAAGCGGGAGTCGAACCCAGACTCCTAGGGCTGGTGGATCTGTAGTCCAATGATTAGCGAGGTGCGCCACTGAGGCCGGTGATGAAATCGGGTATTCGGGTTGTATTAGAATGTGACGTCCTAACTCTTCTATTGTAGAGGAAAGAAGTCCCCGCCCGCGTGCCCGCCCAATAGGCTACCCTTGTGCCTTCAACGGCATGGTAGAAAAGGGTTCGCGTGTGAGTCAGGAGGCTTTGTAAACTTTGTTGAGGTGTGAATTTAAAGTTGTTTTAAATCTATGCATGTGCCTGCGCGTGCGCCTGGTCAAATACTAGGTTCCTGCACTGCCTGCAAGGCCGTCCCATGAGCAATGCAACCCTGGCTCAGACTTATCTGATTTATACCTCATCGTATGATGGTGTCTCATGCCGAAATCAGGCTTTTACTCAGCCTGAGATATCTTCACATGAATATTTCATTGTACAGGTGAAATGATAAATTGAGTTAATCAATGTATCATTTTAGTAATTAATTAATCAGCTTAGCAATGTATCATGTACAGTACAAATGTGGTTATGTCTTATTGTGGCATTCAACCGAAGGGACCAGCTGTCTAGAACAAGGTTGTTCTCTATGTATGCATGCATGTGCGTATGCGTGTGCTCTGTCATACGATGGTGTCGCATGTCCAAAATAGCAGATCTACAAGCTCACAACGAGCTGGTAGGGCGGCAATTTCTGGCACACGACACCGTTGTATGGCGAGGCATTAATAAGACCAATCACGGTGAACTACACAGCTAAGTTGATGCTGCTGAAGCTCACATTAGCACGAAAGGTCATCATTTATGTTTGGTTCAGAAACTGCACACCTAGCAGCTTATTGATATAGCTACACCCAGTATCCACAACGTTATTATACCCTGTCTTGTTTTGGTTCAAATAATGTGATAATAATTCACTGTCATCTTCTACTTTCCGTTGTGTTCACTATGTGACTGTTGTGTGACACTGTGGTCCAGGTCTGAGCATGATGACAGAGTTCCAGTGTGTTCACTATGTGACTGTTCTGTGACACTGTGGTCCAGGTCTGAGCATGATGACAGACATGTGGCCGATGGAGAACAACGCCCGCAACTATTTCCGGTGTCACTGCTGTTCCAGAGACATCATCCGTTCCCAACACATGTCTCACATCATATCTGCCAAACACCGCTACAACTACATAGTGAGTATCTGAGCCTGTGGTGGTGGCAAGGAAACTCTTTGTAATTTTGTGTGTGTGTGTCCGTCTGTCCGTCCATCCCTCCGTCCGTCCGTCTGTCTGTGAGCAGCTAATCTCCGGCACCGTTGGACAGATTAGCATGAAACTGTGCACGCATACCAAATTTCTCACATGACCCTGTTGTAGTACCACCAGGAGGCCGATTTTTGCAAAACACATTTTTGGCTATTGCTCCTGCAGATTTTGTCGAAACATCACGCAAATTGGTACTGTACACATAGGGGCGGCAGTGGCTCAGGAGGTAGAGCTGCCGCTTGGGAACCGGAAGGTTTCCAATTCGATTAGTTAGTGTCGAAGTGTCCTTGAGCAAGACACTGAACCCCTAATTTCTCCCGATGAGCAGGTTGGTGCCTTGCATGGTTTCCTCCGCCATCGGTGTGTGAATGTAATACACATTGTAAAGCGCTTTGGATAAAGGCGCTCTACAGTATATAAATGCACCATTTACCATTTACATTGCCTCTATAGTCATGTGATCAAGACGGATCTGTCAGATTTTTCATATTCCATCCTGATTGGCTAAGATTGGCTTCTAAAGTTTGCAGTAGTGGCCTGTTTTGAACAAAATGAACGTACTGTAGCGTCCGGTTGCCGAAAAACTTTGCAGGCACATGCTGTGGGCAGATAATGATGTTTTTAGACAGTATGGTCATTTAGGGTTAGATAAAGTGCAGTTTACGTATTAGAGAAATGGGACATGCTTGAGGATTCGCCAGTAACTATGGCAAAAAGAGCACAAAGCTATTGAGCAGTAAAACCCTTGGCCCGACCTAGAACTGCACATTAATGACAGACAAGAATCGATCTGTGTTGTTACTTAACTGTACTGTGTCCTACATTGTATGCATTGTTATGACCCTAGGTCATGGGTGGACAACTTTGATGATGGAGGGGGCCACTATATTTCCACACTCACTCCAGAGGGCCACATTGCACAGAAACCTCTTATCTCCGTATTTTAACTTTTTTCTTAATTACTGCCCTACTTCGTCATTCTGTGTCACACAAAAGTTGCAAAAATAGCCGATTTACAAGCTCAAAACGCGGCGCAGTACGACGCGTTTTGAGCTTGTAGATCTGCTATTTATGCTATTTTGTTATTGGAATCCTGGATACTTTTTTGCTATTTTTGAATTGGAATCCTGAAAAGTTTTTTTTTTAAATAATTTCAAAGGCATTTTGTTATACTTATTTGTTACTTTATGCACTTAAATACAAATACATTGGACATAAAAAGACAATAGAATTTTAATACTAGTCATTAAGCTACTAATATAGACTGAAGTAATTAAAGCGGGTCATGTTTAGAATTGTAACAGCTGAAATCAATAATATATCAATATTAACCAGCGGGCCTCATTAAGTGAAGGTGGGGGCCGCATGTGGCCCCCGGGCCGCCAGTTGCCCGTGTATGCCCTAGGCCTAGGGCATACATGGGCAACTGGCGGCCCGGGGTATGACCCTAGGGCCTAGGGTCATACGTGTATTTGCTGGTACTGTTTTGCCCCATGCCTGTCCTCTCCCCTCATTGGTGTGTATGTGAATGAGTGGTGGTGAGTTAAGCAATATTACACGAGAGGGTGTGCTTTACCGTCATTATTGGCACGCCTGTGATGCGGTCAGGAACGAGGCGAAGCCGAGTTCCGCCTCCGCATCACAGAAGTGACAATAATGTAAGGTAAAGCACACCCTCGAGTGTAATATTGCGATTATACAACAGTTACCAACAAAACACATCCAAATGTATTCATATTGTGGAGCAATTCATAATAAAAATGTTTGGCTATTATCCGTTTCCCTGTAAAGAGAAGAGTTTTTCACTGAGACATTAAATAGTCCCTGTAGCAGCACTATATGAGCCTGAGGCACAGTCTCATCAACACAGCCGAGCTATGCTTGCGCAGTGGAATGAATTCCAGTAGGCTATATGCTCCGTCGTACGACCGTGTCACGTGGCCAAAATAAAAAATCTACAAGCTGACAACGCGTCGCGATGGCGACGTGTTGTGAACTGGTAGATCGGCTATTTTCGCCGTGCGATACCTTCGTACGATAAAGTATAACATACAAGGACTGTTAACGAAATGGGAGTAATTTTACTTTAACACAGGAGGATATTTGTCCACCAAATAAGTCAAAATTAACAACATAGTCCATTTTGCATAGCTGTTTGTTCTCCGGTGGCGGCGGTGGGTCAGGCTATGCAGGCTACTGTCTGTTTGTTTTCCTACCGTGGGACAGCGTGACTTCACAGCACAGCTGTGTGCTATATGGTCTAATCAGCTGCGGACTGCAGTGCGGAGTGATTTATTAATGTGATTAGGCCCGTGCTATGATGCTGGTTTGAAGCACGGCTAGAAAGCTATTTCAGCCAATCAGATTGCTTGGTCGGAACTACCTGTTGTATAATGACTGATTGACTACCAGCTGGTGTGAATGGTGTCTGAGTGTGACTGGTAACTAACTAGTAGGTTGAACCTCGCAGGTGATTGGCTCCTGTCTTCATGGACTGGAGTATAAACCTTCCTACCTTCAGTTGATCAGATGTCTTCCTCTAGCACTCTGTCCTCCTGTGTTAGAACTTCCACGGGTTAAAGTTCTGGATAATCTAATGCCTTGGGAGTGTAGGGGTGGGTGATCTTTTTGTTATTAGTTCTGTTTTACTGTTAGTTTTCATTAGGTAAGATATTTGTTTTTTTGTTTCCTTTATGTTAGGTAAAAGAGGTAGAGAAGTTTGCCGCTCTAAACTCAAGACTTACCAGGGCTGAAGACTGGTGCGAGATAGAGGCCAGCATGAAAGTCCATAAACAACAAAAACGCTCACACACTGAAAAAAATGAACATTGAGGCTCTTTGAATGCAAAAATTGTCTTTTACTTACAAAAGTGCAAAAAGTGACATGGTGAAATAAAGTGATACATGATTTTTACACTGATTTTATCTTGAATATAAACTAAATGCTTGATTTGGGGGATTTTAAACCTGTGTGGACTGACTGTTTGTTTGGGGACTGGGGAGGAGGGAGTCCATCTTTTATGTGACACCTGGTGACCCCTAGGCATAAAGGGGGAACTCACTGGAGGAAAGTTGCTCATTCAGCCTGAGACTCTGTAATGTCGGAGGTTGGTTTGTGCCCGCTTGCAAGTGTGTTTGAATGAATAACAAGAGAGAGACTCTCGTACATGGTTACTGATTCAAACTGAACAGTGACTCACTCTCTACTTGTTTGTGTTTTTGCAGAAAAAGGTGCGTCCTCGTATGGTCCGTGATTGGCCAAGCAGTGTGGAACCTAATGAGCGTCCTAGAGAGCTGAGAGACCTGGCCCAACAGGTGGAGAGAGATGAGGGATGGGGAAGATTGAAGGTCATTTTTTTTTTAACTAAAATGTTTTACCACTTTGCTGGTTGCTTGGCTACTGGAGATTGTGCAGTGACCATTACTGTATTGATATAGTGACCAGGAATGCTTATAGATCATATTATCGGGTATTGTGGCATTTAAGCTATTCCATATTTTGAGGTTAGAATTCAGAGACTTAAAAAATGGCAAAATGAGGTAATTGTGGACATAACCAGCGATTTAATTCCTCAATCTATTATCAACTGTTGTTAACCAACACCTAGCATAGCAGTAGGTTATTGTATGAACAAAATAAAGATTAAACCCCTTTAGACCTGAAGCCTTTAGACCTGAAGTTTTCTGAAAAACTGAAATCTAAAATGACTCAGATTGAAGGGGTTCAGAACTCTCACATTTCCCAAGATGTACTGTTTGTAAACATGATTCTGGAAAGCTGTAGCAGTATTTGAAATGGAGGGGAATACTATAATAATATCATGTTCTAACTTGTGCAAACCATTTGAAAGGTGTTAAATAAGCAGTGACTAACATAATATTGTTTGCCATTTTATAGGTGACGGTGATGAGGTCATCCACGAGCCAGTCCCCGAAAGCTGCTGCCAAATCCCCTTTGAAAGCACGAGTCACAAGCAAAACGACGGATGTTTCTCTTAAAATGAACGAAGACCTCAAAATGATTCTCATCTCCAAGACTGTGGCGGAATTAACTGAACTGTCCAAGAGCTGCCTAACTGAAGATACATCCCAAACTGTCTCCATCTCCAAACCTACAGAGGGTCAGTATTACTTTTTCAACCATTTTAACCCTGGAGTATCTGTTTTGGGCATGTCAGTATAATATGCAACATTCTTCAAAACATTTACCTCGTTGTAATCTTTTATACAAATACAGGCACTATACTTACTTGGTTGAAAACACAAACTTAGGGTATGTTCACACTGTCCACCTTTTTATGAATAAAAATCAAAACGCTGCCAAGAGAGATTTTTCTGAAGGACAGTATGAACGTGACCTGTGGTCATCTTAACATGGTATGTTGCACAAACAGGTTAGAATCAGGGGTCGGCAACCTTTTTGACACGAAGTGCCATGTTTTTATTTTCTTGATAGTCAGTGTGCCGTATCAATATTACATTTTGTTATGACGCCACATCAGAATAAAATATTTCTAACAGATTTTGATTCCCATATTCATAACAACCTGATTTGTTTCTTCTTTTGAAATATTTGTCTTTCACATCAGGACATCGTAATGATCATTAGAATAACCCAGCTATCTCCCAGACTCCCTCCCCAGTCAGAGTTCAGAGTTTGAATGAATGTAGAATTATGTGCAGGATTTTAATTTGCACACCGATGTGAGGGGACTTAATTTAATTGACTACATTAAAAACATATATTTTATTTAAATAAATCTTATGCCTTACTTTGCCTACAGTACCCCTGTGTTAGATGGGTAGCATCCTTGTAAAAGATTATGAGTTTTACGCATGTACTGTATGCTTTTAAACAGAATGAACATTTTCTATCACAAGATGTACTGAAATGTCATTTGAAGTGATGATGCCTTATTCATATCCATCCACTTGTTGTCAGTTCCTCATCTCCATCTGTTTCTGACCATCGTTTATTTGCACTCATCCACCAACCTTTCCTCTATCCATACTGTAGGTAATGGAATAAATCAAGGCTCACAATCCTCACCGATGCACATCTTACCCCCTGACACCCAGCCAGAAAGCCCACAGAGCTGTGATGTTCAGCCAGAGAGTTATGAGGACCCCAGAAGAACCCAGCCATGGGCTCCCCATGACCCTATGACCCAGTCAAGGGCTCCCCATGACCTCATGACCCGGCCATGGGCTCCCCATGACCCTATGGCCCAGCCATGGGCTCCTCAGATCCCTGGTACGTGGCAACAGGCTCCCCAGGATTGTGACACACAACCCTGGGCTCCTCAGTACTCCTCCTCAGCACCCTGGTACCAGTCGGCACCTCAAGACCCCGGTGGTATTCAACCACAGAACCCAGAAGAACCGAGGGACAGAAGAGGCATCAAACTAGAGGAAACACAGAAGCCACTGGCGTGTCCAGACAGACAGACGTTCTTGGACCCAGAGCCACCGGTGTGTCAAAGCAACTCGGCAGGTATGTGTGTGTGTGGATTGAATCACTGCATTTATTTATGTTTATTTTATGGATTACTTTCTGTGTAGGTTTGTGTCTATCGCAGTGTTGATTTTGACACCACATTTTGATTTAGTTTTAGTCATATTTTAGTCATCTGAAATGTTTTAGTTTTTGTCTAGTTTTAGTCGACTAAATATCATGAGATTATAGTCGACTAAATGTACAGTTGATTTAGTCGACTAAAATGTATTTTGGCGGTGCCTTGATGGCGTCGTAATGGCTGATTTTACACTTGCATGCACTTGCATGCTGAAAATAGCCGATCTACAAGCTCACAACGCGTTGCAGCGCGACGCGTTGTGAGCTTGTAGATCTGCTATTTTCAGAGTGCAACACCCGAGTGCAACCAAACATAAAATGACTTGTCTTTTAGTTCTACTGGGTCTCTTCTCCACTAGTCCACGAACATTTTTTTTGTTGTTGACGAAATTGTCAATATATTAAGTTTTAGTCGTCGTTTAGTTTTTATTTAGTTTTTGTCAGTGAAAAAAGGTAGTTTAACATTTTTCATCATAGTTTTTGTCGACGAAATCAACACTGGTCTATCGGTTGACTTGTCTGTCTGTCACTCACACACACAGGGGAAATGATTGCCAGCCGTGTGTCCCTCTTCCTCAATGTGAAGCTGTCAGAAGCTGAGAGAAAGCGAGTCGTAGGTGAGTGTTTGTTTGTTTGACCTTTTGTGCACAAATGAAAAATGCTTTGCGGTGTCGAGATTTGGCTGCAGTGGTGTCTGCAAGGATTGAAGTATTTTAGAATGAAGTATCAAGTAAGTTTTACATCATCAGTCTTAAGTAAGTCCCAAGTCAATGAGCCAAAGTCAAGGCCTAACACCTGACTATTGGGCTTCAAATGTTCAACGCAGGTTTTTTTTTATTCCAAGTCACACGCCCACAAGTCAATTCAAGCCTTCATTCAAGTCATCATAAATCATCATGTCCATGTTGAGCCTCAATTGAAAGTGGAAGTCGTTAATAGAATGAGAAATGTACTTGGTCAATTGTTGATGATCTTTGCGTGTAAACATTATTATGCCAACATGAAACCTTACCAGTGGATTAACGGCTTTCAGTGGACTTGGGGAAAGAGTCTTTAGTCACCTGAATCGAGTTCTTACCTCAACCTGTGTGTGTGTGTGCGCGCGTGCGTGCGTGTGTGTGTGTGTGTGTTTTTTTCAGGTCTGGGCTCAGTGCTGGAGTGTCAGTGTGGAGATATATCTAAGAATGAGCGACTGGCCCCTTTTTATTTGTGTTGTAGCTGTCTAAAGACTTTCCAGCTGCAAAACATTATTGGACACATCATCAGCCTCGATCATCAGCTCAAGTACATGGTCAGTGTCCTCTCCGGTTCTTCTCACATACAGTATGACCATTTTTACTATAGTAACTAATTTTTAGCTGACCTTATATTAGAAGAAGGCCTATGCACCTGCTTGGTGTAATATTTGATTTTAACCTGGACTCCTTATTTGAGCATGCCAAACGCGCAACTCCGCACATGGGCATAAAAGGAACACAGACAGACAGACGGGTACGACAGGTATTGAATAACCGGGTGGGACATGCATTTATGAAATTTATGAAAACCTTTAATATGAAAAATAATTGTATTCAATATGGGGGGGTCCCTGCTTTGTCTCTCTCTCATCTAAGGGGGTCCTTGGCCTGACAAAATGTTCAAGACCCCTGTTTTAAACCTTTTATAATGCTTTGCAACTTTTGTCTCTGATTCAAGTCTCTTGTCTTTGGTCATGTCTAATTCATCTAATTCAAGTCATGCTAACTCACCAAGTGGTTGGTTACATGTATTTACATAACATTGTCAGAAAAACAAGATAAGCATATTGGAATATATTTGTATTATTCAAATAATGCAGTGGCAGTGTTGAGCTACAGTCTGAAATGTCTGCCGTTATGTTTGTGTATGTGTGACAGTTTGAAAACGTCTCCTGTATGTTTGTGTTAGTGGGAGAAGTACCCCAAGATGATGGCTGGAATCTGGAATCTGGAGGACTTGAGTGAGAAAGACAAGATGGATGACTTTGAGGTTATGGTCAACAGAATTGCTGAGCAGGAACAGCTTTACCAAATGGATGCTGAGGTAACTTAGTTTGATACTGTTTGTTACTGTTCCATGAAGTTAACCTCTGCTGTGGGTTCACCGTTGTGCTACAGGTGGTGGTGAAACTGTAATGGAACTATACGGATACAGGATAGGTGGGCACTAGGGACATCTGGGCATCTTGATGTAAAATTGCCTATTTTGTCCAAAATGTTAAAATAAATGTATATTTGAAAAATGGTCAAATGTAAAGTATACGTGATGTGAACATGCACGGTACATCATTATCAGACTTAATTTTAACCTTCAACTTCTTGTTTATGCCCCAAAATGACTGGATGTACTGGTTTTGTAGCAATTGTAGAAATATAATTGTAGAAATACATACATTTTCCAAATATTAAATGTTTCAACATTTTGGACAAAATAGGCAATTTTACATCGAGGTGCCCAGATGTCCCTAGTGCCCACCTACAGGTTCAAAGGGCAAAAATACCAACTAAAATTTTGAACGTCCCTGAAATCAGAAGAAATGAGGCAGAGGTTTTACCTCCGTATTTTCTGCTGAAATGACTATTTACTAATTCAAGTGGAGGTCTCGTTATTAAGCTACACATTATGCAGGGCAGGGGCTACTTGTGGTTGTGAGTTAATTGTTGTCCATACACTGACCTGTCAGGACAACTCCAGGCATCTTAATAACATTGTGTAGATTAGAGAGAACAAAATATGTGACTTTTCTCCTTATTTTCTCTTGTCAAGGTTATACTCCTTGACAAGGACTCGTATCATCGTGTTCGTGTGGCTTCATTCAATGAAGGTACAGTAGTTCTTAAACTATGTTTCCCCCCTAAAGTCCCTAAAAAAAAAAAATGTCAAAACATTTAATGCTTGATTACATCAGCAAGACCTTATGAATAATCATGAATCATCATATAATTCACCTGTGATTCCCATATACCAGTGGTTCCCAAAACTTCCTAAAATAATAAATAACACATTTGCCCGGGACCCAAACTAGTGAAAATAGCAGATCTACAAGCTCACAATGCGTCGCTTCATGCCGCGTTGCAAGCTTTATTAAATACTTTAGAAAAATGTTGGAATTGTTTTTAATTGATAAAGTGGTGATTTTTCTTTTTTGGTTTAAACTTTTTTAAATCTTTTGAAATGTACATTACAAACGTTCTCATTTTATACTTAAAACAGTACATTAAAACATGCATCTTAAAACTATTGAGGTGAGAAATGGGCAATGCAGTAACATAAATGTGCTTTGGCACTGCCTCTCTGTCTCTGCCTTGCTGAGCGCGAGACGAGTGCCGACACAAGCCTGTGTAGTTGAAGAGATCCCATAGCCCGAGGTTGATGGGACGATCGGCTGAGACTGTGATTGGCTGAGACATAACCAGCCACTGTTTTACTAGGAAACATGAAAATAAAGGTTGCAAAAGGTCATTGCAGGTGGACCATATCGTACCATATTATCGGTGTCAGTAAAAATGTCAATGTCCATCCACAGCTCTGTGAATGTGTGGTGTTGTAACTGTAGTGGTCTGATTGTTGTCTGTAGGCATCCACATACTGGAGTCATGCAGGCCACCAGAGGCAGACAAGAGCACAGATAACGGTATACTGAACCAACCATCACACACACACACAGATATGTCCCAGCTAGAGACCGCTGTTGACGTTCATAATCTTTAACCATCCTTGTTCCCAATTCAGAAGAGACGGACAACATAGTGAAGACTGAGCCGGTCGCAGAGCACATGTCAGACAGACCACACCCAGAGCGTGTGGCAACCATGAACACTCACAACTCCACCATAACAGGTGTGTGAGGTCAACATTACTCCCCCAACACATAGAATGTTGAATATAAAACCATGTCTAATTGTCTCTCTGCTGTTTCCAGTCACCATTAAACAGGAGGTGAAACAGGAAGACCACACCCACAGCTGTTTCTCTGGACATACTGGTAAATGCTGACGCCTACTGGAACACAACTTGTTTTGTTTTCCTGATAAACCTGGTGTTTTACTATCATAGAAAAGCAGAGGTTACTTTAAATGGAATTGACTCCCCGACTCCCAGAGGGGTTTTTATTAAGTGGCAGAAATGTGTTACAGACAATTTAAATATCCTCTGCAGTCGTATCTGTATGGAAGTAATGTTTGACGTGCTTGTGTCTCCTGGTGTGTGACAGTCTGGTACTGTATGTATCTTAACATATGTGTCTGTTCCCCCCCCCCCCAGAAATGAGAAAGGCAGTGAAACATGGTTTGGATGACGTGTCCTCAAATGAAGATGGAGAGACGGTCAAACGGAGAAGAATTTCAAAGTCTCCCGATGGGAGAAAATTGGAGCTGGTCTTGAACTCACTTAAAATATTAGCTTCCTCCAACTTCAACCTTGAATCTCCTCCATTAAGTCCAGTCTCGGCTGCATCTTCTGAGCCTTGGTTCACTGAGCCCAGGACGCAAATGGCCCCGAAGCCTGTCGACAACATCGTCACGAGCTACGCCGACCGGCAGTTCACGTCGGAAAGCCAAGCCGCCGACGTCATCGATTATGACCAGCCTCCGGAAAGCTACTACAGAGCAGCCCACCCTGCTGCGGGGGAAGACCTTCCTGTTGCCTCCAGCCCTCATCTGGACTGTAATCAGAACTTCAGTGTGGGTGAACCCAGCGCCGTTGATACAAACCCTGCTCTAGCATCTCAGGCCTGTATCTATAACACCACGGCCTCTCCTTTTAATATCGGTTCCATCACCACGGTCAGCTCAACCCCCGCTAGCCAGCAGTTTCCTGGTTCTGATTACAGAATCAACCAGCCCACCGTAGCCATGTTAAACCCCAGTGTCTCCCTGCCAGCAGCAGGCTACTATGGGACGCCCGTTTATCCTTACAGTCAACTCACCCACAACCCGTATTTCACACATGGGTATCCATCCGGAACTGGGACCCAGAACCCTTACTTCACACATGGGCATCCGTACGGAACTGGACCTGCAGGTATTCACCGAGCTCCAGAGCAGCACCCTGTGTTCTCACAGTATGTAAACTACAGTGTTGGTTCTACTGGAGGATTGAACCCAGTCCAGACCCCTCCTCAGCAAGGGACAGGACAGTATGTGATTCCTGGAGGCGCCAACACCACCAATCCACCTGCAGAAGCCTGGCTTGAAATGCAAAGACAGCAGCAGCCGCAGTAATGTTCTGGGTAACATTGTCCCTTATAGAAATCCTCTGGTGCTTTGTGGCATTTACTTTCACCAGCCACAGTTTAATCATCCAGGGGTTGACACTAACGGTTGCCCGACTGCCCGTGGCAAGTAAAGAAAACGTTCGGGCAAGTGCAGTTTGCTTTCAGTTGCCCGATGGGCAAGTGAGTGGGGGAAGCAACTGTCTTTAGTTTGCTATAAACACAACACAATATGTCTGTGGAATTTAAAATGTCATATAGTATATTTGCTATTGAGATATTTGGCATAAATATTGAGATGTCCATATCTCACAGCCCCAGAATTTTCAAGTAAAGTAAAAAAAAAAAAAGTGTTTAAATTAACCCTAATTAAAATTTTACATATTACAACGAAATTACAGCAAATTACAACGTCCCACGTTGTAATTTGCTTCTAGAGGAGCTGAAAGAGAGGAGAGGAGGCTCTGCAAGGTGCTTGAGACGAGGGTAGATCAAGTGGATCTACACTTTTTGTAAGAATTAGTGATGTAAGAATTTAAACCTATTTAGTTATTGGCTAGTACAGCCCAACATCTCCTCTGGCTATGGGATGTAAACTACGCTGTCTGGGAGATGGGAACCAAAAGCCGGCGCTTAGCCTTGCAGAAATCAAAGGAATGATTTTGAGCCGACAAAACATGAATCTGCTTTATATTCTAATAAGTGGATTTATGAATGGGCAATGCTTTACTCTAGACAGTTTATGGAGAGGAATGTCATTGTCAGCGGTCTGAGACAATAGGTTGATCAAAGAGAGCTCTGAACAGTTGAAGCAGTTTATTAATTTGGCATTTTCTATTATTAGTTGCAAGTTTCACATCCTATACAATAAATTCATGTCTTTATTTTTATGAATAAAACAAAGGCTATACACTCACCCTCTGTATTCCTCTGTTTCATAAATTGTCTACTACATCATGGATCTTCAACAGGGGGTCCGGGACCCCTAGGGGGTCCTTTTCTTACATTAACCACTTGAACCTAGCATCTGTATTTCTTGGGGGAACATTAGCAGAAAATAGAAGATCTACAAGCTGACAAAGTGTTGACACGTCAGCTTGTAGATCTGCTATTTTCTGCAAAGAGGTGTAGAGAGAAAAAGGAGTGGACCAAGTACAGAGCCAAAGATCACGTATGTATTGAGGGTTTAAAAGATTTGTGTAACACTTTCAAAAGTATTCAGAATTTGTAAAAGATTTTCACAACCATTTAAAAAAACTTCACATTTTGTTTGCATTGTAGTTTGTTGCTTGGAGCAGAAGGAGAGGGGAAGGTGCAGGCAGCATACAATAGTAGCTCACTTTGTTGGGACCAATGTTTGCATGATCCAAAGGTCGTGGGTTCAAATGTTCCAGCTTCACTCTGAAGCATATTTTGAAGACTTAACATCCAGAAACGACACTCACAAATGTAAGTGTGTGAAGGTGCCGTAGGCAAGCTAACGTGGATGCTGTATCTATGCGACCACCAGTTGGGCAGTAACGCATTATAATTTTTTACATGATTAATGTGCCTTGATATTCTGCCTCTAATCCAGTGGTTCTCAAACTTTACCACTCCCCCCCCCCCCCCCCCCCCAAGTCGACGCCAGTGTCTTCGCCTCCCACAATCACACAACAATGGTGGCAAGCTAGCGCCGACCGACTCATTGGGGGCAATGTAGGGTTCAGTGTCTTGCCCAAGGACACTTCGACACTAACTCAAGGGGAGCCCGGGATCGAACTGGCCGCTCTACCGGTCACTCTACCCCTGAGCCACTGCGGCCCCTATAGATGATGATGTGAAAATCTACATCTACAAGCGATGTACAAGGCATTGTGAGTTTGTAGATCGGCCATTTTCAAAATGTTTGCCTCTGTCTTAATATTTGACATTTGATATTTGGCCAATATCTGACCATTTTTATAGTATAGTTTGTTGATTGCTTTTGATGCAGTAATGGTCTCATTTATTTATTTTTTTGACGTATTAAAAAGGTAATTAATGGTCCTTAAATTGTGCAGATACCCTATACACACTTATACTGTAACTGTTGGTTTGTGTACTGTTGAGAAAACAATATTGAAAATCATCTGGGGACCCCCCAAAATCATTTGGAGACCACCCTGGGGGTCCTGACCCACAGTTTTAGAACCACTGCTCTATTCCACCTCTACTCCAAAAGTAACATGGCCTATTTATAGTTATTTTTAAAGAGAAATGTCCCGCAATATGAATTTTGATACGTTCTATTTTTATGGTAACTGTTATAATCACAATGTTACACAGGAGGGTGTGCTTTACCGCTTGATGAACTCTGCTCCGCCTCCTTCCTGACCTCACCAGTGGCGTGTTGCCAATAATCAAGGTAAAGCAAACCCTCTCAATTGCTTAATCCATTAAGTCCGGGAACGCATCTGTGTCATTTTAGATTTCTTTGGCTATTTTTATTGTGAAACTTTAAAAAAAAACTTTGAAATGTACATGAAAAATACATGTCATTTTGGGGGTCCTTGACATGAAAAAGTGTGAGAACCACTGATATTACAGCATATGTTTTTTTTTTTTTTTTTACTTCCCCAGAAGCAAAGATTGAGTTACAAATGTTCACTTTGAAAATATATATATATTCAAAGATTTGCACAAATGTTAACTATTTAATTTTTTTTTGCAGATCTACAAGCTCATAGCGTAGTCAGAGAAATGTAAAAATGACACAGATGCTTTCCCCGGTCTTAATGGGGTGATTCTCTGGGTGAAACTGTCAGGGTGGCGTACAGTAGTCTGGTATGCTGTTCTGGGCCTGTAGTGTCCTGGTTAGACCTACAAAACCTGTATCTGTTTCTCTGAAACATTTTCATCTGTGCTTGTTGTCGGATTAAATGCCACTTGTTGCATTCTGTAGGCTATTTTCTATGAAACCAAATGGACCCCCATACGGTTCCATTTGTACACTCTTAGCGTGTACAGTATTTAATATTTATTTATTTTTCATTGAACAAGTTTTGGTTGAGGGAGTGAGAGTCGCAAAGGTGTTCTTTTACGTCTGTTAATTCTCTCTCTCTCTCACACGCAACACACACACGTTGCCTGTATTGCTTAATGCATAATTTGCGTATA
The DNA here is from genome assembly GCF_963280865.1 of Gymnoscopelus braueri. Taxonomy (NCBI): domain Eukaryota; kingdom Metazoa; phylum Chordata; class Actinopteri; order Myctophiformes; family Myctophidae; genus Gymnoscopelus; species Gymnoscopelus braueri. Next base: position 6,990,809 of record NC_137613.1, read on the forward strand.
CATGTGCGCGTGCATGAATGAGAGAGAGGAGGGGGGGAGAGAGTGAGAGACGGGGGGGAAAGAGAGGGGAGAGAGAGAGAGAGAAAGGGGGGGGGGGGGTGAGAGAGAGGTTTAATATGTGATTTGGTTACTTATGTTTTTGTGTTTATTTGTGGAGCATACCTAGCTAGGGTTGAGCAGCTGATTGTGTGTGGGGTGGCAGCTTCATTCATTTGTATCATTTTGTAATCTAACCTCACCAAACAGGTTATGTTATCTCTCGTAGCCTTGTAGGCTCTGCTCTGGCATTTTTTCTGACATGTTTGTCAATGTGTGTCTGCCATGCACACCCACTATTTCGGAATGGCTGCTCTAGCAGACTTAAAATACACAGGGATTTGTATTGTTTGTATATTATTGTTTGTCTTTAAATGTCTCGATTAATTGAATACACAGGACCTTAATGGAAACAAGCCCTGAGGACTTATCTGGGTTATCCTTTTAGCATTCTTTTGTATAAATCTGTGCAAACTGTTAAAGTATTCATTCAATCAATCAATCAATTGCCCAGTGTGTGTATTACAGACCGTAACATATGTGCACGCTATCTCTCGCCCTTTCTCTTGCTTGCCCCCCTCCCTCTCTCTCGCTCTAGGTGCTGCTATGAAGAGGCATTTGTTTCTGTCTGTGGGGGGTCATGACTTTAGCCCAACCCAAAGCTCAGTCGACAATACGATATGATTATATTGAATGCACAAAGAAATTAAGGGTTTTATCAGATATAGCCTACTCCAGTCTACTCCACTCCAGTCTACTCCAGTAGCCTACAGAATCCTTGGGGAGCTGTGACAGAACAGTGTGGGAACCAGCGGTCCCCCCCTAAGAGATATTGTAAACATTCTGACATTCTGACCTCATGTACATTGTACATGAGGTCAGAGTTTATTACAATATCTGTTTGTAACTGTTACCTCGCATCACCAGGCTTTCACCAGGCAGTATAGGGCGGCTACCTGTGGAAAATGTACTGTATGATTTCCCTATACTCTATAGGACACGAGACAGTTGGACCAATAAAGGCATGTGTTTTGTTATATATGGTATGACTGGGACGAAAAGTTGGCCCTGGCATATAATGCTTTGTTACTTGCATCACATTACATTTCAGCATGAATTAATGAATTAATATTGTTAACAGACTCCTCTCTATTGCATTATTGTTCACATAGCTTCTCTCACGAGTGTTTTAAGACTCTGCAAGCGTTATGTGAGGTCATAGTCACACTCTGCCAACCACTGTACATTCCTCTCCTATTGCCACAAATGTCTTGTCAACCTGTGTTTGTGTTCTTATGGTAGAAACCAGGCCATACAGTTATCTTTATATGTGGCTGTGTGAACAACATGTTCTATGATGAACATACTGTATACAGTCCTCTTCTCCTCATCACATGACTCAACCTGGTTGGTGGTGTGTGTTTAACAGTATTGCTGTATATCAAACATAATAATATTTAATATTTGTAGTCCTACTGCTTGTAGCCTTATTTTCATATTTTATTTTATTGTACATATATTTATACAGTGAGCATTATGTAATTAGTGCTACCTTTCTGTTGTGTCATATTTCATTTTTACAAACTTGTTTGAAACTTGTATTGGAGAAGAAGAGTAAAAAACATCTTCAATCGTTGCTCTTCATCTGAGCGTCTCTTCAAGCCTACATGTAGCTGTCTCTGTCTGTATTTGTGTATTCTTCCCTCCACACACATTGACGACAGAACAATGTAAGAGAGAGGCAAGGTTGAGATGGTTTGGACAGCGTGTTGTTCAGGTGAACAACACGCAAAACAAAGAGAGTCCTCGAAAACAAACTTGTTCTTGTCTCAGTAAAAGTCTCAGTCTAATAAAGACTCTCTGGTCTCTTTCTGCTGACTCGGCATTCCTAATTTATTTACCACGTGCAGCTCAGTCACAGTCACAGTGCTTACAATGTATCAGGGAATGTTATAAAGGCATGGGGGGCGCGGCCCACTTCCCTTTAGTTCTCTCTACACTACACAGTGCAGAGTGGAGACGCTGTGTTGGGCACAGTGTGTGTTGGGCACAGTGTTAATTTTGTTGACATAAAGACTGAAAGACTAAGATTTAGATATTTAGTCGACTAAGACTGATCAATTTCAGAAGACTAAAATAGGACTAAAACTAAATGATGTGTTATTCAAAAGACTAAGACTAAATAATAATTTGCTGTCAAAATTAACATTGGTTGGGCTGGGCAATAATACTGGCTCTATATTGCCAAGCAGTTGCATAAGATGAGAGACAGGCCTGATTGTGATGCAAGCATGAAATGTGCCACAAATACTCGGGTACGGTCACTCTTATTGAAAAAGGTGCTGGCCACTCAAATATCCAAGATGGCGACCATTTTTTCAAGATAGCCGTCACCGTAGCGGAGCAGATAGTAATATTATCTTTCAGGTTGTGATACAGGGATGAAATGTGGCACAAATACTCTGTAAGGGCCACTCTTATGTGCAGAGGAGGGACGAGGGCTACATTGGGAGACGGATGGTGAAGATGGAGCTGCCAGGCAAGAGGAGAAGAGGAAAGCCAAAGAGGATGTTTCAGTGAGAGAGGACATGCAGGTGGCTGGAGTGACTGAGGAAGATGGTGAGAACATGCAGAAGCCGATGAAACAGATGATCCGCCGGAATTATAGCTGAATTCTTCTGTACTGTGAAAATATTTCCGTTTTATTTTTTATCCGATTCCTTCCTAATTTTGTCTCTTTACTTCTCTCGTATCTCCTCAATCATAGAGACGTCTACCTGCGCAGGTGAGTTTATACTGATCAATATCATGTATGAAGCATAAAATATTTACTGATTAATAACATTCTACTGTACTATTATCTTTCTATCCTTCCTAGTACAGTAACCTACTGTCCTACTATCCTATAAGGCACCATTAGTTTAATGCAATTTCACAATGTGGTGACTCTCCTGAACCAAAGGTGCAGATCGGCACAAACATCAAGAATGTGCATTTAAATTGTTTTAAAATCTTTTAAACTGCAATAGAGACTTAATTGTGTCTCTCTAATAGACTGTATATTTAGTCGATTTTATGCCGCCTAAGGCATATAGTTAAAAAATATACAGTTTTAAAATCGCTCTAAGTCAAGCGGATGGCAGAGTTCACACCGACTGAAAAACATATATATAATGGTGAACAATATAGTTATAGTTATCTTTATAGTTACAGTGCTGCTCAGTGTGAATGTCACCTTAGACCAGGAAACATACCTCTCTCCTCTCCTGCACCACAATGGCCTTCCAGGTTGGCTATGATATAATATCACATCTGTACAGGGTCTTGAAACTATCTGCTCCATGCAGATCTGCAGAATTGAGGCTTTGGAAATCAAGGCTTTGTCATTTCAATTGTGTGAATATTTAGACAAGTGGTTACCAACATTTTCCGGATCAGAGCCCACCCATGTTAAGTGGTCAGATGGGTGAGCCACATGGATGAATATCAGCACATTTAGGCGGACTATAGTGAAAGACACCCTTTCCATGCTGGTCGAGTAGGTTTAGGTGTTTCTGACGGTTCAGAAGTCGCTGGATTTGTGAGTTTGACAGCACTGTGCTGTATGACAGCATCATCAGTGTTATGTTGGATTCATGTTAATGTGTATTTTGTGACATTTAACCACTTAAACCGTCAATACTTAGTAAACATGACCTTTCACTTTTTACTTAGTCTGCTCTTCTTTTCCCTCTACACCAAAACCTCTCTGCCAAAAATAGCCGATCTAAGCTCTCAACGCCTCGCAAGTGCGAGGCATTGTGAGCTTGTAGATCTGCTATTTTTGGCTAAAGTTCTCCTCAGAATAGGGATGCTATGGTTCAAGTGGTTAATGTAAAAAAAATCTACCACACAACTTTTTGGTGGCCCCCCTGTAGTAATTCTGAGGACTTAACCCCTAATAAAGATGGTGCCCAGTTTTCCCTAGTGCCCACCTTCCCTGTATTGTTTTATAAAGCTCTTTGAACGGCCTTGTTGTTGAAATGTTCTGTTTTAACCTTAGGTCTACTGTGTGTGTGTGTGTGTGTGTGTGTGTGTGTGTGTGTGTGTGTGTGTGTGTGTGTGTGTGTGTGTGTGTGTGTGTGTGTGTGTGTGTGTGTGTGTGTGTGTGTGTGTGTGTGTGTGTGTGTGTGTGTGCAGGCGCAGGCTGAGTGCGGTCAGAATCGGCTCCTTCCTGGTTGAGTCATTTCTCTCTTCTCTCCTCAACTAGAGACTTCTACTTGGGCAGGTGAGTTTATACTGATCAATAATATCATGTATGAAGCTTAAAATATGTACTGATTAATAACCTACTGTACTATTATACATCTTTCTATCCTACTTCCTAGTACAGTAAGCTACTGTCCTACTCAGAAGCAGCTGGTGGTGATTTTGGGTGGGAGGGCTACAATAAGACATCCATTATACTATGTGATACCATAGACTGTGTGTGATACCCATAGTTCACCCTGCAGCAACAGCATCACATTCCAGATGACAAGTTACAGCAATGACACTACTGTAGGCTATCTATACTTTGTTATAGGAAATGCTCCACAACAACACAAGTACCCACTCACAGCTCCATTGCAGCTTGCAGCGCATTCTGTCTCCATAACTAGTGCTCTCATGAGAGCAGAGGATGTGGTCATAAAGAAGAAGCTGTTATCTGCAGTTTCATATATTATGCACCCACATGCACAGCCGTTAACTTCACCTTGTCAAAACAAGATGACGCCGATATGCACAGCGGCGAACTTAGGCCTGTCAAAACAAAATGGAGCAGAGACAAATCGACTTGCCCTCTTTGCATTTTGGACAACCTTGCTGTCTGAATTCTCCGGTTGTAGGCTTGCCTTTTCTGCATGTATTAATACATACTTTGATTGAACTCTTCTGTTTGTTGTAGCTGTGCTATTGGGTTCTATTCACTCTGCATTCCTAACAACAGGGTCTTGAAACTATCTGGGCCGTAGATCTGCCTTTGCTCCATGCAGATCTGTAGAATTTGGGCTTTTGTAAATCAAGGCTTTGTCATTTCAATCGTGTGAATATCTAGACAAGTGGTTACCAACATGTTCCAGATCAGAGCCCACCCATGTTAAGTGGTCAGATGGGTGAGCCGTGTGGATGAATAGCAGCAGATTTAGGCGTACTATAGTGAAAGACCTTTTCCATGCCGGCCGAGTAGGTTTAAATGTTTCTGACGGTTCAGAAGTCGCTGGATTTGTGAGTTTGACAGAACTGTGCTGTATGACAGCACTATCATCAGTGATGTGTTGGATTCATGTTAATGTGTATTCTCAGACATTTAACCACTTAATGTGTGTTAATAATAATCAAAATCTTCAAAGTAACTAGTAACTAAAGTTTTCAAATAATTGTAGTTGAGTAAAAGTACAATATTTGCCTTTGAGATATAGTGGAGTAGAAGTAAAAGTACTGAAAATTGGAAATACTCCAGTAAAGCATAGTACAGTACTTGAGTAAATGTATTTAGTTACCACTGGATCTCAACACTTAACCCCTAATAAAGATGGTGCCCAGTTTTACCTAGTGCCCACCTTCCCTGTATTGTTTTATTAAGCTCTTTGAACGGCCTTGTTGTTGAAATGTGCCGTTTTAACCTTTTGTCTAGTGTGTGTGTGTGTGTGTGTGTGTGTGTGTGTGTGTGTGTGTGTGTGTGTGTGTGTGTGTGTGTGTGTGTGTGTGTGTGTGTGTGTGTGTGTGTGTGTGTGTGTGTGTGTGTGTGTGTGTGTGCGTGCGTGCGTGCGTGCGTGCGTGCGTGCGTGCGTGCGTGTGTGTGCGTGCGTGTGGGGGTGTGTACAGGCTTAGTGTGGTCAGAATCGTCTCCTTCTTGGTTGTCGCTCCTTCCTGGTTGAGTCATTTCTCTCGTATCTCCTCAACTAGAGACTTCTACTTGAGTAGGTGAGTTTATTCTGATCAATAATATCATGTATGAGGCTTAAACTATTTACTGGTTAATATAATCCTACTGTACTATTACATGTATTTGAATTTGAAATTTTTACAAAAATGTATTATACGGTACTTGTGTGTGCACAAACAATATTATGTGTAAATCATCAATTCTGCGTGTCAATTGTTGAGTCTGCATTTGTGAGTAGACCAACACACGCATACATTACTTTTTCCTGTTACATCATTTTGAGACAAACGTCACGCTTTTTTAAGAACATTTTTACACATGTATTTTCCTATCTGCAAACTTACTTGTAACTTGTAAGTTGGCATTTAAATACATGTGCTATGTACAAATATAAGCTATTTATAAATATATCATTTGCAATTTGTAAAAAATAATGTATACTTTGAGTATTATTCCAAATATACATTAACCACTTCAGCCCTATTTACATTTCTGCCATTTGAAAATATTAGATCTACAAGCGACGCATTGTGAGCTTGTAGATCTGCTATTTTCAAATGATTTTTATACATTTTATTCATTGGAAAACTTGTGAAATGGGACATTCTGCATAATGAGTACTTTCTACTTTTGATAAATTTTGATGCCAATACTTTTGTACTTTTACTCAAGTACATTTTGAATTCCGGACTTTTACTTGTAACAGTATTTCCACATTGCAGTATTAATACTTTTACTTAAGTAAAAAATGTGATTATTTTTTCCACTACTGGTTTACCTCGAGCACTGTCCCGTCGGCAGTGGCAACCAACATGTTCCTAATGGCTATAGAAAACTCACCATTTTAAGCTTTAATTTGAGTGGTAACATGTGGTTATAACTCTAGAGATACAGTCAGAAACACTATTATGTTAATGTGATAACATGAGCCAGGGCCCTAAAATTGAGCCATGGTTCTCAAATGGGTGGTGGGCAAAGCTAGGTATGAGTTTTCTTTACTTGCTGTACATTTCGGCAAATTCTACCTCACAATTGTGCATGATAACCATTGCAGACTAGTAGCTTAGTGGTAGTTATCATGCATTGAATATGTGGACCCCTATATTATCACACGCAAATTGTTACAACAAATATATTATCAACTTTTGAGCCATTATTGTGTAGAGACCTATGAGCACACTTTTCTGCACAATTCAAGTATGGGGAATTGATTGGAAAGGTTATTTTACTTATTCAATACTTCCATATGCTTAAATGGCTTTTTAATGCAAGATTTTGCACCCAAATCGAATAATTTGAAAATAAGTCATGTAAATATCCCCAATTTGAAAGTATGTGCTGAGAACCAACATGTTCCTAGTGTCTATTAAAAAAAAGAGACCTGATTATCACAGAGGCAGACTTGACTGACTCGGAAATAGAGAACTTAATTTGCTGTGCCTTGACCCTGATGTGTCCTAGAACCCCTGAACCTTCTCCCTGCCTTGGCCTTGTCATACATTCCTCCTTTGTATCTGTCTCTATATTTAAAAAAAGAAGTAAAACTGAAATGAGTTGAATTGAGTTTTGGCCATTATCGCCCGTTTTTATTTAATAACACAGGCTCACTTTTTACGTAGTCTGCTCTTTTTTCCCCTCTACACCAAAACCTCTTTGCCAAAAATAGCCGCAAGTGCGAGGCGTTGTGAGGCTTGTAGATCTGCTATTTTTGGCTAAAGTTCTCCTCAGAATAGGGATGCTAGGGTTCAAGTGGTTAATGTAAAAAAAAAAAATTCTATCACAGAAAGATTTGGTGCCCCCCCTGTAGTAATTCTGAGTACTCCAGCAAAATAAAGTATAAAACTTGAGTAAATGTATTCAGTTACCACTGGCTCTCAGCAATGTGTCTTAAGTGTCACTGATCAAGACACTTAACCCCTACTAAAGATGGTGCCCACATTTCTCTTGTGCCCACCTTCCCTGTATTCTTTTATTAACCCATTGATACCTGGAACGCTTCTGTGTCACTTTAGATGTCTTTGGCTATTCAAAAATAGCAGATATACAAGCTCATAGCGCGGCACCGAGTAGACTGATTCGGAAATAGTGTGTGTGTGTGTGTGTGGAAGGAAAGAATGGTGATCGCACACATTGTCTTCACTTACAGAAAAAAAGTATTTTATTGCGAGTACAATGTTTCCAACTGACATTCATCAGGTATTTCTGATTAAGGGCAAGGCCACACTAAAATATGTCTGGCCGCTGATGAACTCAGGTTGTGTGCGGCCGACTGTTTTTAGCAGCAACCAGCGCATTCTAAAAAAACTAGTGGCTTGCAGCGCATTCTGCCTCCATAACTAGTGCTCTCTTGAGAGCAGAGGAAGTGGTCACAATGAAGAAGCTGTTATCTGCAGTTTCATATATTATGCACCCACACGCACAACCGTTAACTTCACCTTGTCAAAACAAGATGATGCCGATATGCACAGCGGCGAACTTAGGCCTGTCAAAACAAAATGGGGCTGAGACAAGTCGACTTGCTTGGTCTCCACACAAACAACCTTTGATTTCCTATACTAACACATCTTGTCAAAATTCATGTCAGATCCTTTGTCTAGGTGAGACATGACCTTTGACATGATCTAAATGTCTCGATAGAAGAGCAGCTTACTCTACTATACAGATTGGACAAAAATATTTGTTATTCATTAAAAAGAAGTTACATAGGCTAGTGCCTCTTTTTGTAGATCTCATGTCAAAAGTTTTTTTACAGAACAGAGAAAACTGTTTTGCCTTTCTTTGTCCTTTGGTCAAGGTTGACTGCAGGTGCGGTGGTCTCAAAAACATAAAGGTAAACGGGCAGAAGGAGACTCGCTCACTGCATAGAAGTTAAGGAAAACTCCTTAGACAGATGCCATCTGTCCGTCAGTGTCATAGCACTGACGAAGGTCCTAGGAGGACTGAAACGTTTGCTTTTTAATTCACTTTTGAGCACCGAGCACAAGATGAGCATCATAAAATAAAGAAAACATATTTCTTTAAGTGTGTCTAAGGAGTTTTCCTTAACTTCTATGCAGTGAGCGAGTCTCCCTCTGCCAGTTTACCAAAAGTTTTTTTTACAGTAGCCTACATGCTTTTAAAAATACTGTGTGTGTGTGTGTGTGTGTGTGTGTGTGTGTGTGTGTGTGTGTGTGTGTGTGTGTGTGTGTGTGTGTGTGTGTGTGTGTGTGTGTGTGTGTGTGTGTGTGTGTGTGTGTGTGTGTGTGTGTGTGTGTGTGTGTATGTACAGGCTTAGTGTGGTCAGAATCGGCTCCTTCTTGGTTGTCGCTCCTTCCTGGTTGAGTCATTTCTCTCGTATCTCCTCAACTAGAGACTTCTACTTGAGTAGGTGAGTTTATACTGATCAATAATATCATGTATGAGGCTTAAACTATTTACTGATTAATATAATCCTACTGTACTATTACATGTATTTGAATTTGAAATTTTTACAAAAATGTATTATACGGTACTTTTGTGTGCACAAACAATATTATGTGTAAATCATCAATTCTGCGTGTCAATTGTTGAGTCTGCATTTGTGAGTAGACCAACACACGCATACATTACTTTTTCCTGTTACATCATTTTGAGACAAACGTCACGCTTTTTTAAGAACATTTCATGTATTTTCCTATCTGCAAACTTACTTGTAACTTGTAAGTTGGCATTTAAATACATGTGCTATGATTTGTACAAATATAAGCTATTTATAAATATATCATTTGCAATTTGTAAAAATAATTTATACTTTGAGTATTATTCCAAATATACATTAACCACTTCAGCCCTATTTACATTTCTGCCATTTGAAAATATTAGATCTACAAGGGACGCATTGTGAGCTTGTAGATCTGCTATTTTCAAATGATGTTTATACATTTTATTCATTGGAAAACTTGTGAAATGGGACATTCTGCATAATGAGTACTTTCTACTTTTGCTACATTTTGATGCCAATACTTTTGTACTTTTACTCAAGTACATTTTGAATTCCGGACTTTTACTTGCAGTATTTCCACATTGCAGTATTAATACTTTTACTTAAGTAAAAAATGTGATTATTTTTTCCACTACTGGTTTACCTCGAGCACTGTCCCGTCGGCAGTGGCAACCAACATGTTCCTAATGGCTATAGAAAACTCACCATTTTAAGCTTTCATTTGAGTGGTAACATGTGGTTATAACTCTAGAGATACAGTCAGAAACACTATTATGTTAATGTGATAACATGAGCCAGGGCCCTAAAATTGAGCCATGGTTCTCAAATGGGTGGTGGGCAAAGCTAGGTATGAGTTTTCTTTACTTGCTGTACATTTCGGCAAATTCTACCTCACAATTGTGCATGATAACCATTGCAGACTAGTAGCTTAGTGGTAGTTATCATGCATTGAATATGTGGACCCCTATATTATCACACGCAAATTGTTACAACAAATATATTATCAACTTTTGAGCCATTATTGTGTAGAGACCTATGAGCACACTTTTCTGCACAATTCAAGTATGGGGAATTGATTGGAAAGGTTATTTTACTTATTCAATACTTCCATATGCTTAAATGGCTTTTTAATGCAAGATTTTGCACCCAAATCGAATAATTTGAAAATAAGTCATGTAAATATCCCCAATTTGAAAGTATGTACTGAGAACCAACATGTTCCTAGTGTCTATTAAAAAAAAGAGACCTGATTATCACAGAGGCAGACTTGACTGACTCGGAAATAGAGAACTTAATTTGCTGTGCCTTGCCCCTGATGTGTCCCAGAACCCCTGAACCTTCTCCCTGCCTTGGCCTTGTCATACATTCCTCCTTTGTATCTGTCTCTATATTTAAAAAAAGAAGTAAAACTGAAATGAGTTGAATTGAGTTTTGGCCATTATCGCCCGTTTTTATTTAATAACACAGGCTCACTTTTTACTTAGTCTGCTCTTTTTTCCCCTCTACACCAAAACCTCTTTGCCAAAAATAGCCGCAAGTGCGAGGCGTTGTGAGGCTTGTAGATCTGCTATTTTTGGCTAAAGTTCTCCTCAGAATAGGGATGCTAGGGTTCAAGTGGTTAATGTAAAAAAAGAAAATCTATCACAGAAAGGTTTGGTGCCCCCCCTGTAGTAATTCTGAGTACTCCAGCAAAATAAAGTATAAAACTTGAGTAAATGTATTTAGTCACCACTGGCTCTCAGCAATGTGTTGAAGTGTCACTGATCAAGACACTTAACCCCTACTAAAGATGGTGCCCAGATTTCTCTTGTGCCCACCTTCCCTGTATTCTTTTATTAAGCACTTTGAACGGCCTTGTTGAAATGTGCTGTTTTAACCTTTTGTCTACTTTGTTTGTGTGTGTGTGTGTGTGTGTGTGTGTGTGTGTGTGTGTGTGTGTGTGTGTGTGTGTGTGTGTGTGTGCGTGTGTGTGCGTGTACAGGCTGAGTGCGGTCAGAATCGGCTCCTTCTTGGTTGGTGTCATTTCTCTCTTCTCTCCTCAACTAGAGACTTCTACTTCAGTAGGTGAGTTTATACTGATCAATAATATCATGTATGAAGCTTAAAATATGTACTGATTAATAACTTCCTACTGTACTATTATAAATCTTTCTCTCCTACTTCCTAGTACAGTAAGCTACTGTCCTACTATCATATGAGGCACCATTAGTTTAATGGGAGAGATTTGTCTCAAAATTATTTATGAATCCAATACCATGATGCACAAATATTCCATGATTTACAAATGTGTTTCCATTATTCACAAATGTGTTTTGTAATCTGCAAACACAAATAATTTATTTGTGATTTTTGTAAATATGAATTTGTAAGTTTTACAAAATTGTATTATACTGGTGCGTAAATATATCATAAAATATAATTTGTAAATAATCAATTATGCGTGTCAATTGTTGAGTCTGCATTTGTGAGTAGACCAACACACGCATACATTCCTTTTTCCTGTTACATCATTTTGAGACAAACGTCACGCTTTTTTAAGAACATTTTTACGAATGTATTTTCCTATCTGCAAACGTACTTGTAACTTGTAAGTTGGCATTTAAATACATATGCTATGATTTGTACAAATATAAGCTACTTACAGCTTGTAGATCTGCTATTTTCAAATGATTTTTATACATTTTATTCATTTGAAAACTTGTGAAATGGGACATTCTGCATAACGAGTACTTTTTACTTTTGCTACATTTTGATGCCAATACTTTTGTACTTTTACTCAAGTACATTTTGAATTCCGGACTTTTACTTGTAACAGAGTATTTCTACGTTGCAGTATTAATACTTTTACTTAAGTAAAAAATGTGATTACTTTTTCCACTACTGGTCCTCGACTACCTCGAGCACTGTCCCGTCGGCAGTGGCATTAACCAACATGTTCCTAATGGCTATAGAAAACTGCTCACCATTCTAAGCTTTAATTTGAGTGGTAACATGTGGTTATAACTCTAGAGATACAGTCAGAAACACTATTATGTTAATGTGATAACATGAGGCAGGGCCCTAGAATTGAGCCATGGTTCTCAAATGGGTGGTGGGCAAAGCTAGGTATGAGTTTTTTTTTACTTGCTGTACATTTCGGCAAATTCTACCTTACAATTGTGCATGATAACCATTGCAGACTAGTAGCTTAGTGGTAGTTATCATGCATTGAATATGTGGACCCCTATATTATTACACGCAAATTGTTACAACAAATATATTATCAACTTTTGAGCCATTATTGTGTAGAAACCTATGAGCACACTTTTCTGCACAATTCAAGTATGGGGAATTGATTGGAAAGGTTATTTTACTTATTCAATACTTCCATATGCTTAAATGGCTTTTTAATGCAAGATTTTGCACCCAAATCGAATAATTTGAAAATAAGTCATGTAAATATCCCCAATTTGAAAGTATGTGCTGAGAACCAACATGTTCCTAGTGTCTATTAAAAAAAAGAGACCTGATTATCACAGAGGCAGACTTGACTGACTCGGAAATAGAGGACTGAATTTGCTGTGCCTTGCCCCTGTCCTAGAACCCCTGAACCTTCTCCCTGCCTTGGCCTTGTCATAAATTCCTCCTTTGTATCTGTCTTTATATTTAAAAAAAATAAGTAAAACTGAAATGAGTTGAATTGAGTTTTGGCCATTATCGCCCGCTTTTATTTAATAACACAGGCTCACTTTTTACTTAGTCTGCTCTTTTTTTCCCTCTACACCAAAACCTCTTTGCCAATAATAGCCGCAAGTGCGAGGCGTTGTGAGCTTGTAGATCTGCTATTTTTGGCTAAAGTTCTCCTCAGAATAGGGATGCTAGGGTTCAAGTGGTTAATGTAAAAAAAAAACATTCTATCACAGAAAGGTTTGGTGGCTCCCTGTAGTAATTCTGAGTATTCCAGCAAAATAAAGTATAAAACTTGAGTAAATGCATTCAGTTACCACTGGCTCTCAGCAATGTGTCTTAAATGTCGCTGATCAAGACACTTAACCCCTACTAAAGATGGTGCCCAGATTTCTCTTGTGCCCACCTTCCCTGTATTCTTTTATTAAGCACTTTGAACGGCCTTGTTGAAATGTGCTGTTTTAACCCTTTGTCTACTGTGTGTGTGTGTGTGTGTATGTGTGTGTGTGTGTGTGTGTGTGTGTGTGTGTGTGTGTGTGTGTGTGTGTGTGTGTGTTTTTTGTGTGTGTGTGTGCGTGTGCGCGTGTGTGCGTGCGTGCGTGTGTACAGGCTGAGTGCGGTCAGAATCGGCTCCTTCTTGGTTGAGTCATTTCTCTCTTCTCTCCTCAACTAGAGACTTCTTCTTGAGTAGGTGAGTTTATACTGATCAATAATATCATGTATGAAGCTTAAAATATGTACTGATTACTAATACTACTGTACTATTATAAATCTTTCTATCCTACTTCCTAGTATAGTAACCTACTGTCTTACTATCATATGAGGCACCATTAGTTTAATGGGAGAGATTTGTGTCAAAATTATTCGTGAAGCCAATACCATGATGCACAAATACATGAGTCACACATGAGTGACACATCACTGACAAAGCTGCTCTCAGATCTTCTTAATGTATTTTGGTGATAAAGAAAATCTATTTGGTACAAATTCTCAGATCCAGGGCCATCAGCTGTGACCTTTTTATTCAGCTTAGATCAGGATATGAGCTAACTTTAAACTGAGGCCATCTGTTCTAAAAACTTTTTTTTTAAAAGAATAGAGTAACTGTCACGAAGGGCGTTTTGATTACAGGGATTTCACCAGGTTATAAGTAACATCTATTGATATGACACAATACCTTACATGCTCATTCTGCATGCATACAGTTGATATAGAAAACAGAACATTCTCTCTGTTCAGTGGATGTTTGTGCAGAGACCTGCAGACATTGGCGCCAATCCTGTGGGTGCCGGGGAGCCCGAGCACCCAAGGAGAAAGCTGAGCACCCACAGGGAATGTATCAGTCAGATCAGGGGCGCCGATGACGCGGGGGCTTCGGGGCTAGCGCCCCCACGCTCAATTGGTCATGAATGAATGAATCTCAGATGTCAGGCTCAAACTTACAGTACCACTACCATTACCATTACTATAGTGGGGCGCAGATAGGTGTTAACGCTCCGTTGACACCTAGAACAATAGCCCAGACAGAGAAACGGCTTGCGGCGGGGGGGCGGGGCTATTGCGGCTCGAAAAATCGAACACAACTTTAGACCAGGGGGACTCGGCACCATGACGCTTCATGTGATGTGAACCATGGCTATGGCTGTGCTAAACATGTTCTGCAGGTTTTGGCTCTGCCGTCTGCCCTTATTGAAATGAAGGGTCGCTATGCTGTGTCCCTCGACTCCCTCATCCTGTGTGCACTAACAGTCACTCACTGCATGCACTGAATACCAGTGGTGGAAAAAGTACTAAAATGTTTTACTTAAACAAAAGTATCAATTCTGCGGTGTAAAAATACTCTATTACAAGTAAAAGTAAGGTATTCAAAATGTACTTGAGTAAAAGTAGAAAAGTATTGGTATCAAAATGTATTTAAAGTACCAAAAGTAAAAGTACTCATTATGCAGAAGGTCCCATTTCACAAGTTTTCAAACGTGTAAGATTTATACAAATTCTTTGAAAATAGCAGATCTACAAGCTCACAACGCGTCGCAAATCTGCTATTTTCAAATTGCCAAAGTATATATACTGTATAAGTGGTTTTGTAATAATAATCAAAATCTACAAAGCCAACCTCGCGCGCGAGGTTGGGCGGTTCTGGGCGGATATTTCCAAGTTTTGGGTGGTTATTTGCGGTTATTTCTTTTTATAACTCTTAATAAATGTGATTGTGCCGCTCTTCCACCTTCAAGCAGCTCACAGAAGCTCACAGCAGCCAGCAGCAAGCAGCCAGCAGCCCTCCCTTCCAGGCAGCGGCCGCGGGGTCCTAGTGCCGGCCTCATTTGAGGCATTTTTTTCCTCCTCTTTTTCCCCGTGGCCTCGCGGCCCAAATACCGGTTCGCGGCCCACGCGAGGCCGCTCCGCGGCCCGCGGGGGACGAGTCCCCCCCGTCCCCCCCGTCTCCTACGGCCCTGAGTAGAAGTAACTATAGGCTACTACTAAAATAAGTACTTTTATTTAAGTAAAACATTTGAGGATGGGACACACTGAAGGATGGGTAGAGTGTTGTTAATGTTGTTTTAAGGTCAAGCCTCTGTCGATAGCTTTAAAGCACAGCTCAAGACCTATTACTTCACTCTTGCTTTTAGCTGATTCTTTGGTTGATTTTTAATTCCTCACTGTATTCCCTATTTCAATGTTGTTTTATGCCTTTGCTTTTGCCTTTGCTTTTATTTTATTTTATTTTATTTTTGTTTGCTTTATTGTTAAATTGGTTCTAACTGAAATTGTATTCTTGCTCTGTAAAGCACTTTGAGCTGCATTTCATGTCATGAAAGGTGCTATACAAATAAAGTTTATTATTATTATTATTATTATTATTTAATTAATTAATTAAGCAAAGAAAATCGTGCGCGCTTCGCTCGCGTACATGCCCGCGACGCAGTGGGGGGGAAGGGGGGGCGAGTGGTGGTCAAGTTCAGCCCCCATGGCCACGCACAAAAGCCGGCGTCCCTGAGTCAGATGACTATTGTGTGATGCTTTGTAACGTGCACAGGATGCATGATGTACCCGCTCTGATACCGTGTGTTATTGTGAACAGATTGATGTCATTCAAACTCTCTCCCTGTAATCTGCAAAGTCCTTATGCCAGTTATGGTTTCATCATCAGCCAATAATCAAATTGTATGACTTGAAATGTAATTAAAAAAAAGGTCCTTTTGCACACCTACTTGGACAGGTGCGTAGGAGCAGGCAGCCAGTGCATGAGACAGGAAAGAATGGTGATCGCACACACTGTCTTCACTTACAGAAAAAAAGTATTTTATTGCGAGTACAATGTTTCCAACTGACATTCATCAGGTATTTCTGATTAAGGGCAAGGCCACACTAAAATATGTCTGGCCGCTGATGAACTCAGGTTGTGTGCGGCCGACTGTTTTTAGCAGCCAGCGCATTCTAAAAAAACTAGTGGCTTGCAGCGCATTCTGTCTCCATAACTAGTGCTCTCTTGAGAGCAGAGGAAGTGGTCACAATGAAGAAGCTGTTATCTGCAGTTTCATATATTATGCACCCACACGCACAACCGTTAACTTCACCTTGTCAAAACAAGATGATGCCGATATGCACAGCGGCGAACTTAGGCCTGTCAAAACAAAATGGGGCTGAGACAAGTCGACTTGCTTGGTCTCCACACAAACAACCTTTGATTTCCTATACTAACACATCTTGTCAAAATTCATGTCAGATCCTTTGTCTAGGTGAGACATGACCTTTGACATGATCTAAATGTCTCGATAGAAGAGCAGCTTACTCTACTATACAGATTGGACAAAAATATGTTTTATTCATTAAAAAGAAGTTACATAGGCTAGTGCCTCTTTTTGTAGATCTCATGTCAAAAGTTTTTTTACAGAACAGAGAAAACTGTTTTGCATTTCTTTGTCCTTTGGTCAAGGTTGACTGCAGGTGCGGTGGTCTCAAAAACATAAAGGTAAACAGGCAGAAGGAGACTCGCTCACTGCATAGAAGTTAAGGAAAACTCCTTAGACAGATGCCATCTGTCCGTCAGTGTCATAGCACTGACGAAGGTCCTAGGAGGACTGAAACGTTTGCTTTTTAATTCACTTTTGAGCACCGAGCACAAGATGAGCATCATAAAATAAAGAAAACAAATTTCTTTAAGTGTGTCTAAGGAGTTTTCCTTAACTTCTATGCAGTGAGCGAGTCTCCCTCTGCCAGTTTACCAAAAGTTTTTTTTACAGTAGCCTACATGCTTTTAAAAATACTGTGTCTGTGTCTGTGTCTGTGTGTGTGTGTGTGTGTGTGTGTGTGTGTGTGTGTGTGTGTGTGTGTGTGTGTGTGTGTGTGTGTGTGTGTGTGTACAGGCTTAGTGTGGTCAGAATCGGCTCCTTCTTGGTTGTCGCTCCTTCCTGGTTGAGTCATTTCTCTCGTATCTCCTCAACTAGAGACTTCTACTTGAGTAGGTGAGTTTATACTGATCAATAATATCATGTATGAGGCTTAAACTATTTAGGCCTACTGATTAATATAATCCTACTGTACTATTACATGTATTTGAATTTGTAATTTTTACAAAAATGTATTATACGGTACTTGTGTGTGCACAAACAATATTATGTGTAAATCATCAATTCTGCGTGTCAATTGTTGAGTCTGCATTTGTGAGTAGACCAACACACGCATACATTACTTTTTCCTGTTAGATCATTTTGAGACAAACGTCACGCTTTTTTAAGAACATTTTTACAAATATATTTTCCTATCTGCAAACTTACTTGTAACTTGTAAGTTGGCATTTAAATACATGTGCTATGATTTGTACAGATATAAGCTATTTATAAATATATCATTTGCAATTTGTAAAAATAATGTATACTTTGAGTATTATTCCAAATATACATTAACCACTTCAGCCCTATATACATTTCGGCCATTTGAAAATATTAGATCTACAAGCGACGCATTGTGAGCTTGTAGATCTGCTATTTTCAAAAGATTTTTATACATTTTATTCATTGGAAAACTTGTGAAATGGGACATTCTGCATAATGAGTACTTTCTACTTTTGCTACATTTTGATGCCAATACTTTTGTACTTTCACTCAAGTACATTTTGAATTCCGGACTTTTACTTGTAACAGAGTATTTCTACATTACAGTATTAA
This sequence comes from Gymnoscopelus braueri, assembly GCF_963280865.1. Lineage (NCBI taxonomy): Eukaryota > Metazoa > Chordata > Actinopteri > Myctophiformes > Myctophidae > Gymnoscopelus > Gymnoscopelus braueri. The sequence continues at coordinate 7,009,047 of NC_137613.1, forward strand.
TACTTTTACTTAAGTAAAACATTTGATTACTTTTTCCACTACTGGTCCTCGACTACCTCGAGCACTGTCCCGTCGGCAGTGGCAACCAACATGTTCCTAATGGCTATAGAAAACTCACCATTCTAAGCTTTAATTTGAGTGGTAACATGTGGTTATAACTCTAGAGATACAGTCAGAAACACTATTATGTTAATGTGATAACATGAGGCAGGGCCCTAAAATTGAGCCATGGTTCTCAAATGGGTGGTGGGCAAAGCTAGGTATGAGTTTTTTTTTACTTGCTGTACATTTCGCCAAATTCTACCTTACAATTGTGCATGATAACCATTGCAGACTAGTAGCTTAGTGGTAGTTATCATGCATTGAATATGTGGACCCCTATATTATCACACGCAAATTGTTACAACAAATATATGATCAACTTTTGAGCCATTATTGTGTAGAGACCTATGAGCACACTTTTCTGCACAATTCAAGTATGGGGAATTGATTGGAAAGGTTATTTTAATTATTCAATACTTCCAGCCTGATCTCCAGAGATCTCCGTAACATTGCACGGATCCAGTGCACTTCATTCCGTGGATAGTCGCCTAGAAACCCCGAAATTGCGTGCATATGTACGGCGAGTCCCACGGTGGGCGTAACCAGTCGCAAGCAGTCCCCACAACAAAATGTACGATTCTGTGCCTATCGGTACATAACTCAAACGGCGCTAAGTAGGCACAGGCGAACGTCACACAGTGACAGTTCGCCTTTGACTGCGCGCCTCCGTCATGGTTTAGTCACAATGGGGGAGATGCGAGGCGGCTATGCACGGAATTTCGGGTTTTTCCGTGTCTATTCACGGAATTTCAAAAACTTCAAAAACGTTCAAAGAGAACGTTTCCTCTGGAGATCGGGTTGATACTTCCATATGCTTAAATGGCATTTTAATGCAAGATTTTCCACCCAAGTCGAATAATTTGAAAATAAGTCATGTAAATATCCCCAATTTGAAAGTATGTGCTGAGAACCAACATGTTCCTAGTGTCTATTAAAAAAAAGAGACCTGATTATCACAGAGACAGACTTGACTGACTCGGAAATAGAGAACTTAATTTGCTGTGCCTTGCCCCTGATGTGTCCCAGAACCCCTGAACCTTCTCCCTGCCTTGGCCTTGTCATACATTCCTCCTTTGTATCTGTCTCTATATTTAAAAAAAGAAGTAAAACTGAAATGAGTTGAATTGAGTTTTGGCCATTATCGCCCGTTTTTATTTAATAACACAGGCTCACTTTTTACTTAGTCTGCTCTTTTTTCCCCTCTACACCAAAACCTCTTTGCCAAAAATAGCCGCAAGTGCGAGGCGTTGTGAGGCTTGTAGATCTGCTATTTTTGGCTAAAGTTCTCCTCAGAATAGGGATGCTAGGGTTCAAGTGGTTAATGTAAAAAAAAAACATTCTATCACAGAAAGGTTTGGTGCCCCCCCTGTAGTAATTCTGAGTACTCCAGCAAAATAAAGTATAAAACTTGAGTAAATGTATTTAGTTACCACTGGCTCTCAGCAATGTGTCTTAAGTGTCACTGATCAAGACACTTAACCCCTACTAAAGATGGTGCCCAGATTTCTCTTGTGCCCACCTTCCCTGTATTCTTTTATTAAGCACTTTGAACGGCCTTGTTGAAATGTGCTGTTTTAACCTTTTGTCTACTTTGTTTGTGTGTGTGTGTGTGTGTGTGTGTGTGTGTGTGTGTGTGTGTGTGTGTGTGTGTGTGTGTGTGTGTGTGTGTGTGTGTGTGTGTGTGTGTGTGTGTGTGTGTGTGTGTGTGTGTGTGTGTGTGTGTGTGTGTGTGTGTGTGTGTGTGTGTGTGTGCGTGCGTGCGTGCGTGCGTGTGCGTGTACAGGCTGAGTGTGGTCAGAATCGGCTCCTTCTTGGTTGGTGTCATTTCTCTCTTCTCTCCTCAACTAGAGACTTCTACTTCAGTAGGTGAGTTTATACTGATCAATAATATCATGTATGAAGCTTAAAATATGAACTGATTAATAACATCCTACTGTACTATTATAAATCTTTCTCTCCTACTTCCTAGTACAGTAAGCTACTGTCCTACTATCATATGAGGCACCATTAGTTTAATGGGAGAGATTTGTCTAAAAATTATTTATGAATCCAATACCATGATGCACAAATATTCCATGATTTACAAATGTGTTTCCATTATTCACAAATGTGTTTTGCAATCTGCAAACACAAATGATTTATTTGTGATTTTTGTAAATATGAATTTGTAAGTTTTACAAAATTGTATTATACTGGTGCGTAAATATATCATAAAATATAATTTGTAAATAATCAATTATGCGTGTCAATTGTTGAGTCTGCATTTGTGAGTAGACCAACACACGCATACATTCCTTTTTCCTGTTACATCATTTTGAGACAAACGTCACGCTTTTTTAAGAACATTTTTACGAATGTATTTTCCTATCTGCAAACGTACTTGTAACTTGTAAGTTGGCATTTAAATACATATGCTATGATTTGTACAAATATAAGCTACTTACAGCTTGTAGATCTGCTATTTTCAAATGATTTTTATACATTTTATTCATTTGAAAACTTGTGAAATGGGACATTCTGCATAACGAGTACTTTTTACTTTTGCTACATTTTGATGCCAATACTTTTGTACTTTTACTCAAGTACATTTTGAATTCCGGACTTTTACTTGTAACAGAGTATTTCTACGTTGCAGTATTAATACTTTTACTTAAGTAAAAAATGTGATTACTTTTTCCACTACTGGTCCTCGACTACCTCGAGCACTGTCCCGTCGGCAGTGGCAACCAACATGTTCCTAATGGCTATAGAAAACTCACCATTCTAAGCTTTAATTTGAGTGGTAACATGTGGTTATAACTCTAGAGATACAGTCAGAAACACTATTATGTTAATGTGATAACATGAGGCAGGGCCCTAAAATTGAGCCATGGTTCTCAAATGGGTGGTGGGCAAAGCTAGGTATGAGTTTTTTTTTACTTGCTGTACATTTCGCCAAATTCTACCTTACAATTGTGCATGATAACCATTGCAGACTAGTAGCTTAGTGGTAGTTATCATGCATTGAATATGTGGACCCCTATATTATCACACGCAAATTGTTACAACAAATATATGATCAACTTTTGAGCCATTATTGTGTAGAGACCTATGAGCACACTTTTCTGCACAATTCAAGTATGGGGAATTGATTGGAAAGGTTATTTTAATTATTCAATACTTCCAGCCTGATCTCCAGAGATCTCCGTAACATTGCACGGATCCAGTGCACTTCATTCCGTGGATAGTCGCCTAGAAACCCCGAAATTGCGTGCATATGTACGGCGAGTCCCACGGTGGGCGTAACCAGTCGCAAGCAGTCCCCACAACAAAATGTACGATTCTGTGCCTATCGGTACATAACTCAAACGGCGCTAAGTAGGCACAGGCGAACGTCACACAGTGACAGTTCGCCTTTGACTGCGCGCCTCCGTCATGGTTTAGTCACAATGGGGGAGATGCGAGGCGGCTATGCACGGAATTTCGGGTTTTTCCGTGTCTATTCACGGAATTTCAAAAACTTCAAAAACGTTCAAAGAGAACGTTTCCTCTGGAGATCGGGTTGATACTTCCATATGCTTAAATGGCATTTTAATGCAAGATTTTCCACCCAAGTCGAATAATTTGAAAATAAGTCATGTAAATATCCCCAATTTGAAAGTATGTGCTGAGAACCAACATGTTCCTAGTGTCTATTAAAAAAAAGAGACCTGATTATCACAGAGACAGACTTGACTGACTCGGAAATAGAGAACTTAATTTGCTGTGCCTTGCCCCTGATGTGTCCCAGAACCCCTGAACCTTCTCCCTGCCTTGGCCTTGTCATACATTCCTCCTTTGTATCTGTCTCTATATTTAAAAAAAGAAGTAAAACTGAAATGAGTTGAATTGAGTTTTGGCCATTATCGCCCGTTTTTATTTAATAACACAGGCTCACTTTTTACTTAGTCTGCTCTTTTTTCCCCTCTACACCAAAACCTCTTTGCCAAAAATAGCCGCAAGTGCGAGGCGTTGTGAGGCTTGTAGATCTGCTATTTTTGGCTAAAGTTCTCCTCAGAATAGGGATGCTAGGGTTCAAGTGGTTAATGTAAAAAAAAAACATTCTATCACAGAAAGGTTTGGTGCCCCCCCTGTAGTAATTCTGAGTACTCCAGCAAAATAAAGTATAAAACTTGAGTAAATGTATTTAGTTACCACTGGCTCTCAGCAATGTGTCTTAAGTGTCACTGATCAAGACACTTAACCCCTACTAAAGATGGTGCCCAGATTTCTCTTGTGCCCACCTTCCCTGTATTCTTTTATTAAGCACTTTGAACGGCCTTGTTGAAATGTGCTGTTTTAACCTTTTGTCTACTTTGTTTGTGTGTGTGTGTGTGTGTGTGTGTGTGTGTGTGTGTGTGTGTGTGTGTGTGTGTGTGTGTGTGTGTGTGTGTGTGTGTGTGTGTGTGTGTGTGTGTGTGCGTGCGTGCGTGCGTGCGTGCGTGCGTGCGTGCGTGCGTGCGTGCGTGCGTGCGTGCGTGCGTGCGTGTGCGTGTACAGGCTGAGTGTGGTCAGAATCGGCTCCTTCTTGGTTGGTGTCATTTCTCTCTTCTCTCCTCAACTAGAGACTTCTACTTCAGTAGGTGAGTTTATACTGATCAATAATATCATGTATGAAGCTTAAAATATGTACTGATTAATAACATCCTACTGTACTATTATAAATCTTTCTCTCCTACTTCCTAGTACAGTAAGCTACTGTCCTACTATCATATGAGGCACCATTAGTTTAATGGGAGAGATTTGTCTAAAAATTATTTATGAATCCAATACCATGATGCACAAATATTCCATGATTTACAAATGTGTTTCCATTATTCACAAATGTGTTTTGCAATCTGCAAACACAAATGATTTATTTGTGATTTTTGTAAATATGAATTTGTAAGTTTTACAAAATTGTATTATACTGGTGCGTAAATATATCATAAAATATAATTTGTAAATAATCAATTATGCGTGTCAATTGTTGAGTCTGCATTTGTGAGTAGACCAACACACGCATACATTCCTTTTTCCTGTTACATCATTTTGAGACAAACGTCACGCTTTTTTAAGAACATTTTTACGAATGTATTTTCCTATCTGCAAACGTACTTGTAACTTGTAAGTTGGCATTTAAATACATATGCTATGATTTGTACAAATATAAGCTATTTACAGCTTGTAGATCTGCTATTTTCAAATGATTTTTATACATTTTATTCATTTGAAAACTTGTGAAATGGGACATTCTGCATAATGAGTACTTTCTACTTTTGCTACATTTTGATGCCAATACTTTTGTACTTTTACTCAAGTACATTTTGAATTCCGGACTTTTACTTGTAACAGAGTATTTCTACATTGCAGTATTAATACTTTTACTTAAGTAAAAAATGTGATTACTTTTTCCACTACTGGTCCTCGACTACCTTGAGCACTGTCCTGTCGGCAGTGGCAACCAACATGTTCCTAATGAATATAGAAAACTGCTCACCATTCTAAGCTTTAATTTGAGTGGTAACATGTGGTTGTAACTCTAGAGATACAGTCAGAAACATTATTATGTTAATGTGATAACATTAGCCAGGGCCCTAACATTGAGCCATGGTTCTCAAATGGGCGGTGGGCAAAGCTAGGTATGAGTTTTTTTTTACTTCTGTACATTTCGGCAAATTCTACCTCACAATTTGGCATGATAACTGTCGTATATGATGAGGCATTAAACTGCGTGTTGCAGGCTTGTAGTTGTAATAAAGAAGAGGAGAAGAGAAGACGTCAGGTTTCCAGGTTCCATGTTCATTTATTCAGCATTCGAGTACAACAGCATCATAACAACATCCAGGGGTAGAGCCCTGTTCCTCAGCCCTTCGGCCTCAGGACTGCACTCGTACTGAGCTACGTTTTAGTTCCCCTTTTATAACACAATAGCTTTACATTTGAATACAGACGGTTCCTGTGGGGTGGGGGTCAATGAGAGCCCCCAACAGCTGATCAAGCTCTGAAGTCCTTTGAACATTGGCTGATTTGATTTGCAAGTGCCTGGAGGAAGGGAGTGAAGTCTCTCAATTTAACAATAGAAGATGTAAATCGCCCTTCACACCCGTGCACTCTATCAGCCACATGCTCTGCAGACATTTGGTGATTAACATAGTGTACCTGATTAGGCAGGCGCTATGCTTGTTCACAACACACTATTGCTTCTTTAACTGTAGTATCATTTCTATATGTTTTGACTTGCACACTGTTCAATAACTATAAGCCATATACCACATAACCATTGCAGACTAGTAGCTTAGTGGTAGTTATCATGCATTGAATATGTGGACCCCTATATTATCACACGCAAATTGTTACAACAAATATATTATCAACTTTTGAGCCATTATTGTGTAGAGACCTATGAGCACACTTTTCTGCACAATTCAAGTATGAGGAATTGATTGGAAAGGTTATTTTACTTATTCAATACTTCCATATGCTTAAATGGCTTTTTAATTCAAGATTTTGCACCCAAATCGAATAATTTGAAAATAAGTCTTGTAAATATCCCCAATTTGAAAGTATGTGCTGAGAACACACAAAAAAAGAGACCTGATTATCACAGAGGCAGACTTGACTGACTCGGAAATAGAGGACTGAATTTGCTGTGCCTTGACCCTGATGTGTCCCAGGCCAGAACCCCTGAACCTTCTCCCTGCCTTGGCCTTGTCATACACTCCTCCTTTGGATCTGTCTCTATATTTAAAAAAAAATTTAAACTGAAATGAGTTGAATTGAGGTTTGGCCATTATCGCCCGTTTTTCTTTACAGGCTCACTTTTTACTTAGTCTGCTCTTTCTTCCCCTCTACACCAAAACCTCTTTGCCAAAAATAGCCGCAAGTGCGAGGCGTTGTGAGCTTGTAGATCTGCTATTTTTGTCTAAAGTTCTCCTCAGAATAGGGATGCTAGGGTTCAAGTGGTTAATGTAAAAAAAAAACATTCTATCACAGAAAGGTTTGGTGGCTCCCTATAGTAATTCTGAGTACTCCAGCAAAATAAAGTATAAAACTTGAGTAAATGTATTTCGTTACCACTGGATCTCAGCAATGTGTCTTAAGTGTCACTGAGTAAGACACTTAACCCCTACTAAAGATGGTGCCCAGATTTCTCTTGTGCCCACCTTCCCCGTATTCTTTTATTAAGCACTTTGAACGGCCTTGTTGAAATGTGCTGTTTTAACCTTTTGTCTACTTTGTGTGTGTGTGTGTGTGTGTGTGTGTGTGTGTGTGTGTGTGTGTGTGTGTGTGTGTGTGTGTGTGTGTGTGTGTGTGTGTGTGTGTGTGTGTGTGTGTGTGTGTGTGTGTACAGGCTGAGTGCGGTCAGAATCGGCTCCTTCCTGGTTGTGTCATTTCTCTCCTCAACTAGAGACTTCTACTTGAGTAGGTGAGTTTATACTGATCAATAATATCATGTATGAAGCTTAAAATATTTACTGATTAATAACATCCTACTGTACTATTATAAATCTTTCTATCCTACTTCCTAGTACAGTAACCTACTGTCCTACTATCATATGAGGCACCATTAGTTTAATGGGAGAGATTTGTCTCAAAATTATTTGTGAATCCCAATACCATGATGCACAAATATTCCATAATTCACAAATGTGTTTTACAATCTGCAAATACTAATTATTTATTTGTGACTTTTGTAAATATGAATTTGTAAGTTTTACAAAAATGCATTATACTTGTGTGTAAATATATCATAAAATATATATATTTCCTATCTGCAAACTTACTTGTAAGTTGTAAGTTGGCATTTAAATACATATGCTATGATTTGTACAAATATAAGCTATTTATAAATATATCATTTGCAATTTGTAAAAATAATTTCTACTTTGAGTATTATTCCAAATATACATTAAGCACTTCAGCCCTATATACATTTCTGCCATTTGAAAATAGCAGATCTACAAACTCACAATGCGTCGTGATGCGACGCATTGTGAGCTTGTAGATCTGCTATTTTCAAATGATTTTTTAATACATTTTATTCATTTGAAAACTTGTGAAATGGGACATTTAATGAGTACTTTCTACTTTTGGTACATTTTGATGCCAATACTTTTGTACTTTTACTCAAATACATTTTGAATTCCGGACTTTTACTTGTAACAGAGTATTTCTACATTGCAGTATTGATACTTTTACTTAAGTAAAAAATGTGATTACTTTTTCCACCACTGGTCCTCGACTACCTCGAGCACTGTCCCGTCAGCAGTGGCAATGATGTCCTCTGTGTTAAATACAGATACTTTGTTTTCTTGGCGTAGAGCTTGAGGCAGATCTTCCTGCACTCCATTTCTTCTGCCAGTAGTAGTTCCCTTACATTCTCTGCTGTGTCTGAGACTCTGGTAATGTCATCTGCATAGTCCATGTCAGTAATCATGATGGGAGTTACTAGCTTAGTCTTCCTCAGGACCAACGTGAACCCCAGTCCCTCAAAAGACTGAATATTATTTTCTCATGAGGAAATAACAGGAGTCACACATGAGTGACACATCACTGACAAAGCTGCTCTCAGATCTTCTTAATGTACTTTGGTGATAAAGAAAATCTATTTGGTACAAATTCTCAGATCCAGGGCCACCAGCTGTGACCTTTTTATTCAGCTTAGATTAGGATATGAGCTAACTTTAAACTGAGGCCATCTGTTCTAAAAAATACATTAAAAAAATAGAGTAACTGTCATGAAGGGCATTTTGATTACAGTGATTACACATATTTTTTCATTAGATTACATCTAGTGATATGATACAATACCTTACATGCTCATTCTGCATGCATACAGTTGACATAGACAACAGAACATTCTCTCTGTTCAGTGTATGTTTGTGCAGAGACCTGCAGACATTGGCACCAATCCTGTGGGTGCCGGGGAGCCCGAGCACCCAAGGAGAAAGTCAAGCACCCACTGGGAATGTGTCGGTCGGATGGCTATTGTGTGATGCTTTGTAACGTGCACAGGATCCATGATGTACCCGCTCTGATTCTGTATGTTATTGTGAACAGATTTCTGTCATTCAACTCTCTCCCTGTAATCTGCAAAGTCCTTATGCCAGTTATGGTTTCATCATCAGCCAATAGTCAAATTGTATGACTTGAAATGTAGTAAAAAAAAAGGTTCTTTTGCACACCTACTTGGACAGGTGCGTAGGAGCAGGCAGCCAGTGCATGAGACAGGAAAGAATGGTGATCGCACACACTGTCTTCACTTAGAGAAAAAAAGTATTTTATTGCGAGTACAATGTTTCCAACTGACATTCGTCAGGTATTTCTGATTAAGGGCAAGGCCACACTAAACTATATCTGGCCGCTGATGAACTCAGGTTGTGTGCGCACTGTGCAGCCGACTGTTTTTAGCAGCCAGCGCATTCTAAAAAAACTAGTGGCTTGCAGTGCATTCTGTCTCCATAACTAGGGCTCCCATGGGACAGAGGATGTGGTCACAATGAAGAAGCTGTTATCTGCAGTTTCATATATTATGCACCCACACGCACAACCGTTAACTTCACCTTGTCAAAACAAGATGATGCCGATATGCACAGCGGCGAACTTAGGCCTGTCAAAACAAAATGGAGCTGAGACAAATCGACTTGCTTGGTCTCCACACAAACAACCTTTGATTTCCTATACTAACACATCTTGTCAAAATTCATGTCACATCCTTTGTCTAGGTGAGACATGACCTTTGACATGATCTAAATGTCTCAATAGAAGAGCAGCTTACTCTACTATACAGATTGGACAAAAATACATTTTATTAATTAAAAAGAAGTTACATAGGCTAGTGCCTCCTTTTTGTAGATCTCATGTCAAAAGTTTTTTACAGAACAGAAAAAAATGTTGCGCCTTTCTTTGTCCTTTGGTCAAGGTTGACTGCAGGTGCGGTGGTCTCAAAAACATAAAGGTAAACGGGCAGAAGGAGACTCGCTCACTGCATAGAAGTTAAGGAAAACTCCTTAGACAGATGCCATCTGTCCGTCAGTGTCATAGCACTGACAAAGGTCCTAGGAGGACTGAAACGTTTGCTTTTTAATTCACTTTTGAGCACCGAGCACAAGATGAGCATCATAAAATAAAGAAAACATATTTTCTTTAAGTGTGTCTAAGGAGTTTTCCTTAACTTCTATGCAGTGAGTCTCCTTCTGCCAGTTTACCAAACGTTTTTTTACAGTAGCCTACATGCTTTTAAAAATAGTGTGTGTGTGTGTGTGTGTGTGTGTGTGTGTGTGTGTGTGTGTGTGTGTGTGTGTGTGTGTGTGTGTGTGTGTGTGTGTGTGTGTGTGTGTGTGTGTGTGTGTGTGTGTGTGTGTGTGTGTGTGTGTGTGTGTGTACACACAGGCTGAGTGCGGTCAGAATCGGCTCCTTCTTGGTTGAGTCATTTCTCTCTTCTCTCCTCAACTAGAGACTTCTACTTGAGTAGGTGAGTTTATACTGATCAATAATATCATGTATGAAGCTTAAAATATGTACTGATTAATAACATCCTACTGTACTATTATAAATCTTTCTATCCTACTTCCTAGTATAGTAACCTACTGTCCTACTATCATATGAGGCACCATTAGTTTTATGGGAGAGATTTGTCTCAAAATTATTTTTGAATCCAATACCATGATGCACAAATATTCCATTATTCACAAAATGTGTTTTGCAATCTGCAAACACAAATTATTTATTTGTGACTTTTTTAAATATACATTTTTAAGTTTTACAAAAATGTATTATACTTGTGTGTACATATATCATAAAATATCATTTGTAAATAATACATTCTGCGTTTCAATTTGAGTTTGCATTTGTGAGTAGACCAACACACGCATACATTACTTTTTCCTGTTACATCATTTTGAGACAAACGTCACGCTTTTTTAAGAGCATTTTTACAAATGTATTTTCCTATCTGCAAACTTACTTGTAACTTGTAAGTTGGCATTTAAATACATATGCTTTGATTTGTACAAATATAAGCTACCGTATTTATAAATATATCATTTGCAATTTGTAAAAATAATTTATACTTTGAGTATTATTCCAAATATACATTAATCACTTCAGCCCTATTTACATTTCTGCCATTTGAAAATATTAGATCTACAAGCGACGCATTGTGAGCTTGTAGATCTGCTATTTTCAAATGATGTTTATACATTTTATTCATTGGAAAACTTGTGAAATGGGACATTCTGCATAATGAGTACTTTCTACTTTTGCTACATTTTGATGCCAATACTTTTGTACTTTTACTCAAGTACATTTTGAATTCCAGACTTTTACTTGTAACAGTATTTCCACATTGCAGTATTAATACTTTTACTTAAGTAAAACATTTTATTACTTTTTCCACTACTGGTTTACCTCGAGCACTGTCCCGTCGGCAGTGGCAACCAACATGTTCCTAATGGCTATAGAAAATTCACCATTCTAAGCTTTAATTTGAGTGGTAACATGTGGTTATAACTCTAGAGATACAGTCAGAAACACTATTATGTTAATGTGATAACATGAGGCAGGGCCCTAAAATTGAGCCATGGTTCTCAAATGGGTGGTGGGCAAAGCTAGGTATGAGTTTTTTTTTTACTTTCGGCAAATTCTACCTCACAATTTGGTATGATAACCATTGCAGACTAGTAGCTTAGTGGTAGTTATCATGCATTAAATATGTGGACCCCTATATTATCACACGCAAATTGTTACAACAAATATATTATCAACTTTTGAGCCATTATTGTGTAGAGACCTATATGAGCACACCTTTCTGCACAATTCAAGTATGGGGAATTGATTGGAAAGGTCATTTTACTTATTCAATACTTCCATATGCTTAATGGCTTTTTAATTCAAGATTTTGCACCCAAATCGAATAATTTGAAAATAAGTTTTGTAAATATCCCCAATTTGAAAGTATGTGCTGAGAACCAACATATCCTATAGTGTCTATACAAAAAGAGACCTGATTATCACAGAGGCAGACTTGACTGACTCGGAAATAGAGGAGTGAATTTGCTGTGCCTTGCCCCTGATGTGTCCCAGAACCCCTGAACCTTCTCCCTGCCTTGGCCTTGTCATACAGTCCTCCTTTGTATCTGTCTCTATATTTTAAAAAAAAAAGTAAAACTGAAATGAGTTGAATTGAGTTTTGGCCATTATCGCCCGTTTCTCTTTAATAACACTTTTTACTTAGTCTGCTCTTTTTTTCCCTCTACACCAAAACCTCTTTGCCTAAAATAGCCGCAAGTGCGAGGCGTTGTGAGGCTTGTAGATCTGCTATTTTTGGCTAAAGTTCTCCTCAGAATAGGGATGCTAGGGTTCAAGTGGTTAATGTAAAAAAAAAACATTCTATCACAGAAAGGTTTGGTGCCCCCCCTGTAGTAATTCTGAGTACTCCAGCAAAATAAAGTATAAAACTTGAGTAAATGTATTTAGTTACCACTGGCTCTCAGCAATGTGTCTTAAGTGTCACTGATCAAGACACTTAACCCCTACTAAAGATGGTGCCCACATTTCTCTTGTGCCCACCTTCCCTGTATTCTTTTATTAAGCACTTTGAACGGCCTTGTTGAAATGTGCTGTTTTAACCTTTTGTCTACTTTGTGTGTGTGTGTGTGTGTGTGTGTGTGTGTGTGTGTGTGTGTGTGTGTGTGTGTGTGTGTGTGTGTGTGTGTGTGTGTGTGTGTGTGTGTGTGTGTGTGTGTGTGTGTGTACAGGCTGAGTGTGGTCAGAATCGGCTCCTTCCTGGTTGAGTCATTTCTCTCTTCTCTCCTCAACTAGAGACTTCTACTTGAGTAGGTGAGTTTATACTGATCAATAATATCATGTATGAAGCTTAAAATATTTACTGATTAATAACTGTCCTACTATCATATGAGGCACCATTAGTTTAATGGCAGAGATTTGTCTCAAAATTATTTGTGAAGCCAATACCATGATGCACAAATATTCCATGATTTACAAATGTGTTTCCATTATTCACAAAATAATGTGTTTTGCAATCTGCAAACACAAATTATTTATTTGTGACTTTTGTAAATATGAATTTGTAAGTTTTACAAACATGTATTATACTGGTGTGTAAATATCTCATAAAATATCATTTGTAAATAATCAATTCTGCGTGTCAATTGTTGAGTCTGCATGTGAGTAGACCAACACACGCATACATTCCTTTTCTCCTGTTACATCATTTTGAGACAAACGTCACGCTTTTTTAAGAACATTTTTACAAATTTATTTTCCTATCTGCAAACTTACTTGTAACTTGTAAGTTGGCATTTAAATACATGTGTTAAAGTTAGAAACCCCGTTTCGTTTTAGAAACTGTTTCTAAGTGTTAATTAGAGAATCACTGCCGTGCCTCTATTCCCTCCTCCCTTAAGATTCCTTTGGGAGGGGCGAGAACTCTCTCATATGGGTGTGTGTGTGTGTGTGTGTGTGTGTGTGTGTGTGTGTGTGTGTGTGTGTGTGTGTGTGTGTGTGTGTGTGTGTGTCTGTGCAAAATGTGTTCATGTTAACTTGATGGAGGCTGTCACCATTATGACATTTTACGTGACCATTAATTGTCCTATAAATAATTGCGATTAACGATTGAATTATGTTTTTGTCGTTGAACACTGGAACATATGAATAAAAATTACATTTCTTTTAGGCTTTGAAGTTGCACAGGGAAGACATGACAAATGACCAAGTAATTATATAAAGAAAGGACTGACAAATGTAATAGGTTTATACTTTATAAAAACATGAATAGTGGAAATAGCTGATCTACAAGCTCACAACGCATTGCATGACGTTGTAGTGTTAATAAAACATAGCCACATCACTATGAGCTCGTAGATCTGCTATTTTAGAAAAATCTTGTTTTGTGCAAATCTTTGATCTTTTTTTAAATCTCAAATCGTTGCTTCTGGATCCAAATGTTGTACTTTTACTCCACTACAATCATTAGAAAACTTTAGTTACTAGTTACTTTGTAGATTATTATTACAATACATACATTAACCACTTCAGCCCCATATACATTTTGGCCATTTGAAAATAGCCGATCTACAAGCTCACAATGCAACGCATTGTGAGCTTGTAGATCTGCTATTTTCCAAAGATTTGTATCCGTTTTATACATTTGTAAACTTGTGAAATGGGACATTCTGCATAATGATCACTTTCTACTTTTGGTACTTTAATAGCCCTGAAACATGACTGTCATATCATGACAGTCATGGCGCTACTTGTTCCTGATTCTAGAAATTTCTCCATTTACAACCCGTACATCTACATAAATGTTCAGATTTCAATATAAAGTGCTGACCCTACGGCCATGGATGTAACAAGTTAAAAAGGGAGGGTGTTATACCCGTATCTTCCGTATTGTTCAATAAAAAGCATTTTAATCTCATCGGCGGCCATATTTTCATAGAGTTATAGTGTATCAGAGTGCAATACACATCCAAACCGATAGGGTCGCGTAGTTAAAAGATATGGAGACAATTCTGAAAAAATGGCCACTGATCGGTTTAAAATGCTTTTTATTGAACAATACGGAAGATACAGGTACTTAGACCCAGGCGTTTCAACTTGTTACATCCATGGCCGTGGGGTCAGTACTTTATATTTGAAATGTGAACGTTTGTGTAGATGTACGGGTTGTAAATGGAGAAATTAAAAAAAAAACAGGAACAAGTTGCGCCATGACGCTTGTGACAGACGAGGGTCATGGTAATCATGGCTAGTACTTTTTAAGTACATTTTGATGCCAATACTTTTGTACTTTTTACTTCCGGACTTTTACTTGTAATAGAGTATTTCTACTAAATTGCAGTACTGATACTTTTACTTTAAGTAAATCATTTTGAGTACCTTTTCCACCACTGCACTGGAGGAAGGAAAGTGACAACAACCCTGTAGTTAAAGTGTGTTTTATAGTTCATATCTGACAGTGTTAGTTAGTGTTAGTTAAAGACACTGTTAGTTAGTTAATGTTAGTTAAAGTGTTTTATAGTTCCTACCTGACAGTGTAGTCCTGGAGGATGAAACATGCTGAAACAACACACTGATAATAAGGCTTATAAACTGTTTATATGGGTTTATATCAAACTAAATCACTGATCAGTGCTTTAGTTTAGAGCTGCTGATCAGAGAGTTAAAAACATCCTGTGGTTCTTCTTCTACTACTTCAGCTTTTTTGTCCTTCTTGTTTTGGTGTTGTAGCTACAGGTTGTACAGTTAAAGAAGCACAATGCTGCCCCCCACAGGAACACTGTGGAACTCTTTGGAAGACATACCTGTAGAAAATGTTTCAGACTGCTGTTCACATAGAGAGAATATAGGGGGTCCTTGAGGGGGTTCCAGGGGGTCCCCAGAAAAATGATTGATAGTTAGGAACCAAATGGACCCTTAAGGGTCTGTAACTCTCAGAGAGTGTACAAATGGAACCAAATGGACTAGTATGGGTCCATTTGGTTCCATTTGTACACTCTCTGAGAGTTACAGAGAGAGACTATTAAAACTTTTTTTGGCACCCCTTAGGATGCATTCAGATCACCCAAGGGACATTTGTACCAAATTTCATGCTTTTATATGAGATTATTTTTTATGAGTGTCTTTTGCATCGTCTGTCAACACTGTACACGGCCATTTTCAATTTAGTCAATAACTCACTTCCTGTTTCAGATAATTTCAGGCACCCCTTCTAGGATGTCTTAGGATGACCCAAGGGACATGTATGCCAAATTGTATGCTTTTATGAGATTCTTTAGTTGTCTTTTGAGTCAATCGACAACACTGTAGACGGTCATTTTCAATTTTGTCAATGACTCACTTCCTGTTTAAGATTTTTCTGGGCACCCCTTCTGGGATGTCTTGGGATGACCCAAGGGACATGTATGCCAAATTGTATGCTTTTATGAGATTCTTTAGTTGTCTTTTGAGTCAATGGATAACACTGTAGGCGGCCATTTTCAATTTTGTCAATAACTCAGTTCCTGCTTAAGATTTTTTTGGGCACCCCTTCTAGGATGTCTTAGGATGACCAAAAGGACATGTGTGCCAAATTGTATGCTTTTATGAGATTCTTTAGTTGTCTTTTGAGTCAATCGACATCACTAGGCGGCCATTTTCAATTTAGTCCATAACTCACTTCCTGTTTCAGATTCCTTTGGGCACCCCTTCTAGGATGTCTTAGGATGACCCAAGGGACATATGTGCCAAATTTTATGCTTTTTGGAGATTCTTTTGGTGTCTTTTGAGTCAACGGTCAACAGTTTAGGTGGCCATTTTGAATTTTGTCCATAACTCACTTCCTGTTTGAGATTTTTTTGGGCACCCCTTCTAGGATGTTTTAGGATGACCCAAGGGACATCTGTATCAAATTTCATGCTTTTATCCGCCGCGTAACGATTTGGCCATTTTTTGTGCTTAGTACCCCCTACTATAAAACCATATACTTAGTTGACCGTATTCCCCAAGGCTCTATAATTGGCACTCTCCTGTTTTCTCTGTACACCAAATAACAGAAAATGTCCGATCTACAAGCTCACAACATGCATAATAACGTTACTTGTGACACGTTGTGAGCTTGTAGATCAGATGTTCACTATTAGCCCCTGAATAGGAATGCTAAGATTCAAGTGGTTAATTACAACTGTAAGACCCGGGATTTGAACCTGGGTCTTCAACATGGGAGCCATGAGGGAATCCCCACTTGGCAGAGGAGATATTGGGTGTACGTAGGAGCTTCAGGAAAGGCTACTGGTCAACCTGTTAGGTGTCCTACCTAACACCATAGTCCAGGCAAAGTAGCATTTCCAGACAGACTAATTGTAAGAGATTTTTTTTCAACAGATATAATTTCTATGAGGTGTCTAGAACAACATACTAAAAGTCCTAAGAAATCCTAGATGCGGAAATATGTTTAATTCTCATCAATTCAAGATGTGTGCTAATACCTCGAGAAAACTATTTCTTTTGTCCTATCACAATGAAACTTTCCACAATGAATCTTAACATGAAAACTAAAGTTTTTTGTATTACAAGTTTCTCTGAAACTTAATTTGAATATGCAAATTAGCTTAATATGTATTGAATATGCCCAAATTTGCATATCACGAAAATAACTTTTCCCCAAAATGTATTATATGTACATTGTTGTTTGTTAATGATATCAAACACACTGATCAGACTTTCATGAACCATTTCATCGAAATATTGTGACTTCATAGAATAACATCAAAAACACCATTCATGACAAATGCATAAATCCGTCAAATCTTCCTCCAACCATCCTACTGCTAACGGTTAATGGCAATGCTGCTTTTGAACTGGCCTCTAACCTGAAACCTCGCCGGCTTGGTTGTACCTGCCGGGGGTATAACCCCCACCGGTATAGTCCTCAGGGTCACAGAGGCACACAAGCCTCCCCACCACGACAAGGTAGCAACAACAGGGGAGGTTCTTTTTGTGTTTTTTGTGTTTTGTTTTTTTTTCAAACGTGATCCTCAACTCCTTTTGTATGATTCTAGTCATCAGAAAAATCAGGCAACTGGGAATTTGTACAGCTAGTACCACGACATTCTCCGCATATGGCAGTGCAAGTTCTGGTGGTCCTGCAGGCTGATCAGTCATTATTGGCATGAATCTACCACCTATAACATGCCATCCCCAGTCTTCTGGACCCATGCTTTCACTTGTTCCTTTCCATTCATGGATCTGGTAGAACACACGGAGACTGTGGAACTTCACCGCTGATGATGTTGGTGGAAGAGTTTGAGGTTCCACTGGAGATGTGCTCTTCGATACTTTCTCACAGAATCGCCTGTGTCTCAGCATATCCAGCGATTCATCTTTGTCACCCCCATACAGTGAGACTAGAGCCTTTTCACCTGCTGCAACGATGATTCCTTTTCCGACCTTTTCCTCTGACAGGCTGAACACCTTAGCTTGTTTAAGAAAGCTAGAGTCAGTTTTTACTTTTTTCAGTGCCAATCCCTTTCCCAAGCCAAACAGACGAGAAGTTGAATCACAGCCTAAAATAGCATGGATGAAGAGGAGATTATCACACACCTTTGGACTAAGTAGTTCTTTTGTCTGCTTTATGCACCATATCCTTCTTGCTTTTGTTCCTTTCTTTGGTTCTGGTGCCAGAAACAGTTCCTGTGCATTTGGATCAGCCTGATGTAACAAGAGTACTAATAAATCTGTATCATCTCCTACTAGGACCGTGTCTTTGGTTCTGGCTGAGGCAATGGCGGTTTGGACAATGAGCACATCAGCATCATTCTTTGCATGGTCTGTGATGCAACCAGCCCTCTCTAGTTTATTACTTAGATAAACCAAGAAGCGTTGTTTATTTTCCTTATTGTTAAGGAACTGGTCCTTTTTGGATTGGATGATCATGTCACCAGAGAAGTGTACAGTCACGCCGGGACTAACACCAGTTCATCGCAGTTGGGTGGCCTCTTTTATTGTTGGTTCGTCTTTGTAGCCATCAAAGACTATGACAGTAGTCATACCATATTTCTGTATGACATATCTGACATACATTTCACACACACTGTCATAAGTCGACCCTTTTGGCCATGGTAGACGATGTAGTAAAGCACCCCCATCAAGGACATGCTGGACATCACCACTGGGTTGTCTTTGCTGCTGATCAATGGACTTCCAGAGGACATCGGCAAGGACTGCCTTGTTTGCCTGGGGTAGGTGTGACGATTCAAACAAAGCAGTTGGATGACTGCAAAGTTCATACTTGAACAGTGATGGCAAATCTTCACAACGGTCTCTCACTGCTACGAGACGCTGGAATAACAGCTGAGGATCCACAACTACTGTCTCTCCTCTGATCTTGACAGTTGATCTAGATGCAAGAGTCACTGCTTGGTCAGCTTTCCTGAAGGTGAATTCTTCCACTGATTTCCCTATCATAGATTCCAAAATCTTGCACCCTATCTCCCTTGACTTCTCAACATTCACTCCCTGCTCGGCTGTCATGCCATTAGCAATGTTGTGCAGGGAATGGTTCTCAGTGAAAGGATCTCTCTCTTTCAGATAGGTGAGAAGGGCAAGCGTGTCACCGACATCTCTTGTCTGCCTGGCCTTGGACAGGTCTTTATGTTGGTCGCTGGTCTCATATGAGACACCTGTGAATGACTGCATAGCATTGTTGATGTTTGCACACGCTGGCATTGAAAGGACCCACACTAAGCGTTCAGTGGACAGTCCAGCCCAATACCTGTTGCTTCGCCTCACTACGTGGAATCCCTCCTCAAATTTCCTGTGGACATCTGGGTGTGTTTTCGTATATATTGCTTATATATATCAGCGTATATATGTTTTCCTAAATTCGGCATTTAGTCCATGAGCCAGAGACCCAAAATTGAATTGAATTGATATTGAATATTCCCTCGTTAAAAACCTTTGACTCCAACATCTTAACAAAATGAAATAAGTATGTTGACTCTGGCTTTGTCCAATGTTCCAATGTTGATTCTGGAAAGTTATGCAAATTTGGGCATATTTTCCTAATGCATAATTTGCATATTTAAATATACAATTTCAGAAAACTTGTAATACAATAAATCATTGTCTTCATGTAAGTAATCAACTCAGGAAGTTTCATTATGATAACTCTTTTTTAAATGTTGTCATTTTTTCACCTGTCATGTACGTACGGAAAATAACAAAATGTGTGATAACCATGAAAAAGCTGCTCCTGTGGAAAGGTTATCATATATTTATTTACTCGTATTGACTCTATGAACAATTTAATATAGGTTTGGTTTTGCCCACTCTTTCGATAATCATTGCTCAATTTTGGGGCTCTGGCTCATGGACTAATTAGCACACATCTTGAATTGATGAGAATTAAACATATTTCCGCATCTAGGATTTCTTAGGACTTTTAGTATGTTGTTCTAGACACCTCATAGAAATAATATCTGTTGAAAAAAATTCTCTTACAATTAGTCTGACTTTTGGGTCTAAAATGGGCTAGATTGCCTGGACTACCAGGGAAAAGACACTATAAAGCCCCAAGGGCCTCCGGTCAACCATATAGAGTGTAAGTGGTTAAATATAGTTCACTTTATATAGGAGCAGACTAAGTAAAAAGTGAGCCAGTGTTATTAAAGAAAAACGGGCGACAATGGCCAAAACTCAATCGAAAATCGGCGATAGTGGCCATTTTCAAGATGTTTTGGCCATTATCTCTGGAACGGAAGGTCCAATCTGCTCTAAAGTAGCCTAAAAGTATGGTAACTGTTCGGGCCGGGCCTTAATTTTCAGGCCCGTTGAGTGAGTGAGTGAGTGAGTGAGTGTGAGTGAGAGAGAGAGAGAGAGAGAGGCTGTGTGTGTAACTTTAAAAGCAGTGATAAGGAGCAGACTTAAATAATCAAACCTTTTAATTAATTGTCTGGTTCTGGTCTTTTACTAAATTTACTAAATATTGAGGGTTTAAGTGGTTAAATGTCTGAAATACACATTAACATGAATCCAGCACATCACTGATGATAATGCTGTCAAACACACAAATCCACAGACCTCTGAACCGTGGGACCCACCTAAACCTACTCGACCGGCATGGAAAAGGTCTTTCACTATAGGACCCCTAAATGTGCTCAAACGGCTCACCCATCTGACCACTTAACATGGGTGGGCTCTGATCCGGAAAATGTTGGTAACCACTTGTCTAAATATTGACACAACTGAAATGACAAAGCCTTGATTTCCAAAGCCAATTCTGCAGATCTGCAGTGCGATGCGTTGAGAGCTTGTACATCTGCTATTTTTGGCAGAGAGGTTTGGTATTAGAGGGAAAAAAGAGCAGACTAAGTAAAACGTGAAAGGTCAAGTTTACTAAGTATTGAGGGTTTAAGTGGTTAAATGTCTGTTTGGCAAAGAGGTTTGGTATTAGAGGGAAAAAGAAGAGCAGACTAAGTAAAAAGTGAGCCCGTGTTATTAAAGAAAAACAGGCGACAATGGCCAAAGCTCGATCTCGAAAATCTGACGAAAATGTGCAAAAATCATTGAAAGTGGCCGTTTTCAAGATGTTCTGGCCATTATCTGTGGAACAGAAGGTCCAATCTGCTCAGTTCAAAGCCTGTTGGATGTGTGACTTTGAGGACATTAAGCACTTAAGACACTTTTTCAGGTTTTATGGCCTAGAAGTATGGTAACTGTTCAGGCCAGGCCTTAATTTTCAGTTTTCAAAAGTGAAGGCTATTCTTGTGTGACCCTCAACACAGGATTTGATCAATCCAGGCTCAAACTAGAAAAAGTGCTCCTCGGAGCACAGGTCTCCGCCAGGTCAGGTACGTTATTCTGGCCTCCTGGTGGCGCTATAATAGGCCAATGTGAAAAGGGTGCCACTGCATTCATGATTTGAGGTATTTTGTTCCAAAAATTTGTTTTGGTAAATTAGACCTGCTGGTGACGCTATAACAGGCCAATGTGAAAAAGGGTGGCATTTCTTCCTTGGCCTAGTGGGAATGTGTTTGCGTTCATGATTTCAGGCATTTTGTTCAAAACGGACCAATCCCGAAATGTTGGAAGCAAACCTTAGCCAATGAGGATGGAATATGGGAAATCGGACAGATCCGTGTTGATCACATGACTATAGAGATACTGTGTACCGATTTGCATGACGTTTGGATAAAATCTGTAGTAGTAATGTAAAAAAATGGGTTTAGCACAAATCGGCCTCCAGGTGGCGCTATAACAGGCCCATGTGAAAAATTTGGGCAGAGGTTCTGAATTGGCATCCAGGGAGTGTGTGTGCACAGTTTCGAGGCGACCGGGCCAACGGTGCCAGAGATTAGCTTGTAACACACAGACAGGACACACGGACGGACGGACACACGGACGGACGGACACACGGACGGACGGACGGAGGGTAAAACATACTCTCTTGTACTCTCTTCGGCCTGGCGGAGACAATTTATAGTATTGCCACCACCACCAATAATCATGATATAAGAGCAGCTATCTGCACATACAAACAACGTTCACTGGAGCAGTGGAACCTCTGTTTTGTTGTGGATACTTGTGTTGTTGTGGAGCATTTCCTATAACAAAGTATAGATAGCCTGGCTACAGTAGTGTCATTGCTGTAACTTGCTATCTGGAATGTGATGCTGCAGGGTGAACTATGGGTATCATATAGTATAATGGATGTCTTATAGCCCTCCCACCCAAAATCAGGACCAGGATAGAAAGATTTATAATAGTACAGTAGGATGTTATTAATCAGTACATATTTTAAGCTTCATACATGATATTATTGATCAGTATAAACTCACCTACTCAAGTAAAAGTCTCTAGTTGAGGAGAGAAGAGAGAAATGACTCAACCAGGAACGAGCCGATTCTGACCACACTCAGCCTGTACACACACACACACACACACACACACACACACACACACACACACACACACACACACACACACACACACACACACACACACACACACACACACACACACACACACACACACACACAGTAGACAAAAGGTTAAAACAGCACATTTCAACAAGGCCGTTCAAAGTGCTTAATAAAAGAATACAGGGAAGGTGGGCACAAGAGAAATGTGGGCACCATCTTTAGTAGGGGTTAAGTGTCTTGATCAGTGACACTTAAGACACATTGCTGAGAGCCAGTGGTAACTAAATACATTTACTCAAGTTTTATACTTTATTTTGCTGGAGTACTCAGATTTACTACAGGGGGGGCACCAAACCTTTCTGTGATAGAATGGTTTTTTTTTACATTAACCACTTGAACCCTAGCATCCCTATTCTGAGGAGAACTTTAGCCAAAAATAGCAGATCTACAAGCTCACAACGCCTCGCACTTGCGGCTATTTTAGGCAAAGAGGTTTTGGTGTAGAGGGAAAAAAAGAGCAGACTAAGTAAAAAGTGTTATTAAAGAGAAACGGGCGATAATGGCCAAAACTCAATTCAACTCATTTCAGTTTTACTTTTTTTTTTAAATATAGGCCAAGGCAGGGAGAAGGTTCATGGGTTCTGGGACACATCAGGGGCAAGGCAAAGCAAATTCAGTCCTCTATTTCCGAATCAGTCAAGTCTGCCTCTGTGATAATCAGGTCTCTTTTTTTTATAGACACTAGGATATGTTGGTTCTCAGCACATACTTTCAAATTGGGGATATTTACAAGACTTATTTTCAAATTATTCGATTTGGGTGCAAAATCTTGAATTAAAAAGCCATTTAAGCATATGGAAGTATTGAATAAGTAAAATAACCTTTCCAATCAATTCCCCATACTTGAATTGTGCAGAAAAGTGTGCTCATAGGTCTCAACACAATAATGGCTCAAAAGTTGATAATATATTTGTTGTAACAATTTGCGTGTGATAATATAGGGGTCCACATATTCAATGCATGATAACTACCACTAAGCTACTAGTCTGCAATGGTTATTATGCACAATTGTGAGGTAGAATTTGCCGAAATGTACAGTAAGTTTTAAAAAAAACTCATACCTAGCTTTGCCCACCACCCATTTGAGAACCATGGCTCAATTCTAGGGCCCTGCCTCATGTTATCACATTAACATAATAGTGTTTCTGACTGTATCTCTAGAGTTATAACCACATGTTACCACTCAAATTAAAGCTTAGAATGGTGAGCAGTTTTCTATAGCCATTAGGAACATGTTGGTTAATGCCACTGCCGACGGGACAGTGCTCAAGGTAGTCGAGGACCAGTAGTGGAAAAAGTAATCACATTTTTTACTTAAGTA
This sequence comes from Gymnoscopelus braueri, assembly GCF_963280865.1. Classification (NCBI taxonomy): domain Eukaryota; kingdom Metazoa; phylum Chordata; class Actinopteri; order Myctophiformes; family Myctophidae; genus Gymnoscopelus; species Gymnoscopelus braueri. The sequence goes on from NC_137613.1 coordinate 7,032,954, forward strand.
AAAGTATTAATACTGCAACGTAGAAATACTCTGTTACAAGTAAAATTCCGGAATTCAAAATGTACTTGAGTAAAAGTACAAAAGTATTGGCATCAAAATGTAGCAAAAGTAGAAAGTACTCATTATGCAGAATGTCCCATTTCACAAGTTTTCAAATGAATAAAATGTATAAAAATCATTTGAAAATAGCAGATCTACAAGCTGTAAATAGCTTATATTTGTACAAATCATAGCATATGTATTTAAATGCCAACTTACAAGTTACAAGTACGTTTGCAGATAGGAAAATACATTCGTAAAAATGTTCTTAAAAAAGCGTGACGTTTGTCTCAAAATGATGTAACAGGAAAAAGGAATGTATGCGTGTGTTGGTCTACTCACAAATGCAGACTCAACAATTGACACGCATAATTGATTATTTACAAATTATATTTTATGATATATTTACGCACCAGTATAATACAATTTTGTAAAACTTACAAATTCATATTTACAAAAATCACAAATAAATCATTTGTGTTTGCAGATTGCAAAACACATTTGTGAATAATGGAAACACATTTGTAAATCATGGAATATTTGTGCATCATGGTATTGGATTCATAAATAATTTTTAGACAAATCTCTCCCATTAAACTAATGGTGCCTCATATGATAGTAGGACAGTAGGTTACTGTACTAGGAAGTAGGAGAGAAAGATTTATAATAGTACAGTAGGATGTTATTAATCAGTACATATTTTAAGCTTCATACATGATATTATTGATCAGTATAAACTCACCTACTGAAGTAGAAGTCTCTAGTTGAGGAGAGAAGAGAGAAATGACACCAACCAAGAAGGAGCCGATTCTGACCACACTCAGCCTGTACACGCGCACGCACGCACGCACGCACGCACGCACGCACGCACGCACACACACACACACACACACACACACACACACACACACACACACACACACACACACACACACACACACACACACACACACACACACACACACACACACACACACACACACACACACACACACACACACAAACAAAGTAGACAAAAGGTTAAAACAGCACATTTCAACAAGGCCGTTCAAAGTGCTTAATAAAAGAATACAGGGAAGGTGGGCACAAGAGAAATCTGGGCACCATCTTTAGTAGGGGTTAAGTGTCTTGATCAGTGACACTTAAGACACATTGCTGAGAGCCAGTGGTAACTAAATACATTTACTCAAGTTTTATACTTTATTTTGCTGGAGTACTCAGAATTACTACAGGGGGGGCACCAAACCTTTCTGTGATAGAATGTTTTTTTTTTACATTAACCACTTGAACCCTAGCATCCCTATTCTGAGGAGAACTTTAGCCAAAAATAGCAGATCTACAAGCCTCACAACGCCTCGCACTTGCGGCTATTTTTGGCAAAGAGGTTTTGGTGTAGAGGGGAAAAAAGAGCAGACTAAGTAAAAAGTGAGCCTGTGTTATTAAATAAAAACGGGCGATAATGGCCAAAACTCAATTCAACTCATTTCAGTTTTACTTCTTTTTTTAAATATAGAGACATCAGGGGCAAGGCACAGCAAATTAAGTTCTCTATTTCCGAGTCAGTCAAGTCTGTCTCTGTGATAATCAGGTCTCTTTTTTTTAATAGACACTAGGAACATGTTGGTTCTCAGCACATACTTTCAAATTGGGGATATTTACATGACTTATTTTCAAATTATTCGACTTGGGTGGAAAATCTTGCATTAAAATGCCATTTAAGCATATGGAAGTATCAACCCGATCTCCAGAGGAAACGTTCTCTTTGAACGTTTTTGAAGTTTTTGAAATTCCGTGAATAGACACGGAAAAACCCGAAATTCCGTGCATAGCCGCCTCGCATCTCCCCCATTGTGACTAAACCATGACGGAGGCGCGCAGTCAAAGGCGAACTGTCACTGTGTGACGTTCGCCTGTGCCTACTTAGCGCCGTTTGAGTTATGTACCGATAGGCACAGAATCGTACATTTTGTTGTGGGGACTGCTTGCGACTGGTTACGCCCACCGTGGGACTCGCCGTACATATGCACGCAATTTCAGGGTTTCTAGGTTAAAATCAAAATTAGCACACACACACACACACACACACACACACACACACACACACACACACACACACACACACACACACACACACGCACACACGCACGCACGCACGCACGCACGCTGCTCTGAGCAGTCAGACCATTCATACATGCAGTAAGTGTTTAATCTATATGGCTTTGTTTTAACCCTAACCCAAAGCATAAAGAGAATGAATCTTAGATGTCAACATCCTCTGTTTATTCCAGAAATCAATCACGGTCACACTTGAGGAACGTATCATGGAAACTCTGGGTGAGCTGAAAACCACAGACTTGGAAATTCTAGACATACTCAAAGGTAGGTGAAGAATTAATGCTATTAAAACGTTAATGCTATTAACACTCCTGTAGATTGTAGTGGTAAATTCATACACGTAACGTGTGACGTAACGTGACATAACAGAAGCATATTTTGGGACATTCTGAATCTTCACCTGTTAACATTACAAACGCAAGCAGTGCCCAGAAGCCACATTTAATATGTCAGAGATGTATGTACAGTATATGTATAAGCCTATATAAAACTGCCCAAGATATGTAATCAAACCAAACTCAGATTTTGACATTTCCATGACTACCATCAACAGGATCCAATGAGAAGAAAAGGAAAATAAATCGAGAGGACCTGAGAGATGACCCCGATGCTAGTACATCAACACTACCACGAACATGGCTCCCAGTCAGTAAAAGATGGAGGCAACAGTTAGAGAAGCTTGTAAACATGGATGACAGTAAAGTTAAAAAAGTTAAGAGTCTTGTGTTGGGGAAAGGTACAGAATTCCGCATAGCACAGGGAAGTGATGGAGTTGAGGTCTTCTTGGGGTTAAGATATGATGGCACTGAAGTTGCAGTTAAGAGAATGTCTAGAACCTGCGACCTGTACGGCGACCTGAAGAATGATGAACTATATCTACGTCTTCCAGAGCTTGATGATCCTTTGATTGTACGATATGTTGACTTTGTAGAGGATGAGGACTATGGGTACCTTGCTCTTCAGTTATGTGAATACACACTGGAAGAATACATCACTAAACTTCCAGAACAGAGGAGGAAACAGCTTGCAAAACAGGTTCTCAATAGCTTAAGAATTCTTCATTGTCAGTATAGGATTATCCACCGGGACATCAAGCCTCAAAATGTCTTGATTGGTAAGAAAACAAGCAAATAATATCAGAATTATAAGCAACTGTGTTTAATTATTTTAATCTAAAATAATATATATTGATCTACCAACTTTCCCCGCAGATATTCAAGGCAAGGGAAGATTGGCAGATTTTGGAATAAGCCGACGAATAGACAAAGGAAAAACAACCTATCACTCAACTGAGGCAGGGACATCATGCTGGATGACAAAGGAGACTTTGAATCCCGGTTTTCACAGTTATAGAAAAAGCACTGATATCCAGGTTAGTTTTTGAATCTGTGTGAGAACAATCTAATGAATGAGAACAAGATCAAAATGTTCTTACTCATTTTCATGCTCATTCTTAAGGTGGCTGGGATGTTGATACATTACATCCTTTCTGGAGGACACCATCCATTTCTGGAGGACACCACCAATGGAACAATCTTGGAATGTCAAAACAACATTTGCGAAGGCAACTACTATCTGAAACATGTTGATCATGATGTAGTTGCTAAGGATCTTGTTGAGTGGATGATCCATAGATACCCAGTGGAAAGACCTACAGTGGAGCAATGCTTGGGTCATCCCTTCTTTTGGCCAAACACATGGTACGATAGAAAGGTTTTTGTTCCACACGCTCCTCATTCATTCATTGATCTGTAAATACTATTTCAGCATATTATCTTAATCTGTTTTATCAGACATTAAGGTAGCCTACTATTATATTAACAATATGGTCGAAGAGAATCAAAATCTTGTTCATTGTCACATCACTGGTTTAGTTTTTTTTTTTATATTTTGAAAAACATTTTAAAATAGTTCAAATAGCCGATCTACAAGTTCACTACATGTCGATGTAGATCGACTATTTTCACTATTTTAAAATGTTCTTCAAAATAGTCAAAAATGCCTAAAAGGTTTAGGCATAAGGTGTATTGCATCAAAAGTAGCTGATCCACAAGCTTGATCATGTTTTTTGAGCTTGTAGATCTGCTACTTTTGCTACTTTTGAATCTGAATCCTGAAAAGTAACAGTTTTGGACTGTACTGTATGAGGTTTCCACCAGACAGAGACGATATCCACATGAAGAGTAGACTCATGTTTTCACTATTTTATTCCCAGGAGAGAGGAGTACTTGACAAAGATTGGAAATGAAAGGGAAGTTGAGATGTATCGAAAAGCTGAAGAGGACGAGAACGAGGCCAAGGATGAGGAGGAGAAGAAACTCATCAGGTCATTGAAGGTCCTCATCACTGCATTAGAGCAGTATGCTGAGCAGGGACAGTTCAACGCATGGAAACAAAAAGTTAGTTTATTACTAATATGAGAAAACTCATTAATGCCTTTAAATGCCTTTGTTTGTGACATACAAATAAACCTTTTCAAAGTAACTAAAGCATCATTTCAGGCTCACATCCATCTTTATGTTCTCAAGCCCATTTGATTGTACTGTGTACTGTGTATGTTTTTAAGTGGTACTGTGTGTTTTTAAGTGGTACTGTGTATGTTTTTAACTGGTAATGTGTGTTTTTACAGTTATCTTTAAGTTACTGTCTGTGTTTTCCAGTTCAGAGAAGCCAAGGAGGAGACCAGACAGTTGTTTGAGGTGATGGATGAACATTACATGAAGAGAGGCCCTGATGCGAAGAAGAAGAAGTTCTACTCTGACAACTCATTTGGACTGCTGCGCTTCATACGCAACCTCCATGCACACTAGTAAGTTGAATTACATCAACACAAACACAAACTGGTGTTGAACATTAGCACCTGGTGGGTTTGTCCAATGTAAATTGTCTTGTCCATGTCACATAAAATAACTTAAAGAGAAGTCACTTCCATCCACATATGAATGAAGACATATATTTGATTTTTTTTTTGGGGGGGGGAATGTGTGGAGCACTTCTCAGAGCATTTCTCTGGATAAAACAAGCAAAAACAACAACAATCTCTCTCTCTCACACACACACACACACACACACACACACACACACACACACACACACACACACACACACACACACACACACACACACACACACACACACACACAATTACACAACAGTATAGGCCAGTAAACAATTAGGGCATCCATAAAATACTTCTCATGAAGAAACTCATAGCCTCACATTATGTGACGCAACATGCTTGGGACATTGCAAAGGACATGCAAAGGACATTAAAATTGTAATATATACATTCTCGGCCTGGACCACTGGCGTAGCTTCCAGCGGGTCCCCAGCTAAATTAGTTGATCTAGCAAATCAGTTTAACCATTAATAGATCTTCTGTTTTCAGAGATGTTGATATTTTTGAAACATTTTAACAACACAGATCTTGTATGGGGGTCGTTGGCATAAAATATTTTCACATGGGGGTCTGCAGCCAAATACATATCAATTTGGAGGTCCTTGACATGAAAATGTTTGAGAACCACTGCTCTATTGAATATTGTCTATTAGGAGCCATGGAGCTGAATTAAATGATGATATTTTACTATTTATAAAAGCATGACCTTAAAATTTGACCTTATGGCAGACATGGTGATATGATTTTAATTAATTGTGGTATCACTATAGTTGTGAATGTGGTCACAATCAGAAGTAGTGATTTGAATGAGCACTGCTTTGTGTTCACAGTGCAGAGAAAGTAGCTGGTATCGACCTGATGGAGATGTTCCCTGATCTGTTTGGATACGTTTACAAGTTTGCCAAAGAACAAGACTGGAACTCAAGGCCCGCCCTGAGGAAAATGTTTGACTTCTGTCCCAGATGTGCGGTCCTGAACACAGTAGAAGATACAGTATCAGCATCAGTGCTGCATCCACAAGGCAATGAGATTATATATATATATATATATATATATATATATATATATATATATATATATATATATATATATATATATATATATATATATATATATATATATATATATACTTTTATTGCAATTCATTCATGGTTTTACAATATTTACATATTCTTGATTTTCATCTTTTCTTTTTGTATACTGTATGCACCCATTTATACGTCAATTTAAAACAAAGTAAAATAAAAACATAATTATACAATTTAAAATCTAAATTCAACATTTATGTCCATATTATCTATTATTATTATATTATCAGACAGACACACACGCACGACAACTTACGCACGCACGCACGCACGCACGCACGCACGCACGCACGCACGCACGCACGCACGCACGCACGCACGCACACACACGTGTCTGTCTGTCTGTCTGTCTGTCTGTCTGTCTGTCTGTCTGTCTGTCTGTCTGTCTGTCTGTCTGTCTGTCTGCCTGCCTGTCTGTCTGTCTGTCTGTCAAACATGTAGTCAGTCAGTCTGTGCTAGTCCCACTGTGTAATTACCATATGTATGTTCATTTTAACTGAATCCAAGCAATTCTTCCACCATCCAGTTGCCGGCCCGAGTCAGCCAAATGTGTCAATGATGGCATCAGAGAAGTTGCATGAGGTCGATCGTTCAAAAATGAACATTGTGAGTAAACCAGCTCCTCTGTAGAATAATCAGACAGATTGAACAGCAGGACAGTTAATGATTGTTTACGGACTGCTTTCTCTCTTTCAGACCAGTTTTACACCGACAGTGCACAAAGTACAGACAACCAATGAATACAGGTAACTGTATTTCACCACTGTGATTATAAATTAACTTGATACAACAATGTGGCATGATTAGACATAATGAAGTCAATAGATGATATCAGAAACAATGGTTGTTTTGTGTCCCAGGTTCAAGTTCCCCAGGATAGGGCTGTTCCAGTGCAGTGTGACAGGGTTGGTGTTTGTAACGACAAGGGAAGGAGAAGTCCTCTACAGGGCTGTTGAGTGGGATGAAAAATGTCTCCAGGCTCTGGAAGCTGCAGGGGCTACTGCAGGGGCTCCTGCAGGTCCTCTGTTTGACATCAAGTGTCCTGAGCAGTCTGTCTACCAGCTACGCCTGCTGCACTGTGAGGCCACACTTGGTGAGGCGCTGCTCTTCTCATTGTCTAATCATTATCAATAATTTTCTGTTTCTTTCTTTTTGTTTTTAAGTTTAAAGTGACACTGTGAAACAGACAATAATATGATGCAATGATATGACAATAATATGTTGTAATCCAATGTGGGATGTTGTATTTGATGGTTTAGGCATGTTGTTAAAGAGATAATAGTTAAATCTTTTTTTCTTTTTTTAAGTTTTGTTTACCGTAAAATGGAGTCTATGATGTTTAAAAAGGGAAGGTTGCTGATATTTAAATTACACCCTATCCTATAGTGAGGAGGATGTGAAAATCAGACACAACATTTTCAAATACCTTCTGTGGGAATGAAAATTAAAACCATCAGCCTACAGAAAGCTCGATAGGCAAGCCATCGGCACACTTTAAATTCATGTTAAATAATCTGCACAATGTTAAAACCCTTTCACAGATGATGACCTCTCCGTGGTCCACATCACAGATGCGGGGGTGGAGTTCTTAAAACCTCTGGAAGTGACCAAGACTCACGTGGTTGTAAACGTGCCCCATCTGTGTCGGTTTGGGTTGTGGATTTCCAATGCATTGAAAGCTAGACCAACCATTGGAAAAGTTCGGCTGTTCTTTAGAACACTAGACAAGATATTGGAAATATATGAGGATGCAAGAAATGTACCAAGGGGAGAGGTAAAACATGTTCTGTTAAGTAACTAGCATCTCAGAGGCTTTGAATCTATTTAAACTTATTGTACCAATTCATTAAAATCAAGTTGTTTGATTTGATTTATTTGATACATTCATGATATGATTCATCAAGGTGCATAGTACATTAGAATTATCGGGATAGCGCAAAAAGTCAGAAGACTTTATTCCATTGCGGTCCCAGAATAAATAATTGCACATAGGTAAAGTATCTAACTGATAACACATGTGTTATTCTATTATAGCTAAATAAAAATCACTTTAGTAATAACATTCAACAACAAAGACAGTCATAAAACCAATGTTCAAGAGATAGATAGATAGATAGATAGATAAATCAATAAATAGAACATTAGATTAAAAAACACCCAGTACCAGCCATACAAACAGGATCCAGTGCAGAGTAGACCAACCAGCTATATTGTCTTGGTGTTCTTGTAGGTGGGCCCCAACAACGAGGAGGTTACAGAAGTTCCTGGTCCTGCAGACGATCGTGTTCTCATCCCAAATCAAAACTACCGTCTGCTCTGGAATGGCGTACAACAGGTACCAGTGTCACACACTACTACTGTATAATGGCTATGACTGACTTCCAAAATTTGCAGGCCCTGGGTAGGCAACCCGGGCCTGTACTTTTCTAGTTATTATTCATGATAACAAATAATAATAATACATAAAAAACTGCTATTGCTAGCACTACTACAGTAATAGAACAATGCAATAGTTAAACAGTTCTATGTGTCTTCAGGCTTCGCAGCCTTATCGTCGGCACTTTGGACCAAATCACTATCCAACATGGGAGGTGCCCGTGGATCTCAATAGAGCAGTCAACTCATTGAAGGTACGAAGACCTGACGGGACGCAAGTGTGGGCGTTTAACCTGAGTGCTGAAGGTATACTTATTCATTTAGCTTAAATTATCTGTATTTTTTCATTACTATTTATTTATGTGTTTGTTTATTTGTCCTAAGACAATATACAACAAATTAGTTGCACCAGATATAGCTATTAGCTCATTTGCATCTGTTGTCCTCGTATAGACGCCATCGCCACACAAACAAAACATCCAAACACAACTGGTGTACACAAAATATTAAAAACATTCAGACTTCACCAATTATTTTATTAAAGATTTTTTTGGGGTCTGTTATGCCTTTATTGATAGGACAGTAGGCTGACAGGAAATGGGGAGAGAGAGATGGGGAGTGACACGCAGCAAAGGCCCTGACTTGACTTGAGACTTGAACCCGCGATGCGCTGTCAAGTTACATTAAGCCTAGGTGCCCGGACCGCTACGCCAGTGGTCCGGGCCTACATCACCCATTTTCAACCTATCTTCTTCATATAATTGGTCCTCACTAATGATCATTATATAATATTTTTTTTTTGGCTTTGTCGGGCATCTACACGAACACAATTGGCCCATGTTCCAGGGAGGGAAGCCGGGCCGGGAGGGTGATATTGGTCATTTCACATACTCCTACGGGCTGGGGCGGCTGGAGTTTCATACTCGTTGTTGCCAATGCAAGTTGAGACTTCAGATGCGTTAATGTCCCATAATGTCTTGCAGGTGGTGGGCAGTGCCAGCATGAGTGTTAGTTTTCTGTTGTGTAGTTCGTCTGACTTACATTGTTGGTTCTCTGAAAGAAAACTACAACTCCCTATTGGTTGACTTGATTGTTTTTTCCCCTTTGTTTTAACCTCTGGGGGCACCACCACCTTTTTTGTGTAGAAACAGGAACTCGGTTTGGCTCCTCCGAGTCCTCCCCTTTCTTAGCCCACTTCCTCCTGGGTGCTTCTGTGTTTATTCCTAAAACAACAACATTACAAGTTCCGGGCAGCCTGACAGATTCTGATGTTAGCAGAATCTGTCTTGAGAGATTACACATAGTCTGAAGCGTCAGCTTCCTTTTCACTTCCATATGGGAGCAAACAGGCGGAGCATCCTGTTGTGGGGGCGTTGATGGCGCTGAAGCATGTGAAGTCAGTCACATTTGCATCGGGTTCAACATTGGTGAACCTTGACCAGGTGCCAACCAATTGGACAGAAATGCTGTAGGTTGACCTTAGTTGGCAGCCATTTAATTTGTAGTCTTTCAGTGAGCCAACACTCCAACGTAAGTCAAACGAAGACACACCGAACGTGCCCTATAGAAATTAGTAGCCTTTTAAAACAAAAATAAGTAAATGGAAATGGGGGCACTTAATCAGTTGTTTTTGGATAGTTTGCAATAAAACAGGTGCAAGAATATATATATATCACCAACATCATTCTCAAATTTTAACAACACACTATTCTCTTCACAGTCCATGGACAATCCCTTTATATGTCACCTTTACAATAATAATAATAATAATAATATATTTAGCTAATATTGCGTAGCCAGACGATCAGACGTCAGAGAGAAATTATTATCTCTGATCTTTTCTCCTTTGTAGAGTTACATCAAGCGTCAAGTCGAATGGTCGTTGCTGATACTGGCAACATTGCACGCGCAGGTAAGTTTACAGGTACAGACTTTTTATAATAATAATAATAATATATTTAGCTAGTCTTGCATAGCCAGACGATCAGGGATCTCTACCTATTCTGATACATCTGGGTAAATCTAAATTCAATGAATGGGCTTGGAATGGATGCAGGGGTAAGACAGCAGTAACAAATGTAGGCTGCTTTGTAAACCAATCCTGATACAGTACCATCCCATATGAAGGACAGTCCTGAAGTCGTTGCATTGGATCTGTGATGCTGTTTTTTGTTTTCGGAATTGACAGTTTTTGCCCATTCAGTGAATTTAGATGTCATCAGACCTATCAGTATAGGTGGAGATCTCTGATCGTCTGGCTTCGCGAGACTAATCTTAAGCCAGCCTTGGAATCAAAACCAGAGGTGAAATGGTACATTAGTTTGTTCTTAGAGTTTGTTGTTAGTAAATTGAAATGGGGGCACTTAATCAGTTGTTTTTGGATAGTTTGCAATAAAACAGGTGCAAGAATTTACAACATTCTCAAATTTTAACAACACACTATTCTCTTCACAGTCCATGGACAATCCCTTTATATGGCACCTTTACAATAATAATAATAATAATAATAATACTAATAATATATATTTAGCTAATATTGCGTAGCCAGACGATCAGACGTCAGAGAGAAATTATTATCTCTGATCTTTTCTCCTTTGTAGCGTTACTACGTCTGGCGGTCGTTCCTGGTGCTGGCAACGTTGCAGGCGCAGGTAAGTTTACAGGTGGACTTTTTATAATATATTAATATTTATAACAATTTATTATAATAATGATATATTTAGCTAGTCTTGCATAGCCAGACGATCAGAGATCTCTACCTATTCTGATACATCTGGGGAAATCTAAATTCACTGAATGGGCTTGGATGCAGGGGTAAAACAGCCGTAACAATGACACACAAATCTTCAGTACAAAGTTGACTAATCTCAATTTCACCAATTAATTCTGGCCACTAATAATACAATTAATTCCCTTTCAAGGTGCTTCCACAACTCAGCAAACTCCAAAGACCCAGGAAGTCAAAGCAGCAGAGGAGCTGCTGTTGGTGAGATTAGTGTTCATTCAAAGAGTCTCAGAGGACGACCTGCTTTCTCTACTGGATAAACTTCTGGATAAGAAGGTTATCACTTATGACGAAATGAAGGCTGTCCAAGGAGAAAATCTCCTGACAATTAAAGCACGGAAAGTTATCGACATGGTCTATGAAAAGGTAGACGAGGCATGTTCAATAATGATTGACATCCTTCATCAGCTGGATAGTATCAAGCCTCACCTATAGACAGTGGTGGAAGTACATTTACTTGAGTACTGTCATGTACTTAAGTCAATGTTTTGAGTATCTGTACTCTACCTGAGTAGATGTATTTTTGGATGCTTATAACTTTCACTCAACTACATTTCTAGGAAGGTAAAAAGTACATTATGAATTAACCACTTAAGCGCTATTTCAAATATAGTGAAAATAGCAGATCCACAAGCTCACAACGTATCACGATGTGATGCATTATGTGAGGCACAGCATTTTTTAGTTGGTTGGCTTTTGCGGGTGTGTTATGCAAATAAGATTTGTTCCTTAAAATACAATTTTTTTTGGAAGAATGTCAACATTTTAATACAAGAAAAAATTAAATGTACTTTGTAATTTTGAGTACTTCAGTTTATTTAGTGCGGTCACTTTCTGAACGCAGTAGAAGATACAGTATCAGCATCAGTACTGCATCCACAAGACATTGAGAGTCATGTTCCATTCTACCAGTGTAAGACTCAACGTGCCTTTTATGTACTTTTATTGCAATTCATTCATGGTTTTACAATATTTACATATCCTTGCAATTATTTTGATTTCATCATTTGTTTTCTTATACAGTACACCCAGTGATGCAAAAAAGCTAAATTAGAACAAAGCAATTCTGAAAACAATTTGAAATCTAAATTCAACATTTAAGTCCATACAGTATATCTGTATTCATCAATACGTCTCATTCGACTTCCAAAGAAACAAAATCAATAATTAATAGTAATTCACTCAAAGTGACTAGAAGGACTCTCTTGAATTGACATTCTAAAATGCCATTAAGCCTAGTAGATATTTTCCCCTCTATCTTTATTCTCCTGTTTATTATAATCTTTATGTGTTTTATACAATGTTTTATTTCCTTATGAATTACATGTTGCCGCTGTCGGGCAGAAACTTTGTATCCCCTTATTTCATAGTGTTCCTACTTTCCTATTTTATACTTTTGCGAAAAAAGTGAAAATAGAAAATCTACAAACTCAGAACGTGTTGCAATGCTACAAAAAGTCCGGTTTTATAAAATATTTAACCAATGAAAAATATTAACGAGTTTGTGACTAATAATCATCAGAACACCGGTTCTTATTTCCATTTCCTGAAATGTAATTATTTTTATATACAAGTTATCCACCCGACAGTGACCATACAATAAAAAAATATATATGTTTAATGTGCCCTGATATTCTACCTCTATATCTATTCCAGTGGTTCTCAAACTTTACAGTCCCCCCCCCCCAAAGAAAAGAAAAACATATTTCAATTCATATTCAATTCCTTTTTTTTTTACTCAGTTCCACTGATAAATATTGTGAAAGTAGCCGATCTACCAGCCCCCAAGGCGTTGTGAGCTTGTAGATCGGCTATTCTAATCTTTGCCTTTGAACATTTTTGATAGTATAGTTTATCGATTACTTTTGATGCTCCAATGGTCTTATTTATTTTCAATTGAGAGGTATTAAAAAGGTCTACAAAATTTGCAGATAACCCTGTTTACACTTTTACTGTATGTTGATTTGTTTACTGTTGTGCACATTAATCTAATCTTCTGGGGACCCCCCCAAAATCATTTGTAGACCACCCCGAGGGTCCTGACCCACACTTTGAGAACCACTGTTCTATTCCACCTCTATCTCTACTCCACCTCAGTTTTTTCTGGAACTAGGAATGTATTTTGGTTTCTGGTCTTATGAAGATAATGTCCTCATGTTTCACTAGGTGTGCTCTATTGATAAGACTATATTCCAGACTCTGTTTATTTCTGAATTTTCTTTACTTTTTAGGTGATGTTTTTTTATATAATCAAGCTGTTCCCAAACATTTTAGGCTTCGTACCCCCTTAAACATCCTGACGTCCTTGATGCTCCCCCCGATCCCCCACACCTTTAAAAAGCAACAACAAAAAAAGCTTCATTGCCTATTTAATGCCACTTTAAAGTTTAATCATTAAAGAAATAATATTAAATTAGCGCAGAAGTGCAATTGGCTGCATTTATTGATTTGTTCAAAGGATTTTATTTTAATTAAAAATGTAAATTAAACAGAAAATAAATGTTTTGATTGCTTGTTTGAAAAATACCTCTTGAAATAGTTTTGTCAAAACGCTGGATTTCTTAATAAAATGTCATTGCATCGTGGTTATGAGTGTGTGACTCTGCTTTTTCCTTTATAGTCATGTCTTTATGGAGAGATCGTAATGTGATATTTATGTCTTGTGTTGAGACATCATATCCAGTGATAGTGTTCTTTATGAGATATTAATGTGATCCTTTTGTCTTGTGTTGAGACATCATATCCAGTGATAGTGTTCTTTATAGAGAGATATTAATGTGATCTGTATGTCTTGTGTTGAGACATCATATCCAGTGATAGTGAAAATGTCTTTCCTTTTATGAAAGAGCTGCTCAGTATATAACAATACTACTGCTACTTCTATTACTACTACTGTACCACAAACAATACTAAACCATTTCATAGAAGCCTAACTCTAGCCTGGTTCCAGACGAATCTGCCTAGCCTAACTCTTTTTTAAATGACTTAAAAGATACTTTATAAAGATGATAATGTGCGATGTCCAACTATATAAAGTAACAATATGATCCTTCAACATCTGAATGGAACAAAAGGGAATGGATTATGAAATATTACATTTTTTATTTCAGGTGTATTACATAACTGTGTGTGTGTGTGGGGGGGGGGTGCATGTGATAACAGAATGGGACTCAAACCCACAACCTCCAGTGTACGGTACATTGCGCCTCCTGCAGCTGATCATTTCTATGTCCTCACTACTCCACAGCTTTCACCTCCTCTTTGGGCTCCTCTTTTTTCTCCTCTTTCTTTGGACAAAACTCTACGGAGGAGAAGAGGAGAGAGAGAGCAAATTCATATCATATGTTTATTATATGAATATTTGTTTTGTTATTTAACTGTTGACCTTCACTGTGAGTGACAGCATCAGAAACATGTTTTATGACAGTAATAACACATACCAGTCTTCCCATTGTAGATGAAGTGACGAGTCACTTCAAATTTCAGACATTCAGCTTGTTTCTTGTTTGACTCCTGAGCAGCTGTCAACTCCTTAACATTCTGGTGTTTACCTTCTCTTCCTAAAACACACACACACACACACACACACACACACACACACACACACACACACACACACACACACACACACACACACACACACACACACACACACACACACACACACACACACACATGGCTTGTTTATGAATGCAATTAAAACTAGCCCCTTTTGAGTGTGTGTGTGTGTGTGTGTGTGTGTGTGTGTGTGTGTGTGTGTGTGTGTGTGTGTGTGTGTGTGTGTGTGTGTGTGTGTGTGTGTGTGTGTGTGTGTGTGTGTGTGTGTGTGTGTGTGTGTGTGTGTGTGTGTGGGTGTGTGTGGGTGTGTGTGTGTGGATGTTGTTGATGAGGACAGTAGAGAAGTGACCATTTTGGAAGTGGGAAGCCTCGATAATGTCCATATATTTGTTGTGAGAGGCCTGCATATTTACAATTTACAATTTAGGCATTTAGCAGACGCACTTAATCCAGAGCCATTTACTGTAAACTGAAGCAGATTGCAGGAATGCCCAAAGCCAAGAGCTGATAAGGCATTGGCTAAATTCTGTTCAGTGTCTGTGATAATTAATTGGCAGTCGCCACATATGGAGGAAACGATGCCTCCTGTATCTGTGTGTGTGTGTGTGTGTGTGTGTGTGTGTGTGTGTGTGTGTGTGTGTGTGTGTGTGTGTGTGTGTGTGTGTGTGTGTGTGTGTGTGTGTGTGTGTGTGTGTGTGTGTGTGTATCTTACTGTAGTAGAGCAGGTATCTTCCCAGGGTTCCAGTGGTCGCTCCCTGGTAGATCATGGTCAGACAGTCAGGACAGAAGGTCTGGTAGAAGAACACTTTGTCTGGGTCACTGGTACGCTCTGTCTGCACACCTCCTGTCTCCCTCACTGCAACACACACACTCTTTTATATAATATAGTATTACTATATATGACATTTCAGGATGGTGATTTTATGAATGCCACATTATATTCTTGTTTAACCCTTACCCATCTACAGTACGCGTGGTGAGCTTATAGATCAGATATTTTCGGCCACCGCGCAAGTATAAATCAAGCTTAACTCTAACCCTCCCCCCCCTCCCAACCTGTACATGTAACCTCTAAATGCCTAATCATGACCCTAACCCCACCCTGAATATTTTACTGATTGTAAGCCTAACTCTAATACTTTCTTAACAATAGAACAACCATTTGTCTTGTAATGACCAGAAACATTGTCCTTACAACGTCTATCTCTCAGATTCTACTATACTTGTGGGGACATATGGCGCTCATAAGTAAAGTAATTCAAGTATACACTACAGTATGTTAGTCATTATACACACTGTATCCTGCTTGCACTGACAACACACAGTCCATTGAAAATACGAATATGATGATATTGTTTTAGTAACTCACAGTAGCTGACATCATGCAGGGCGACAGACACACTGTCTGTGTCCGCAGTGGTGTTCATGTAGTACCTCACACATGAGCCATCCCTACACACACACACACACACACACACACACACACACACACACACACACACACACACACACACACACACACACACACACACACACACACACACACACACACACACACACACACACACACACACACACACAGCCTGTTAGCCAATTAATGCGCTGGAAACTGAGACATAATCCTGTCCTATAAATATGCAGTATAATGGTCAATTGAGAAGGAGGATACTGTGGGTTAACCATTTGAACCCTAATAGCATCCTTCTTCTGGGCCGCACATTCATCGAAAATAGCAGATCTATTTTTCACGGAGATATTTAGAATAGCCTTTCTGGAATCTGTAAAGTCTAAAAGTATAGTAAGTCAAATTTGTATGGGGTTTTAAAAGTAGGCTATACTCACAGGAATGTGTTCCTCTCATGGTAGTGGATGGTGGAGTTGTCTTCATCCAGGAACAGCTCAACATAAGAACTGGTGAGGTTGAGGACCAATTCAAGTCCTGCCTCAAAATCTGCCATGGCTTCAACCAGCACCCAGTCACCGTAGATCTGACACATCACAGTTATTAATGACATGATTTATATATCACTTCAAAATCAACACACCTCACACATACAGTGGACTTATTTAGTAACACAGTACATACTAACACACATGGTACAGAGACAACACACCTCACATACAGTGGACTAACATCATTTACACAGTACATACTAGCACACATGGTACAGAGACAACACACCTCACATACAGTGGACTAACATCATTTACACAGTACATACTAGCACACATGGTACAGAGACAACACACCTCACATACAGTGAATATGAACTCTTGCGAAATGGCAGTATTTGACAGTAGACATGACAATGTAGTCACAAGCAAGGATGAGGTTACTTATTTGGGTTGCACATGGACAGTGGTGTAAAGTAACTAAGTACGTTTACTGAAGTACTGTACTTAAGTACATTTTGAGGTACTTTTACTTTACTGGAGTATTTCCAATCGTCTATACTTTTACTTCTACTCCACTACATCTCAGAGGCAAATATTTTTATTTTTACTCCATTACAATTATTTGAAAACTTTGGTTACTATAGTTACTTTGCAGATATAAATTATGATATTATGAAACATGAACCACTTTAGCCCTATTTTATACCTAGGCTATTAAAAAATTTGCAGATCTACAAGCTCACAATGCGCCCAAGCTTGTACTGTAAGGTTACTACTTTAACTTGTACCCCAGGACATATTTAACCTGGAACTGTTCATTTTTGATGTCTAGGATGGCTCAGGGTGGAGGAGGGAGTTTCCATCTTGCATTGTGTTTAGTGTTAAAGATCCTTAATGGAATAGTTCCCAGATATTTGCTAAATTGTTTGACCAGCAGTGAAGGATACGCATGGGTACTCCACCATGCGCACTTTTTTTTTTTTACCTCGTTCCCCCCAGATTTAAGACACTGACAGGTTAAGAATGCTTTTTATTACTCAGCCCACTGTGCAGTGGAATGCCCTGACAACAGATCTAAAATCCTTAAATCCCTTAAATCATGGCTTCACCTACTGTACACACAAATTGATTGGCCTTAGATAAAGGTCAATGGCTTGGCCTTAGATAAAGGTCAATGGCCGGACTGACCCTTGGCTCGTCTAATGCGTCCTGTCTTGTTTGTTTTTAGATGTTGTGATCTTGTTTTCACAGGCGTTTGTTTGTAGAGTACGTTCGATGTTGAATGTCTATTATGGAATTTATGGACCACAATGGAAATAAGCTTTGGCTTTTTTTGTGTCATATCCATGTTGACGTTTTTTTTTTAAAGGCAATGTAATGCTTTTGGTGTCAATAAAGTATTCTAGTAGACAATGGACATTATACAGTAGACATTAGGCAGTGGATGTTAGATATTAGAAGAGAGCAGAAATGACACTAACCGTGTCCAGATCAGAGGCTGGTAGAGTGCAGCGGTGGAAAGTAACTAAGTACTTTTACTGTACTTACAATTTTGAGGTATTTGTTCTTTACTTGAGTATTTCCAATTTCCAATACTTTTACTTTATACTCCACTACATCTCAGAGGCAAATATTGTACTTTTACTCCACTACAATTATTTGAAAACTTTAGTTACTAGTTACTTTTCAGATGTAAATTATTATATTATGAAACATACATTAACAACTTTAGCCCTATTTTATACCTAGGCTATTTGAAAATAGCCGATCTACAAGCTCACAACGCGTCGCATCGCGCCGCGTTGTGAGCTTGTAGATCTGCTATTTTCAAACATTTTAGTACTTTTACTTTTGGTACAGTAAGTACATTTTGATGCCAATACTTTTGTACTTTTACTCCAGTGCATTTTTTATTCTGGACTTTTACTTGTAACAGAGTATTTCCATATTTCAGTATTGGTACTTTTACTTAAGTAAAGAATTTGAGTACTTTTTCCACCACTGGTAGAGCGTTGGTCACTAACCTTGTCCAGATCAGAGGCTGGTAGACCGTTGTTCAGGTCTTCACATTGTTGAGGTGTGAGCTCTGCTGAGCAGCTCAGCACCAGAGCCAGCAGTACACACAGTTTGTACACAACTACACACATAGTGGAAGAGACACAACACACTGCTAGTGCTTCTTCTGGAGTCCAGAGCGTGTGTGTGTGTGTGTGTGTGTGTGTGTGTGTGTGTGTGTGTGTGTGTGTGTGAACCTGCTGGTCTTTATAAACTCACCCTGTCTTCCCCTGGGTGACCTGACTAACTCCCACACTCAGTCCAAAGTGTGTGTGTGCGCTTGTGCATGCGCGGCGCGGTGCACGCCCGCGTGTGTGTGTGTGTACATAGTGGGTATATGTGTGCTCTGTGAATGATCAGACTGATGTTTGTCAGCGGGGGTCTTGCTCCTACTGTATGTATGTTAATGCAAAGCAAGTCTTAATTCATGTAATTGGGAAAACAAATGAATTGGTTGATTGTTTGACTTGAATCCTGTGGATCTTGTAATATGAAAAGGCGGGTGATCAATGAGCTAATATGTTCTGGTACTATACCAGCTGGTCTGCCATGTCTCTGGGCCCCCACAAAACGTCTAAACAAGACCACGACTCCAAGACATCTGAGCCCCTTTTGTGACCTCAGAGGTCTATTGGCTCCCTTTACACACACACACACACACACACACACACACACACACACACACACACACACACACACACACACACACACACACACACACACACACACACACACACACACACACACACACACACACACACACACACACACACATAGAATTGGAACAGATCATGGCTTGCAGTCTGATGCTATATGTACAAGCAATTACATTCAACAAAGATCATACAAAACAACAAGCGCTTTGTTCAAGCATCAAGCCACAGTTATACCCCTGAATATTTCCCCCCCCCTTTCCCTTTGTTTAACAACAGACGTACACTTACAAACAACACAAACAAAACATGCATGTGTTCCCGAGGCAATAACTTTAGTCTCTCGCTTACACAGACATGTACACTGGTAGGATGCCTGAACTCAGACAGACAGAGTCGGCTGAGAACTGCATGGCTGTGACCCATGTGTGTTTATTATCGTTATGTTTTCATACAGGGCAACACAATTTTATATAATATGTAGTGGGGGTCCCTGCTTCATCTCTCTCTCAGGTCCCTGCTTCATCTCTCTCTCAGCTAAGGGGTCCCTGCTTCATCTTTCTCTCAGCTAAGGGGTCCCTGCTTTGTCTCTCTCTCAGCTAAGGGGATCCCTGCTTCATCTCTCTCTCAGCTAAGGGGATCCCTGCTTCATCTTTCTCTCAACTAAGGGGATCCCTGCTTCATCTCTCTCTCAGCTAAGGGGATCCCTGCTTCATCTTTCCCACAGCTAAGGGGTCCCTGCTTCATCTCTCTCTCAGCTAAGGGGTCCCTGCTTCATCTCTCTCTCAGCTAAGGGGGTCCCTGCTTCATCTCTCTCTCAGCTAAGGGGTCCCTGCTTTGTCTCTCTCTCAGCTAAGGGGGTCCCTGCTTCATCTCTCTCTCAGCTAAGGGGTCCCTGCTTCATCTCTCTCTCAGCTAAGGGGTCCCTGCTTCATCTCTCTCTCAGCTAAGGGGGTCCCTGCTTCATCTCTCTCCCAATAAGGGGGTCCCTGCTTCATCTCTCTCTCTCAGCTAAGGGGTCCCTGCTTCATCTCTCTTTCAGCTAAGCCGGGGTCCTTAGCCTGAAAAACGGTGAAGACCCCTGGTCTAAAGGTTTGTTTTTCTTATTTTTTGGGAAAGTTTGTGTAATTTTTTTCTTTTACAGCTCCTTCTGTTCTGTATTTCAGTGGTCAAATAAAATACAATAAAAACATAGCTGTTGCTCCTATACCAGATACGGAAACGTTTCTCGCATGTTTGCCTTCAAATAACCGGATACAGTATGCGGGATCACGAAGCGAGCTGGTTACTCAACATGTGATTCGTGAACACACCGACCGCAGCGCGAGCAGTGTTGCCATGTCTGCTTTTTATAAGCGACTTAGGGCTTGTTTTTCCTGTAAAGTCGCTTGTAAATATTGGTGGTTGTGGTCAGTGGTGGGGGAAAAGCACTCAAATGTTTTACTTAAGTAAAATTACAAATACTGCAATGTAGAAATAGCCTACTCTGTAAAAAGTTAAAACATTTTTTTAAAGTAGGCCTACAAAAGTATTGGTGTCAGTCACAATGTGCTTAAAGTACCAAAAGTAGAAAGTAGGCCTAGTCATTATGCAGAAGCAGAATGTCCCATTTCACAAGTTTTCAAATGTATAAAATGTATATAAATCATTTAAAAATAGCAGATGTACAAGCTCACAATGCATCGCATGGAGACGCATTGTGAGCTTGTAGATCTGCTATTTTCAAATGGCCGATATAGGGCTGAAGTGGTTACTATTTTTGTAATAATAATACAAATCTACAAAGTAACTAGAAACTAAAGTTTTCAAATAATTGTAGTGGAGTAAAAGTACAATATTTGCCTCTTATTTGTAAAAGTTCTGAAAATTTGAAATACTCCAGCAAAGTAAAAACAAATACCTCAAATTTTACTAAAAGTACAGCACTTGAGTAAAATGTACTTCAATGTTACTTTACACCACTACTTATTTCTCTCAATATCTGGCAACACTCGTGGCAACACTCCAGACAACAGTCCATCATGTATCAGTCAGTGAAAGACAGAAAAAGGTTCTCTGTCCTCTGAGCTTTGTTCATTTAATACTATACACTTTAGCAAATGGTTTATACTATAAACCATTTGCTAAAGTCTATCGTTCCGTTTAAACTTGTAAAATGACAACGTAAACTTTATTATAAAGTTATATTTGGTTGCTGGTAACTTAGCCTCGGCAGTCGGCACGTGTTGCAAATAAGTTGCAATTAGTAAGCTGGAGTAGCTCCATAAAGAACCTCTCACTCCGCTATACAGCTCCGAGATGAGGTTCTATGTCGTTCTCATCCGGAATCGGTTGAACGTCCGCCAAGGCTCCGCTGTTTAGCCTTTTGTATACATCGTATCCCAAAACTAATGGTAGATTCCAAACTGCACGGATGTTTAAGGTTTGGTTCGGAGCATAATATTTTAGGTCCGGAGCGAAACTACCCGTTTAAATCGCTTATTTAGTCAGCCTGCGGCCATGTTTCCCATTGTAGCCAAACCGGGAGCAGTACTGGCAGCGGACGTAGGGGGGTTTTCCGGGTTGAATGGAAAACACGGCCATCGGCTGACTAAATAAGCGATTTAAACAGGTAGTTTCGCTCCGGACCTAAAATATTATGCTCCGAACCAAACCTTAAACATCCGTGCGGTTTGGAATCGTTGGAACCAACCCATGTAAATAAACTTGAGTAAGTAAATGTCATTAAAATAACGATGTTGCAATTGTAGAGCAAGTAACTATATATTGTTAGCTTTACTTTTAATAAGCCACTGAAAGGTGAAACCTGTGTCAAAATGACGAGAGAATAGGCCTCCTACTAGCCCTGTTCATATATTATGACAGTCTTGGATGATCTTCGACATTAGTGTTTGCACTTTCTCCTTTTTTGGCCCTTACATCTACATAAACGTTCATATTTCAAATATAAAGTTCCTACCCCATGGCCACGGATGTTATAATTATGTTCGGGCCCTCAGATGTACCCATATTTTCCGTATTGTTCAATAAAAAGCATTTTAATTCGATTTGTTGGCCATTTCTCCGTATTTTCTGCTTCGCTTTCAACTACGTGACCCTATCGGTTGGGAGGTGTATTGCACTCTGATACATTATAACTGTTTAGAAATTGGCCATCGATCGGATTAAAATGCTTTCTATTGAACAATACAGAGGATACGAGTACTTCTGAGGGCCCGTATATAATTATAACATCCATGGCCATGAGGTCAGCACTTTATATTTGAAATCTGAACCTTTATGTAGATGTACGGGCCAAAAAGGGAGACAGTGCAAACACTATTTTGAAGATTATCCAAGACTGACATGACAGATGATGACCGTCTTGTTATCCAAAGCCAGGCCTCCTATGTAATGCAGTGACTCAAGTAACGGACCATCATTTGAAAATATTTGGAACCAGGGACCCCTGTAAAATGGGATAATCAAATAATATGCTTCTCATTGCCTTGTGAGCTTGTAGATCTGCAATTTTTGGAATGGCCCTCTAAACATGAAAGGGGGCTGAATGTTTCAACTGCTCCTCATATTGCTGGGGAGTGGTCCCTGCCTGGACCCCCTCAAGGACCCTTTTAGAACCAGTGCCTTAATTCAGTGTTTCTAAAAGTGTTTAAACTGTTTCTCATGTTGCTGGGGAGTGGTCCCTGGACCCCCTTAGTTGGAAGTCAACTGAGGGATACAGGATAGGTGGGCACTAGGGACATCTGGGCACCTCGATGAAAAATTGGCTATTTTGTCCAAAATGATCAAATATTAAATATTTGAAAAATATCTATAATATAAAGTATACATGATGTGAACGTGCACGGTACATCATTATCAGACTTAATTGTATCCTTCAAGTACTTGCCTCAAAATGACTGGATATACATGTTTTGTAGCCATTGTAGAAATATTAGACCTTAATTGTTGAATGTGTAAGCATGTTCTAATCATGTATTATATAATTTACTTAAACATTTTCGAAATATTTTATTTTTTTAACATTTTGGAAAAAATACCCAATTTAGGTGCAACATAGGTGCCCACTCTGCCTTGGTGCCCACCTATCCTGTTACCATGTGAGTTACTTACCATTATATTAACCCATTAAGACCGGGAAGGGAACGCATTAATGTGTCATTTTAAGATGTCTTTGGCTATAAAAAACTTTGCATATATACAAGCTCATAGCGTGGCCCTCATTCAAGGTCATTATGATTATGCATGCACTTCATGGTATCACAACACCTCCAAGGCCTTAAAAACAAGGCTCCAAACATCCCAAAACAAACTTGTAAGGCTACTTCTTGGCCTCAATCACAGAACCCATCTAACCCCTGCTCATTTTATGGGCCTGGTCTTCAAGATACACCACAACATTGGGATCCCCCTGTATTTGTCAGAATACTTCCAAAATGTTAATGCAGTCCATGATCATAACACCAGAGGCAGCTCCACAAATCATGTTCAACCTAGATTTGGCTCAACTAAGGGTGTGAACTCGTTCTCATGCTATTCATCAAAAATGTGGAATGCCCTACCATAGGGTTGGCCAAATGGAGACATTTTATTAACCGGTTACCGTTAGGCCTTACCGATTAATTAATCGATAACCGTTAAGAAAATTATTATTATTTTTTTTTTTTAAGGGCCAAAATACATTTTATTTCAAAGGGCCAAGTCTACACAGTTTGTTTTGTGTCTCCAGCAGAGTTTCTAGTGTCTCTCTCTCTCTCTGGAAGAGGTTGCACATGAACTCTGCAGCCGCACTGAGGCGCTCCAACACAAACAATACCAATACAAAGACGAGGAAGAAGAAGAATAAAGTGGAAGTTATGTGTGGTTACAGGTGTAGAGGCCAAAAAACAATTAAAAAACATTTTTGGCCCAAAAAATAAATAAATAAAAAAAAACTTTTTTTTTTCTTTTTTTTCCAGATTAATCGTTAGTCGTTAGTATTAATCGGTGGCCGCTTAACGGTCGGTTAACGGTGAACGGTTATCGGTTGGCCATCCCTACCCTACCAAAAGGAGTAAAGGAGTGTAAAACCCTACTCACTTTCAAAACTGCCCTAAAGATACACCTTCAGGAGGCTGCAATTCGAAAATGGCCCCTGTCTAAGTCTTAACCTACCCCCCCCTACCCCCCCCCTCCTTCATTTTCCTCTTTTGTATATATATATATTTTTTTTTCTTTCTTTTTCTTTTTTTCTCTCGTCATACCAGTAACCTGAAAACTGATTGTATGACATTCTGTATAGTAGTATGTATATCTGTCTCCCTCTTATATGACATCATGATTTGTGTGCATGGGGTTCTCATCTTAAACAAGCTTAGTGCTTAATGAGAGTTTCCAGTTTAGTAGACCTTGTATTGTGAATATGTACTGTCATGTACTATTCTCATGTCTTTCTAAATAAACTACATCAATCAATCAAAAAAACCGAGTGCCCGCTATGAGCTTGTAGATCTGGTATTTTTGAAAAATAAACATTTTTGCAAATCATTGAATATATATTTATATATATTTTTAAAGCAAACATTTGTAACTCAAATCTTTGTTTCTGGGGATTCTACAAATGCTAACAGTTTTTTGAAAAACTTATGTTTCTATATCAGTGGTTCTCAAATGTTTTCATCTCAAGGACCCCCAAAATGATGTATTTGACCGCCAGAATCAGAATCAGAATCAGAATCAGTTTTATTGTCACATCACAGGTTTACAAGGTAAAAAGTGGGTGAAATTCTTTTTTGTACATCGTTCCCATCGCAACGTCAGATCTACAAGCTCACAAAACATCACACTGGGGGAACTAGTAGATGGCTATTTTCAAATGGCTGCACACATGGTTAAACTGGTTAAACTGATTTCGATGCTATATTAACTAATAGCTTGGCTATTTCCGGCAAAGAGATTTAGTATAGAGGGGGAAAAAAGGCTAAGTGGATTAAAGTAGTTAAAAACATCAGCATTGTAGAAACAATCCTAACTCTTTAGGGTGGCCCTTCCTATTGGGGCAAGGATAGAGTTGTAGGTTTGTTAGCTGCTGTTCTAGCAACTATCTTGCATTTAAAGATCTCCAATTGTCTGGTCTTGGCTGGGAGACTATTTGAACTTGTTCCCAGGCTTTCTCCTCTTGAAGCAGAAAGCATTGCGACAAGACCTTTGATTCCTGTATCAAGAGGGAGGAAGAAGCTAATGACACCCACACAGGTTATGCTCATTAGTCTATCAAATTGTCTATAAATGTCAGCAGGAATGTGGAGCTTGTAAATGGAAGGTTGTTGCTACTGATGCATCATTTAATTTAGGTAGAAAAAACAAATTGTAGCTCGTTGCTCACAGCCAACCTTAAAAGTAATGTATTTTTTTGTTGTTGTTTTTTTTACCCAGGGTGGACTTCTACCTGATGGCTCATACAATCCGCCAGGGCTGTGGGCTGCCTACACACTACGTCTGCGTGTTCAACACAGCCAACCTCGCACCAGACCACTTGCAAAGGTCATTAAGTTCAGTGGTGTAAAGTAACTTAGTACATTTACTCAAGTATTTGAGTTTAATCCATCACCTAATGGACCTTTGCATGTCATGTTTTGTCTATCGGCAACGTACCAGTTCAACAAAGTTTTGTGCATCAGTGAAACTGTCTGGATCCCTTGTTATCAGGGTTTTATAATATGTGGTGACAGAGCAGAGCAGGGAGCGTACCTCCAACCACTGCAGTTTAGTTAGCTATAATGTTTTTACTTGGTAGTGCTGGTAGGTGCTCCCAATTAAAAAAAGGTAGTAGCAGTAGCACCCACCAAAATGTAAGGAGTAACCAAAACACAACCGAACAATGTAACAGAACTGTTTACAAGTAACGTAGAATGGTGAAAGTAGCATTAAAATCGCAATCGTTGCACCCCTAAAACATAGTACAGTTATCATCAAATATGAACCTTGTATTTACTGTATATGATATCGTCTCTATCGGGTGGAAACCTCATTATGACCAAAACTGTTACTTTTCAGGATTCAAATTCAAAAACGGCAAAAGTAGCAGATCTAAAAGCTCAAAACGTGTCGCTTTGCACTGCATTTCGAGCTTGTGGATCTGCTACTTTTTGTGTGACGCTGTAGTATAAGTAGGTGTTAATTTACGGGGGGAAAAAAAGTTAGAATATGGAGCAAAATAACCCAAAGTTATGCTTGTGGTGAGACAGACTGTAGGGAAGAAATACTGAGGCACTCCATCTTCAGGTGAAAACAAATATAGATTTATTTACAGATGAGCAAGACAACAGCTGACCGACACGTTTCGGTCTTCAACAGGGTCTGACAATCAGGGTGATTAGTCACACTTAAGTAGAGACTGTGGGTGGCATTCAAGTGATTCCGACTGATAGCTAGGAAAATCTTGAGTCTGAAATACTCAGTTAGTTACCGTGACGCAGAACCAAATATGAGAAGAGAATACGGAATACAGAGTCAGAGAATGCATTCTGAGACATACAGAGTAAAGCAACAGTTTACATACAGTCAGTAAGTCACTCCCCTCAAGGGAGGGAGAGAGAGCTTGGTACATCATTATAGAGAAAAGAGCCCTGTGCTCTGACCATATCTTTCTGTACCAGGCACCAGGGTTACAATAATATGATATCATCTTTAACACAGTTTCAGTTTAAGGTCATGCTGACACATGCAAGGTTACTGCTATGGAAAAACTCAAATAAGATTATGAACTGTATCTTTAATGACAAGGCAATTCTTTAATAACACTCCAAACATACAAATGATAAACATAAGAGATGAAATTCTATTTATCACCGACCAATGAATACATCACACATCAGAGGATGCCTTAACATCCACAGCAGACGTCATCGTATGCAGAACAATAAATACATAATACACACCATACGTGACTAAACCAACACCAATAAAAACAGTTAACCCGGGGAGACAAAAAATGCCCAATCACAATATCAGAAAATCGCCTACAAGAACGGCAAAAAGTCAACTTCATCATTTAGGCCCGGAGCTTGTAGAGTGACAATCCAGAAAGTCTCCCTTTTGAAGCAGTTTTTTTTTTTAAATCTATCACCACCTCTAATGTCATTAGGAATGACTTCTAAGACCACAGCTTTAAGAGAGGAGGGGCTCCCCATGTCCTTCTCCATTATAGTGAACAGCCATGGGGTAATTTGGGTTGTTTGTTCGGATGGTACGGTAGTTTTATGCTCACCCAATCTATCTTTAGGGCGTCATTTTGTTCTTCCCACATAGAAACAAGCACACAGACATTCAACACGATATCGATATACTACAAAAGTAGTGTTGCAATTAGCAAAGTGATTGATTTTTATATATCTTGTCGGTAAACACATCAGTAAAACAGTTTGTTTTAGGTACATTGCTACAGTGACAGAATACAGTTAGAACATGGAGATCAGAGCTTTCTGCCCGACAGCAACGATAAGACATGTGAACGCTGTTTTTGCAAACCGGTTTCCCGCTTTAAAAAGATAAATATGTTTTCCTCTGTACCCCCCATAGGCCAGGGACTGCAGGCAAGCCCACAAGCTGGCGTTCCTGTCTGGCCAGCATCTGCATGCCGAGCCGTCCATCCAGCTGGCAGACAAACTGTATTTTTTGTGATCTGCCCCACAGCTGACACACATGATGCCCCGTCTTCTGCTCGCCTCTAAGCAGCGCTAAGCGGCTGCACAAGTGTTTTGTTTTTTTGCTATTGGTGTGCAACATTTAGTTTCTTATGTTTATGACCTTATTTGTGTTCGAGCCATGTCATAAACGGCATTTGTGTCTTTTCAGCCTACATTTGTTTATATTTTTGTTTTATATTGAGATTGGGTCCTTTTGAAGAATATTTTATATATTTTGAGATAGGGTTACTATTAGTTTTTTTGTAACCTAACCCCTGTTTGTTAATTAAAGTTTATATACACGTGCATGTAAACAAATATATATATATATATATCATGGAAAGGTTGTAGTAATGTAATTCAATGTGTGAGACTTTCAATATTCTAGATTCATTAAACAAAGTGAAATATTTCAAGCCTTTTTGGTTTTAATCTTGATTACAGCATTCAGTGCAAGATTTTAAAAAATCATTTCCATAAATGGGCCCCACTCATGAGTGTATTTGTATATGTTGAACAGTGAGTTACTGTGTTTGAAAAACAATATATTGGTTGAATCATTAAAGTAGGTTGACGTGTTTTATTCCTGCGAAAAGTACTTGGTTGGTTTGCAGCATTTACTGTATGTGTGGAAAAACAAAGTGTTTACACATTTACCAACCCAACTAGCAATGGCTCTATGCTGCTTCTCAGATGGCATTAATAAGATCACAAGTAACAAGTAGTAGTGTAAATTAGGGGGAAAATGTGCACACGATTTATAGAATAAGAAATGTAAAGGTAATTTTCCTTTGTTAAAAGTGTTGAATACCTATTTTGTGATTGTAGGCCTACTCATTGCTATAGTGTTTTTTTCATTAACGGGGGTCTCCCCGTCTCTAAACAGAACGCATTTTCAGGTTGGGTCGGGATACCAATTTTATCTAATTAGGAGAGAAGATCATACAGGATAAATTGGAAGTGATGACACATGCATAAGCAGACAAACTGGAACACTGTACAATTGAAGCTGATAAATGGGTACTCTCTTGATTGGCTGACATTTTCAACCCACCTGAAAATGTATTTTCCATGGGCTAACCTTTGAACTGTTGATGGACCACTGAGCGTTGACCATTCAGTCTGCTGTGCTGCTTGAACACCACTGCCAGTTTTGCCACTGCTGCTGTTGTAAGAGCCCTTAATGTTAGAGGTGTTCCCCTGTATGCTGCTATAGGCTTAATGTTGAGTCCACGTCGAGTGTCAGCAGGCTTTTATGCATTTATGGATAGGCTAACGGGAGGCAAACCTACAAATGGTCCGACTTCAGGCTGTGTATAAGACCTAATGGGGGGGGCAGTCCTCCTAGGGATGGCGTGTATGGTTCAAGGTCTGGTGGGTTCTCATGACCGGTGAGACTGGGACTGATGGTAATGCTCCTGTGTGCTGCCTGTATCGTCCATTTCCCCTCTTGCTGCTTTCACTATTTGATCCTACAGCCTCCTGGTGAACTTTAGCCTCTGCTTGTGCTGCTGCTGCTTCTTTCTTATGTTACTGTCACACGCTCACTGATATCTTAGCTTGTATGCGAGCCTCTTCAACCTTGAGTTGTGCTCCCTCTACCATTAGTTCCAGGGGTCAGGGTCAATATGACCGTAAGACTTGACCTCGTCCGTGGCAAATAGAGACTCCTAGTTTTCACACATTATAATGTTCTTATTTTGATCATAAGACCCAATTACTGAATGTCAGTCTCCAGGTTTTCTTCAAAAAATATGTATGACAGTAATTTACTATGACACTAGTCAAGTAATTAGTCAACATTTAGCACAGTCCAAGGCTCTAAAATGTGTTTTAGAGGATAATATTAAAACTCACTGAAGTTCAAATCCCCTAGAGTTTCTCTTAGAGGTAGAATGTTACCATCATTTGATAGTCAATGAACTGTAGCCTCACCTCATCACTTAAAAGTTAATCTCGCTGTATGATTGCATACACTGACCACACCCCCCAAAAAGGGGGTTTGGGGGTCGTCCCCCACGATTTGTTTTAGCATTGATGTAATTTTCTGTGTTCTGGTGAATTTGATACCAAATCCAGGAGAAATGATCCAGGAGTCCAGAAGGGGATGTGGTCGACATTCAGGAGACTCCTGCAGGATCCAGGAGGGTTGGCAGCCGAGCAGACCTGCTGTTGAGTGACATGGTTGGTGAATGGATTCTTGGCAAGGTGGGTGTGACATGAAGAAAGGATGACCTTGCTCCTTCTTTTGCTCTGTTTTAACATCAGAAACAGAAAATGTACAGTAAAACACTGTTCTCCATACCTCAAAGTACAGTCAGCATGTACTGAATCAAGTATGTCAATATTAAACATGTAATGTATCTATGCTTGCCTTGAATTAGCATTACCCAATAATACAGGTAAGGCAGCAAACTAGGATATCACATTTCTTAGCATTTTAACATTATTAATACAAACATCATGACTTGACATCCATGTATTTTTAACCAAATGAAGAGCACAATGAGACAAAATGAACTTACAAGCGATGCACTGTATCTTATTAGGAAAAGTCGAGGCTGATCTTGTGCTGAACAAACATTTCACTGACCTCATGGCCTCTAGTCTAGACTCAAAGAGTTACTTTTATTATCTAACTGGAACAACACTGCCACCTAGTGGAGGTCATTGCCAAAGACATTGGCACATTTATGTGGAAATCTTAAATGAGTGTGAACTAGGTTTTGACTTTTACAGGGGCCAGTTTCGAATTACAGCCACCTGTAGGCTTTTCGTAGGGCAAACAACGAATGCTGTTGTTGGTAACATGATGCAGAATAGACTCAATGCACAGAAACCATATTGTGGAAAGAAATTGGTCCTCTTCCTTACTTCCCTCACAGGTGTTACCAATGATACTAATGAAGGCTCTGTTCCATTTAGTGGTTCTCAAACCTTTACATCTCAAGGACCCCTATTACTCTGAGAGTGTACAAATGTATTGTACATTTGTACACTCTCAGATCTACACACATGTAAGGGTCCATTTGGAACCCCCTCAATGAACCATAGGGTCCCTGGACCACACTTTGAGACCCACTGGTGTAGCAGAGTGTTTCCAGTGAGCCAACATGCACAATGTCTGCACCCAGTCACCCACCCTGACCCAGAATGGAACAGAGCGTTCATTAGTATCATTGGTAGGCCTAACACCTGTGAAGGAAGGAAGGAAGGAAGGAAGAGGCCCAATTTCTTTGGCTGCTGTGCATAGAGCCTATTGCAGATTTACTTTTACATTTCATGAGAAATGTATACATTATTATTTACAAATTTGTATCTTTACAAAACAAAGATTTTATTTTATTTAAAAATGTTTAAAAAAAAAAAAATAGTATTTATTTATTTGTAAATAAATAATTTGGCATAATAATGCCAAATAATCCCAGCCTAAATAATTTTTCACAAGCATCACTTCTTTGTAAAGCGTGCAATAGCCTGTCGAAGTATATAGCCCATGGGTTCCCAAACTTTTCAGCCCGCGACCCCAAAATAAGGGGGCCATTGACTCGCGACCCCACCCAAACCTGGAGGTAATTTATGCACATAAACTTGCACGTTCGGTGCGCATTTAAAATGTATTAAAATGGTAAAATGTACTATTTGTAATCATTTTAGGTTGTATTTCATCCATTCTGTTGAATTTAAATTAAAATAAAATAATTTCGCGACCCCACCGTCAGACCCCAACTTTGGGAACCCCTGATATAGCCTACAAATGATCCACACAGATGATAATTTAGAGAGCATTTAATCTGGGTTGTTGATTCCACTTCTAACATCAGGATATTAACTTCTTGTCATGAAACCTATCATCTCCACAGTAGCCTACAGTATGTCAGTGGTTTTCAACCTTTTCAGGCCACAACCCCCCAAAATAATATTTGAACAGGGGACCCCGCCAATATAATATTTGAACTGGGGACCCCCCAAAATAATATTTGAACTGGGGACCCCCCAAAATAATCACATTTGAACTGGGGACCCCCCAAAATAATCACATTTGATTAGGCATTGCCAGGCGTTGTGAGCTTGTAGATCTGCTATTTTCACAATTTTGCCTCAGTCACAATTTGGCCAATCAATGTTTGACCAGTTTTTATATAGTTTGTTGATTACTTTTGACGCAGTAATGCTCTTTCTTTCTTTTTTTTAAGTTTTAAAAAGGTCTTAAAAGTCCTTAAAATGTCACCTCACTGTCATCTGGGCACCCCCCCCCGCCCCCCCCATGTGGCCGTGTGGGGACCTGGGGGTCCCGACCCACAGGTTGAGAACCACTGGCCCATGTGTATTTTGTTTTGGGGAGGGTTTAGGGGAGGGGTTTGGGGAGGGGTTTAGGGAGGGGTTAGGAGGCCACCGGCTCCGCCTCTATATGACTGATCCCTCCCCTCCCATGCGTTCAGTCATTGTTTAAAACCCATGAACCACAACAGACAGACATGGCATCATTGGTGGTCCGTTTGCGGCGCAAAACAAACCAATAAGTGACTTTTATCACTGGCATTAGGCCTATAGGTTTATATTATATATATATAAGTTTATTATCAGACACACACGGACCGTTATCTCTCCATGAGTCATCATGATGCAGGAATGAAGAGTTTTCTCTGATCAGCTTTGGTCGGATCCGTTTAGATTAGAAAGTATAAAGTATTACTTTCAGCATGATGTCTCCTCCAGGACTGTTCTCAGTCTGTCAGGTAGGGAAACATTAACTAATACAGGGGTCTTCAACAGGGGGTCCGGGACCCCTAGGGGGTCCTCAGAGTTACTACAGGGGGTCCGCCAAATCTTTGTGTGATATGATTTTTTTTTTTTTACATTAACCACTTGAACCCTAGCATCCCTATTCTGAGGAGAACTTAAGCCAAAAATAGCAGATCTACAAGCTCACAACGCCTCGCAGCGCGAGGCGTTGTGAGCTTGTAGATCTGCTATTTTTGGCAAAGAGTTATAAGTGTAGATGGAAAAAAGAGCAGCAAATGTTTATCTGAAACACAATTGTATACAATATCGAGGGGGTCCCTGCTTCATCTCTCTTTCAGCTAGGGGGTCCTTGGCCTAAAAACGTTGAAGACCCCTGAACTAATACACTTGTCAGTTTTTTTTGTTTAGTTTTTTTCTCGTGTTAAAATGTTTTAAATGTGACTGTACGGTGCTGTTTTCCATTAGGACTAGTATTATAGCTGATGTAGAACGTTGTTTATGTTTTTTTTCTTTCTGTCAGATCTGTCTTGTGGACTGTCCCTCTATCGCCTCCTTCAAGGTCCATCTGAGATCTAATAGACATCGATATCAAAAGGTATGAAATAATAATAATAATAATAATAACAGTGGTGGAAAAAGTACTCACATTGTTTACTTAAAAAGTAAAAGTATCAACACTGCAATGTAGAAATACTCTACTATACAAGTAATAGTCCGGAATTCTAAATTCACTTGAGTAAAAGTACAAAAAGTATTGGTATCAAAATGTACTTAAAGTACCAAAATTAGAAAGTACTACTCATTATGCAGAATGTCCCCTTTCACAAGTTTTCAAAAAATGTATAAAAAATCTTTTGAAAATAGCAGATCTACAAGCTTGTGAGCTTGTAGATCTGCCATTTTCAAATGGCCGAAATTGATATTGGCTGAAGTGGTTAATGTAACATTTGCCTCTGAGATGTAGTGGAGTAGAAGTAAAAGTACTGAAAATTTGAAATACTTCAGTAAAGTAAAAGTACCATCAAATTGTGTACTTGAGTACATTTACTTAGTTACTTTCCACCAAGTGTGACTCTGAGTCCTTACCTTCCTTCAAAACTGCTATAAAAGAGCACCTGTCTGCAATGAGTAACTGGTCCTAGAAAAGTCTTCTAAGCTTAACACCATATAAATGACCCCTCCCATTGTTTACTGTACATGTACATGTTTATTGCTACTAATGTTGATGATGTCTTGTATATTATTGTATGTCTCTTTAAATGTCTTGATGAATTGAATACACAGGACCACAATGGAAACTCCCCCATAGGGCTTTTTGTGTTATCCTTTTAGCATCATATTGTATAATCGTACCACTGTACTATTTATTTGCAAACTGTTAATAGAGTATTCAATCAATTAATCCAGTGGTTCTCAACCTGTGGGTCGGGACCCCCAGACAATTGACAACAGTCAGTGACGATTTAAGCCTATTTAATACCTTAAAGTAACAAAAGAAAGAATACCATTACTGCATCAAAAGTAATCAACAAACTATAGCCTGTACCTACTATGAAAACTGGTCAAAAATTGGCCAAATTGTCAAGTAAGATAAGAAAGAGGCAAACATTTTAAAAAAATAGCTGATCTACAAGCTCACAACGCCTCGCATTGCGAGGCGTTGTTTCCCGGGTTTCCCGGTGCCCAGTCTTCTCCCCGTAAAGTGCCCTAGTGTACACTCTCCCTAGTGCCCAGTTTTCCCGGTGCCCAGTCTTCCGGGTGCCCACATTTCCCTTGTGCCCACTCTTCCAAGGTGCCCAGAATGTTTTGGTGCCCACCTTTCCTTGTTTTCCCATTGCAGGCCCATCGCCAGTAATGCTGTCACCCGCGGTCGGGTGTTGAAATTGCTAAAAGCTGACTAAATGACCCGTAACTCTGAGGGTGTACAAATACACTCCCAGAGTTACAGATCTGTAAAGGTCCATCCCTTACTATCAACAATTTTGCTGGGGTTCCGCTTGGAACCCCGCCAAGGACCCCTGGGGGTCCCCTGACCCCACTTTGAGAACCACTGACTAATACAATGCCAAATTGACGTTCGAGTTTACCTCCCCCTTAACCCATTAAAACCGGGAAAGTATTTGTGTTATTTTAGATTGTGTGTGTGTGTGTGTGTGTGTGTGTGTGTGTGTGTGTGTGTGTGTGTGTGTGTGTGTGTGTGTGTGTGTGTGTGTGTGTGTGTGTGTGTGTGTGTGTGTGTGTGTGTGTGTGTGTGTGTGTGTGTGTGTGTGTGTGTGTGTGTGTGTATAGCACATTGGTTGGCTATTCAAAAATACAAGCTTGTAGATCTGCTACTTTTTACAAAAC
The DNA here is from genome assembly GCF_963280865.1 of Gymnoscopelus braueri. NCBI lineage: Eukaryota > Metazoa > Chordata > Actinopteri > Myctophiformes > Myctophidae > Gymnoscopelus > Gymnoscopelus braueri. The sequence continues at coordinate 7,068,176 of NC_137613.1, forward strand.
GAGAACATTTCTGCAAATCTTTTAATTTAGTATATATTTTTTAAAGCAAACATTTTTAACTAAAATCTTTGCTTCCGGAGGTCCCTGGAACAAAAATATTTTGAGGTGGGGGTCCGTGGCCAAATACATATAATTTTGGGGGTGCTTGACATGAAAAAAGTTTGAGCACCATAGCAACATAAGTTTTTCAGAAAACTTGTTAGGATTTAGAAGAATCTTTTTTGAATCGGCCTCAAGTCTTAAATGGGTTCAAACCAACTCCAGTGATCCATTTAAGCCACTCTTTAGTTTAGACAGTTTGGATGACATAAAGACCTGGATGAACGGGATCTTTTTCAACCCCAATGATGAAATAAAACGGAAGCAATCATATTTGGCCAAAACATTATTGACCCCCAGCACCCTCGGCAGCCTTCATTATTTTGCTCTTCTGTAAAAGAATAAGAAACCTTGGGGTTATTTTCCACAGCACAGATCGGTTCTGTTGTCAAAACCAGTTTTCTCCGGTTACGTCTCCTCGCCAAGGTTAAACCTTATCTATCTTCCACCCACACAACTGGAGATGGCAATTAATCATGCCTTTGTTTCCTCCAGATTGGACTATACTGCAATTCCCTCTATGTACCGGCATTGATCAGTCTTCTATTAGGTGCAGTGCTGGAAAAAGTACTCCAATGTTTTACTTAAGTAAAAGTATCAATATTGCAATGTAGAAATACTCTGTTGCAAGTAAAAGTCCAGAGTTCAAAATTGACATGAGTAAAAGTACAAAAGTATCCAACATAAAGTACCAAAAGTAAAGTACTCATGTGCACAATGTCCCATTTCACAAGTTCAAAATGTATAAAGAAATCTGGCATCACGACGCATTGTGAGCTTGTAGATCGGCTATTTTCAAATGGCCGAAATATATATAGGGCTGAAGTGGTTAAAGAAATATAAAGAATACATCACATGGATGCACCTGGGACGTATCATCAGTGTTGTAGACTGGGGTCATAGGGTGTTTCGGGTCTCGCAACATACACCCTCGCCGTGCTGCACGATTAATCAAAAAAATATCGTGATCTCGATTCAGACACCTATGCAATCTCGATTTTAAATTATGACGATTTTTTTTTCAATTATTATTATTATTTTTTGCTTAATATTTTTATATTTACAAGAGAATTGTGTGAGAATCGTGATCTCAATTCTTATGGAGGAAAATCGTGATTCACATTTGAGCAAGAATCGTGCAGCACTACACCCAGGTGACCCAGCCAGGGTTGATCAAGCCCCAACTTACGTCCCAGGTAGCTACCCACGGTCAGTCCTATAGGGAAAGACAGGGCCAATCAGTCCGCTTCTCCAGAACTACTCTGCCGGAACTCGGGGGAGGCTCTGGCACGTGGAGGGACTAGGCTCTGTGGGTGGCCTCCTGGCCGGGCTCCTCCTTCGTCTCACCAGGTCCAGGACCTGAGCGCTGTACCAGATCCTCTGCACCATCCCGATCCAAACATTTCCTTCTGGCGTGATGGTTCCTTGGGCCGATACCACTAGATTGGGCCGTCTAATGGTATTAGCTCCACTTGCGGTTTGCTTGAATGGCCCTCCTAAAGGCCTCAGCGTGGGTTTGTTGGGCTTCTTCCTCACGGAAGACACAGGCTGGGGCGCTAACCCATACAGTACCTCAAAATTGTACTTTAGTAAATGTTACTTATACCACTGATTAGGTGCTTGCAGCTGGTGCAAAATGACAGTTGCTCATCTCCTTTACCGGCACAAAGAAATATGACCACAACATTATAACCCCTGTTTTAGCTGCCCTTCACTGGCTCCCTATCCATTTTAGAATACATTTTAAGGTACTGCTATTTGTTTTAACCCATTAAGACCGGGAAAGCATCTGTCATTTTAGATTTTAACCACTTTAACCATATTCCATACTTTGGCTGAGCTTGTAGATCGTGAGAATTTGTGCAAATCTTTGAATAAATATATATATTTTTAAAGCGAACATTTTTAACTCAAGTCTTTGCTTCTGGGGGATTCTACAAATGTCTTCTAAATCCTAACAGTTTTTTGAAAAAACTCATGTTGCTATAATCAGTGGTTCTCAAACTTTTTCATGTCTGGGGCCCCAAAAGGATATGTATTTGGCCGTGGACCCCCATCTCAAAATATGTTGTTCCAGGGACCCCCCAGAAGCAAAGATTTGAGTTAAAAATATTAGCTTTAAAAAATATTGGTCGGAACGGCAGTGCGACGTAGGTGTTCGGGCCAGCTCTTCTATAAAGAAGAGTTGTTGTAGAAAATTATGTAGGACATGGTTATTTTTCTAAATCTAAAAATGTATCGCAATGCATACAATATCATATTGTGACCTCTATATCGTGATACTTATTGTATTATGAGGTTGTAGGCAATACCCAACCCTAAGAGGAACCACTGAGGGCATCCTAAATGGCAGATTTTACGGCATTTTGCATTTTCTTCAAAACACACTTTTTGCTACTACTACAGATTTTGTCCAAAACTCACACTAATCTTTTTTTCGTTTATCGTGCTTTCTACCTATTTTTCTCCCCAATTTAGTCGTTATGCCAATTGATTCCTCCCAGGAGGCAGTGGCGGAAAGTAACTAAGTACATTTACTTAAGTACTGCACTTAAGTAAATGTACTTAGTTACTTTCCCCCATTGCCTGGCTGACAGACAGATGTACGGCTTCAGGATGTGCTGTGGTCTCAGAGACCCAAGTTGAGCAACGAGTGCTGACGGCTGGTAGATGAATCTTGTAGATAACGTGCCCTTTTCTGTAAACATGTCAACGGTTCTACACCAACGTCTCACCAAGAAACGTGAGAGTGTCAAAGGGACAGGAAATGAACTTTATGAGGCCTCCGTCAGAGATGGTTTGGCACCCTCTGCATAGTACTTTTACTCCACTACATTTATTTGAACACTTCACTCACTAATTAACTTAGTAGATTTTGATTATCATTACAAAACATACATTAACAACTTCAGCCCTATATACATTTCGTCTATTTGAAAATAGCAGATCTACAAGCTCACAATGCGTCGCGATGCGACACATTGTGAGCTCAATGAGTACTTTCTACTTTTGGTACTTTAAGTACATTTTGATACCAATACTTTTGTACATTTACTCGAGTACATTTTTGATTCCGGACTTTTACGTGTAACAGAGTATCTGCAGTATTGACACTTTTACTTAAGTAAAACATTTGATTACTTTTTCCACCACTGCCGGCGGTGCAGAGCAATCAAAGACGCGTTAAGGTGGTCAAAGGTCACAACGCATGCGTTGTGTGAGATGATGGCATGTTCGCAACGCATGTATTGCACACATACATACATTGTATAATATTCACAACACTCAGACATAACCATAAACAAACCCGATATGCCCATATACCGGCATGACATGTCACTATGACTCAGACATAACCATAAACAATCCCGATATGCCCATATACCGGCATGACATGTCACTATGACTCAGACATAACCATAAACAATCCCGATATGTTCATATACCGGCATGACAGTGGAGACTAGTGGAGAAGAGATCCAGTAGAACTATAAGACAGTCATTTCATGCTTGGTCTTTGCACGCGGGTATCTCACTCCGAAAATAGCCGATCTACAAGCTCACGACAACGCGTCTGCAAGTCTGCGACGCTTGTAGATCGGCTATTTTTGGCACACAGCTAAGTATAAATCGGGCATTACGACGCCCATCACGGGCCGCCAAAATGTTGTTTTTGTCGACTAAATCAACTGTAGATTTAGTAGACTAAAACTAAATAAAAATGTGCTGTCAAATTTAACACAGAGTGGAGCTAAGCTTTTTTTTTTGCTGCACGCACGTCTCGAGCCCCGCACATGCACATGCACGTGACCTACAGTACGTGCACGTTTGTGCCCGCGAGACAGAGCCTTCAACTGTGGAACAACACAGTAGCGCATGGATTTAAACAACCTTCCACACCGTCACCGTCTCACTAAGTGTCAACAGCGCAAATGAACATAGGAATGACCCTGGCTGGGTGCATGATACGTCTAACACAGAGACCGTTTACTCCAACAAAAATGTCAATAAACCAAGAAAGACAAGGACACAGCCGGTATGTAGATTAATAATAATAATAGGTTGTTATTGTCCCCACAGGGATATTTGTCTTCACAGTCTGTTCAACAGAAAAACATAACCATGTAGCACAAAACAACACCAAAACAATATCTTGCTCGCCGCCTTACCCCTTATCCCTAATTATAATTTTTTGTTTTGCCTTTTTTTTTACTATTTTGAAAAACATTTTAAAATAGTTCAACTAGCCGATCTACATTGACACCAGGGGTCATCAATATGTCCGTACACGGACATGTGTTAGATTTTATTTTTTTTACATAACATTATAATGTTCTCATTTTGATCATAAGACCCAATTATTGAACGTCAGTCTCCAGGTTTTCAGAATATGTACGACACTGATTTACTTTGTCACTATGGCACACTAGTACTAGTGGTTCTCAAGCCTTTTATTTTAAAGGACCCCCATAACTCTGAGAGTTATGGGGGTACCAAATGGACCCATTTGGTTCCATTTGTACACTCTCAGAGTTACAGACCTGTTATGGTCATTCAGGGTTAGCTCTTTATGTGTTTCTGTTAATATTATTGTCCGCTCAATTTGTATGTCCATGGCAAAAAATGAAAAAAGAAAAAAAAGTCCACCACAAGCCAGCATGGCGATGACCCCTGATTGACACTGTGTGAGCTTGTAAATCAGCTATTTGAACTATTTTATAATGTTAAAAAAAAAAAAAGTAAAAAATGGCAAAAACATTAGGGGTAAGGCGCCACAATGGCCCCCCACTATACACACAAAAACCATCCTATCGGCAAGGCACTTTGTTTAATGCCACAATGGCTGAGAGGACAAAACTCCTGCTAAAACGAACCTTTTCCCACTTCAAGGTTCTTTATCTTCGTCCAGATGGCATGGGTTGGAAGTAGCGATTACAGGGGATGCTCAGTGTCATTTGTTCAGAAAGTGTTGGTGTGGGAAGTCCGATGATCTGAGAAGCCAATGCTCTGTGTTCGTCTCTCCGCCGTGCTTTCTGCTTATCAATCATGTTCGACCTTTCTTTACGTTCTTCTGCAAAACAACTCATGATCGCAAACACACTATACCCTGTCTTCTCTATTCTAATAAGGTGTGAGTCCTGTGACCTTTACTCTGGCAATATGAACCTTGCATGTGCCAACCGCTCATAAACTTTAATAAAATATACAAATATATATATAATATTTTGAAACTTTACTTTTATACGACAATATATATATGACTGTTTGTCTCTTAATAAAGTCAGAACGCTTTGAACTTGGACGCTTGTTTGAGACTCCTTTTTCTATGCTGCTATAACTGAAACCTCACTTTGTGTTTTCAAATGAACTTCTCTCATCCACATCATCTGAACACAATGAACTTCTCTCATCCACACCATCTGAACACAATGAACTTCTCTCATCCACATCATCTGAACACAATGAACTTCTCTCATCCACATCATCTGAACACAATGAACTTCTCTCATCCACATCATCTGAACACAATGAACTTCTCTCATCCACACCATCTGAACACAATGAACTTCTCTCATCCACACCATCTGAACACAATGAACTTCTCTCATCCACACCATCTGAACACAATGAACTTCTCTCATCCACATCATCTGAACACAATGAACTTCTCTCATCCACACCATCTGAACACAATGAACTTCTCTCATCCACATCATCTGAACACAATGAACTTCTCTCATCCACACCATCTGAACACAATGAACGTCTCTCATCCACATCATCTGAACACAATGAACTTCTCTCATCCACACCATCTGAACACAATGAACTTCTCTCATCCACATCATCTGAACACAATGAACTTCTCTCATCCACACCATCTGAACACAATGAACTTCTCTCATCCACATCATCTGAACACAATGAACTTCTCTCATCCACACCATCTGAACACAATGAACGTCTCTCATCCACATCATCTGAACACAATGAACTTCTCTCATCCACATCATCTGAACAGACTTTGAATGACCTAGAGAAAAGAAATCATTACAGTTGTGAAACGGCATGAGCCTGATTTATACTTCGCCGTGTGACGGTGTGGAAACTAACCATTACTAATCCTGTCTCTTGTTTTCTACCTACAGAAAATGGTACAAAAGCTTCAGAAAGGTAAGGCCCTCTCCTATTTGAAAAAAAAAAAACAACAACAATATTGCACCATGATTTTGTGAATGTAACCTTACTGCACCTATATGTGTCCCTGTATGTTTCTCCTATATGTGTCCCTGTATGTTTCTCCTTTATGTGTCCCTGTATGTTTCTCCTATGTGTGTCCCTGTATGTTTCTCCTTTATGTGTCCCTGTATGTTTCTCCTTTATGTGGACTTGTATCGATGACTTTAAACTCAGGTCAAGAGGTCACACACAAACCAATGACTTTGTGTATATTTAGCACGTCTGGAAACAATCCAAGGAAGTCACCAGTGACAGACTAGACTATACCCATTTGTCAGTTACCCATAAGCTGTTAAAAGGATAACTGTCACACAGTACATACCAGTGTTGATTTTGACAGCAAATTGTGATTTAGTTTTAGTCATAGTCTTTTGAATAAAATTCCATTTAGTTTTAGTCATATTTTAGTAATCTGAAAGGTTTTAGTTTTTAAAACTACAGTTGATTTAGTCGACTAAAATGTATGTTGGTGGTGCCTTGATGGCGTCGTTATGGCTGATTTTACACTTGGTTGCATGCTGAAAATAGCAGATCTACAAGCTCACACCGCGACGCGTTGTGAGCTTGTAGATCTGCTATTTTCAGAGCGCAACACCCGAGCGCAACCAAACATAAAATGACTTGTCTTTTAGTTCTACTGGATCTCATCTCGCCCAGTCCCTCCCTAACATTTTGGTCTAGCTTTTATTTGTTGACGAAATTGTCAATATATTTAGTCTTAGTCTTAGTCATCATAGCTTAGTTTTTATTTAGTTTTCGTCAGTGAGAAAAGGTAGTTGACGAACATTTTTCGTCACAGTTTTAGTCTGCGAAATCAACACTGGTAGGTGGATTAATTATGAATCTCTTTTACAAATGGCAAGTAGGTGGAATAAAAAATCAAGTATATATAGCTATTATTTGTGGAGGGGTTTCTTTATCTCAATCGTGATTAGTTTTTTCTGTTATCATTTTAAAGCTGCTGCTGAGCCCCATGGTGGTGACATAACAGCACATCATCCCACCAATACAGAGCCTCCAACTGCAGTCTCCAAGCTGGAAGAAGGTGTGTGTGTGTGTGTGTGTGTGTGTGTGTGTGTGTGTGTGTGTGTGTGTGTGTGTGTGTGTGTGTGTGTGTGTGTGTGTGTGTGTGTGTGTGTGTGTGTGTGTGTGTGTGTGTGTGTGTGTGTGTGTGTGTGTGTGTGTGTGTGTGTGTGTGTGTGTGTGTGTGAACATGAGGGGACACTCGACTCGTTTTCTCTTTGAACCTTAAGTGACCCCAACCAGGGTCGCGTGCCTGATGCCCCCAGATATAAGAGAGAGAGGGAGTGCTAGAGAGAGAGACACACACACACACACACACACACACACACACAGAGAGAGAGAGAAAAGAGAGAGAGAGAGAGATCTGACTGGTACATGACCTGACCTTATCTTTTGGTACCAGGCACCTGGACAGCACAAAAAAAACTCAAATAAGATAATGAACTGTAGCTTTACTGACAAGACAAGACATTATTTAATGACACTCCAGACATCGTCACAAATCACCTGGACTACTGTAACTCCCTTTTTTCCGGTCTCCCTCAAAAAAACATCAACCGCCTTCAACTGGTCCAAAATACTGCAGCTAGGGTGCTTACTAGAACCAGAAAATGTGACCATATCACCCCTGTTCTGGCCTCACTACACTGGCTACCTGTGTTTTTAAGAATTGATTTTAAAATATTATTGTTTGTTTTTAAATCACGAAACAGCCTTGCACCTGCCTATATCTCAGACCTTTTGCCACCTTACATCCCTTCCCGCAACCTTAGATCATCAGACCAGCTGTTGCTTGATGTTCAAACATCTAACATGGTCACAGAAGGGGGTAGAGCATTTGCTGTTAGAGCTCCACTTTCATGGAATAATCTTCCTCTGGAAGTTAGACAAGCTACCTCACTGGCCATTTAAAACTTGTCTAAAAACCCACTTTTTTTAGAATGGCGTTTAACTAGAGCACTATACCCATCTGAGGACTCCATTGTATGGCCTCTATTGTTGTTTTCTGCTTTCTTTGCTGTTGTATTTGTTAAATGAACTGTCTGTGTCTTGTTTTTCTGTTTTTTGTTTTGTTTTCCCCACACTGTCTGTTGTGGGTTGTGTTGTGAAGCACTTTGTAAACTTGTTTTTAAAAAGCGCTATACAAATAAAGATTATTATTATTATTATACAGTACACATGATAAAAAATACAAAATAAAATTCTATGTATCAACGGTAGAGATGAAGACGGCTAGTAGACCTGTGTTTTGGTACAACTTGAACTGACAGCTAATGTTTGTGTCTGACTTCTCTTGGAAGCTTTCTATAATACAGATTAATAATATATTTGTGTGGTGTTGCTGTTTTGTTTTTTTTACCTCAATCTGACTTGTTTTGTTTAGCTACTGCTGAGCCCCCTGGTGGTGAAATGACAGCACATCATCCCACCAATACAGAGCCTCCAACTACTGTCTCCAAACTGGAGTGTGTGTGTGTGTGTGTGTGTGTGTGTGTGTGTGTGTGTGTGTGTGTGTGTGTGTGTGTGTGTGTGTGTGTGTGTGTGTGTGTGTGTGTGTGTGTGTGTGTGTGTGTGTGTGTGTGTGTGTGTGTGTGTGTGTGTGTGTGTGTGTGTGTGCGTGTGCGCGAGTCACTCTGTCTGACATTCTCCTTAACTCTCTGTTGGTATGCTCTTCCTTTAGGATTATACCAACCCTACTTCTCCTGTCCACCCCATGGTAGAACCCCCCTTGACATGAACAAGTTTGAGAACCACTGATTATAGCAACATGAGGTTTTTTTTAACTGTTAGGATTTAGAACACATTTTGTAGAATCCCCCAGAAGCAAAGATTTGAGTTAAACATTTTCGCTTTAAAAAATATAGATTCAAAGATTTGCACAAATTTTCCACGATTTAAAAAAAATAGCAGATCTACAAGCTCATATTTTTTAATAGCCAAATAAATCTTAAAATGACATAGATGCGTTCCCGGTCTTAATGGGTTAATATCTGCATACTCATATTGCTTTTGTTTTTTGTATTTTCTTTGCACAGCAAAGCGTCCAGTAACGTTTTGCCTACTGCGCTGCCAGGTGAATATGAAAATAATCCTGACATCATTACTACATTGTACTTAATTGCCTCTTCCTATAAGGCCATGTAGAACAATGTAAGATAATCCAGTGAACTGCTGGTATAAACCTATTTTGACTCTCGATCAGGTCTGCAAATTTGAGGTCACAGAGCCTCATGAATATTTTTTTCACCTGCAAGGTAGTGAACACAAGCAGGTGAGCCATATTTACATATGTTCACAAGTTAGAATATTAATGAATTAACTTGACCAGAACTTGATTAAATGTGTCCCAATAAAACATCTGTCTGTCTTTCTGTCCACAGAACATGCAGGCAATCTTCGTTACAGACGGTACTACAGTATAATATACCCTGTTATATCTCATGGTCTGTTGTTAAATATTAAATGTTAAATGTATGTGACATTGATGCATCTTGTTTATTCTCAACCCTCTGTTCTACAATCACAGCAGATGAACTGGAGCAGCATGAACCAGGTATGATTTATTATTATTCAAAATGAGATCCATGCACCGTGGCGCAGTCGGTAGCGCTGTCACCTCACAGCTAGAAGGTCCTGGGTTCGATTCTCTAGAGCGTCTGGAGACAGGGAACAACCACTGGCAAACCAGGCATATGCAAAGAGGCATTATCATGATAGACACTGTGGGCACTGGGGGGCGTGTCCTCTCCTCCGCGTCATCACCGCCCATACCCCATGTTCTCCCGTGCCTCCTAGGGTAGGTACCTTCACAAAAACATGCCGTAATCCTGGTCGCTTCTGTATACCGCCTCCCGCTTGATTGCCGGGGCGCCTGATGGAGGGGAAAGGAACTGGTTGGAATAATGTGTTCCTTCCACGCGCTACGTCCTACCGGGGAAATTCCCCCCTGTCAGGTGATAAGAAGGCTAGTTGGCTCTATGCATTGAAGGAGGCATGAGCTCGGCTCTGGGCTCCCTAGGCTGGCAGGAGGAGTGTAGCGCCCAGGATTACTTAGACAATTGGCACTGGGTGAAAAAGGGTTGCAAAATCGTGGGATAAAAAAAACGTATAAAAAAACCTAAATGAGATCCTGTCGTGGTGGAGGAGTGCTGCTTAAACTAGCAGACAATCATTATGTCATTCTTTTGTCGTTGACTGTAAATTGTAACGCTTAATTGATGCTTGCTTATATCATAGTGTGCAACAATATCTACAACATAAATATCACCACCGAATTCCAGTACATCAGGAGAACACTGCGGGCTGAGCCAGTCATCGGTGAGTTGGGCTGCATTCTACAGTGGTGGAAAAAGTAGGCCGACTCATTTTTTACTTAAGGAAAAGTATCAATACTGCAATATAGAAATACTCTGTTATAAATTCAAAATTTACTTGAGTAAAAGTACAAAAGCATTGGCATCAAAATGTACCAATGTACCAAAAGTAGAAAGTACTCATTATGCAGAATGTCCCATTTCACAAGTTTGTAAATGTATTACAATCTTTTGAAAATATTTTCAAAAGATTTGTATATAGGACAGGAAGAAATGTTTATAGGACTGAAGTGGCTAAGATGTTTTGATGATTGATTTGACTTTTTAAGAAAGATTTAGCCCCCAGGTCCCTCGCGAAATCCCGCCATTTTCATCTAATCCAAAATGGCCCCTAGCTGGCGCCAGCGTGAAAATGTAACTTTTGAACCAGAATCATATATGAAGACACATTTTTTCATATAATTCAACCACAAGGATTCCAATTCTGACATCAATTTTGATGTTCTGACATCATTGTGATTTGTGATGACAACGATGAATGATGTGATTGTTGTGATTCGGGTCACGTCTTTGTGACCAAAGAATCCAATATGGGCCCCATCCATGTGTCGGATGGATGGGGGCCATGTGGAGGGTGGGTGAGGCTGGGTCAAATGGGTAGGAGTCAAACTCCAACCAGTTTCAGCACACGTGCACACTGCTCATCTTTTGCATCTGTTTTGGGCCACATTCACTGTGCTTCTTAGCTTATTTTCGGTTGGCCAGGAGTTGTGAGCTGCCTGTATTCGAGCCACGTTGTTAACATCTCTGGAGTGCACCAGCAGCTACTTCTCATTCTGGAGGATGGAGAGCCAGTTCATTGTGTTGCCTTTGTTCATTGTGTACTCAATCCATAATGTCCCAGGCCATGCTGGAGTAGGGGTCGCCTTGTATGGATTTATGGGTCAAAATGATGTCAAAACATAAAGTTGAATTGGAATCCTTTGAATGAATTATATGAATTAGTGTCTTCATATTTGATTGGAGGTGCTCTGGTTCAATAGTTTCATTTTCACTCACCTGGCCCTGTGGAAAAAAATGCCAGGATTTTTGCGAGGGAGCTGGGGGCTAAATCTTTTTTTTAAAGGTCGATAGAAATCAAATCAATCGCCAAAACATCTGAGCCAGAGAAGTGCAGTTTCGGACTCTACTATACAAATGTCTATTGTCCTTAAATGGTAATGAATATAGCATTTTTTTTGGCAAGGTCTTCTTCATATTGTGACGTATGTCTGCAGCCGAGCTACGGTCATGCCTCTTTGCATGTGCCTGGTTTGCCAGTGGTTGTTCCCTGTCTCCCAGCTCAGACGCCACCTGACTCATCCAGGACACATCAAACAGACTCTGGTAAGCCCGTTGATTCTGTTCAGTTTTGGGTAAAATTCTGATTTGAACCACTTGTACAGTATCATCACTTTTTAGTCTAACATTTTGCCATTTTGCGAGTTGCTCCAGTGCCTTCTTTATTCAGTTATAGTGTCCGCTCCTGAGCTCAGCCTGACTTCGGCTTGAGGCGCGGTGGAATATCCCTTTAATCTTGGCAGTATACAAATTCCGTATAATTCTTCTGGCCAGGGTTCCTTCTATTTAATGGTCACATACTGCACCACTAACGGAGCATGGAATTGCTTTTTCAGTCGTTGTCATTATAGTGGGATAATAAATAACACGTCACCATGGGGCTTTCTGTTTGTTCTCTTCTCTAGATGCACCAGAATCCTGCTCGTTTACCATTTGCCTGGAGGGCTGCGGTTACGAAGGACCTCAAATCATTGGCCTGGGAGGAGGAGAATGCTCAAGGACCTGAACACATGAGGCTCAAGGTAAAAATGGCAAATATAGCCGCGGCCTTACATGAGGATCAATGACTTTCAATGTGCTTTAACCATAGAGTTAAAAATAATAGAGAGGGCACCCGAAATCTCCTCCCATCCACTTGCATTGAGTTGCTCACCCAGCGCATGGGCCTAAATCACCCCTTCTTCCGGGTTGGAAATTTGGTGGGCGCGGCCTATTATGGGCCCAATTCGTCACAGATGTGACGCGTTTTGCGTCACAGAAGCGCGCAGCCCCGTGCGCACGCTCGTGAGTCGAGCCCATTGGTCGAAACCGTTTTCGCTCGTTCATGTTGAGGCCCCAGGCCTGCAGTACCATGAATGGCCAGCATGTCCATTTGGCTTCAATGAAACCACTGGGTTCTGGGGGCTTGGCTTTAACCCATTAAGACCGGGAACGCATCTGTGTCATTTTAAGATTTTGTTCTACAAGCTCGTAGCGTGGCACCAAGTGCTGCGCTACGAGCTTGTAGATCTGCTATTTTTTAAAGATCTTGACAATTTGTTGAAATCTTTAAATATATATATATTCAGCCCCCCCCCCCCTCCCCCCCCCCCCCCAAAAGATTTGCAAAAATCTTCTCGATTTTTCTGAAAATAGTATTATGGTTATACTAGGAGGAAGATTTTTTTCAAAAAAGTGTACAGAAATTGTTGAAATTATGTTTTTATGTGGACACGCCTCCAGTTCATTAAGTATACCTGGTTCTCACCTTAGCACCTCCTCCACCACCTTAGCACCACCCACCTGTCCTAGTCCTTCCTCCTCCTCATGCCCACACCTGTTGTGTTATGATAATGAGGGGGAGGGTATATTTTTACTATGTCACTAAAGGGCTGTTTTTCTATTGGCACGTTTGACCCTCAAGGTTTCAGCCTCCTGGTAGAAACTCAAAATAGTCAGAGAAGACATAAAACACCATAAAAACACCACCAGGGGGCTTAATGAAGTTCTATCAACCTCATTGACACATGAAAAACAGAAAAAGTGCAAAACCATGGCACCACCTCTTTAAAGTGGTTAAAATCTAAAATGCCAGATGCTTTTCCCGGTCTTAAAGGGTTAAGGACTGTGATGTACTGCAGTAAATCTGTAAAATGTTCTTCATTTTGACCTTTTTACAGATAATTGATCTCCCGAGCAGGGTTTTTAGCATGTTCAGTGATGACTATCAGCATGGTGAGTATACTGGCCATGTCCTCAAACATTTTGGGGCGTGTCAGAGAGCGTGTGTCTGAGGAACAACCTCCACCCCACTGTCTTAAACTGTCTTAATGGTTTCTAATGACTCTTTGACAGTCTGCAGGATTCTGGACAACTTCTGCTTTGACTGGTATGAAGGTTAGTGATTTTAAGCCATAAATAAAACATAATTTGCTATACCCACTGCCAGTGATTTTCAAGTGTTTTCACTAACCTAAAAATCATAGAATATTTATCTCCAGTATGATCGATCCCCCCCGATCGCTTTAAAAGAGCCGCCACGATAATCCGTTCCTTATAGTTGTGGGCAAAAAGCAAAAGAAAAGCCACTCTTCCAAATGGAATTACAAGGAAGAGAACGGGCCGGTTTCGATACACTTATTTGCTTTAGCTCTTGCTCATTTGATTTTCCTATTTTGTCTCATCGGTTTAAGAAAGTAGGTAGCTGATATATTGCACTTTTACCTCAGCACTAGGTATTCTACTAATTCTTAGTTGCTTGTTTTAGAAGAGAATGCACTTAAGACTTCTGGTGATTAGTAGTTTCGTTCCCTACCTATGTTGAATGCACTTATTGTAAGTCGCTTTGGATAAAAGCATCTGCCAGTGTGGCAGCCAGAACGCAAGTATAGGCTCAGGCCCAGCTCGTGCGCGCGCAGCGCACGTGCATGTGTCCCCGACCCGTGCGCGCGCATATTGCGGATATTGGGCGTTTTTGGGCGTTTTTTTGTTACTTTATTTCGGTTTTAGGGTTGGGTTAGGGTTATGTTATTTAATTCTTATTTCTGCCTGATTTTACCGATTTTTTGTATCCAAAAATTAATTATAAGAAAATTTAAAAAAATTAATTCCCAAACATGTTTTTTTGCTAAATCGATTGGCCAGCTCTCTATGTGGGTGGGCCACGGCCCACCCAGGCCCACCCATGGCTGCGTCCCTGGCGTCTGCTAAATGATTGTAATGTAATGTAAATGTGGATCTAATGGATCTTTTCCGATCACGTTCCGACCCCGCTGCTCCTCTCCATCTCTGGGATCCAAACGGTGACCTCTCCGCGGGGCGCAAAATGCCCGCGGATCACGAGTTTGACATCCCTGATCTAAATAATGTTTGCGTTGTTTTAAAATGACATGTTCTGTTTTTGTGTGCACGCATATAGTTCCAAAGATCATCACATTTGATGAGCTGCAGGGCAGCCTCAAATATCCTCAGCTGGGTGAGTACCACTGCAAACACTCTAAAGCAGTAGTTTTCAACCTTTTTCGTGTCAAGGACCCCCAAATTGACACATATTAGCCCACACGGACCCCCATTTGAAAAGATACGCCAGGGACTCAACCATTTTGATCACTTGGGGGTCCCAATATACACTTTATCATCATCATTACTGTTCATTTGTACACTCTCAGAGTTACAGACACATAAGGGTCAATTTGGTTCCTAACTATTAATTTGACCGGGGACCCCCTGGAACCCCCTCAAGGACCACTGGTGGTCCCGGGACCACTGGTTGGGAACCACTGCTCTAAAGGGCTGTAGACAACAAGCACTATAAGCGTAAATATAATCATAACTATAACTAGAAAAGTGTGCAGATCTCCGCCACCCTCTAGGACGCCTGGGGGTCCCTGGACCACACTTTTAAGGAACACTGGTCTTGATAATTTTTTGTCCAATTTTCTCGGTACATGTCTTCTTTCCCTGCCAGGTGTGCAGTTTCTAGTTCAACACAAATCCGGCTTGGGACCGTGGAGATCCTTATGTTTACTCTGTGAGATGAACCTGGAAGAACGTGAATTCTCCTCCCACGTATACAGTTTTGAACACGTCACAAACTTTCTGGTGAGAAGAACATACAACATAACATCCTCAAAGGGCCACATTTCTCCTTTTGTAACAATTGGTCCAAGAGGTATTTCCTCAATGTTTTTTTTGATTGCTTGATTGATTTAGAGTAGGCAATCGTTTTTTTACCCTAGTTTCCTCCCAATTTGGAGTTATGCCAATTAACAGTGCCCCAATTACACAATGTTGTTGTTTTGTTTTTTTTACCCACTATTTTTAAACACGCCCACAGCGCCCACAGTGTCCCCAGTGGGAATCGAACCCAGTACCTTCTAGCTGTGACTTGGCCCCTGTGATCAGCTGTACTAACAAATATGAACAAATACGCTGAAATGAAGCGGATAATGTGGTGGATAAAACACATGTGTGGAGGTCAGGTGGTGAGGTGTGGAAAAAAAATCTATTCTAAAACGGATAGTCCCAAATCCTTGATTCTGATTGGCTGAGTCCCGTGCTAAACCACTCGATAACATATACACAGAGGACTGCTTGTTTCAGTGTCACTGTGCTTTGTTTACAATATTCACCATGCGCTTACATTGGATGTGTTATTATTATAACATAACCAATGCACCTCCATGTATTACCGTTCGGGATTTAGTTTTTCCTATGGTGGAGAGTTCCTTTTCGTCCTGTGTATGTATGTGCAAGGTTTTACAAATCACTTTAAAGCAAGGAAGATACTGCGACGCGTAATCGCTCGGCACGTGTTGTAAACCTACATACATACAATGCATGCTATTGTTGACTCTTCCACTGCGACCGCTGATTGCTCCTCCTGTCATATAGATACCTCGAAGTTACTTTCTTTTTTTCCCCCCTTTTTTTTTTTTAATCCCACGATTTTGTAACACATTTTTTCACCCAGTGCCAATTGCCTAAGCTGTAATCCTTGACACTACTCTCCCTCTGCCAGCCTGGGGAGAGCCCCAAACTGAGCTCATGCTTCCGTCAATGCATGAGGAGTGAGCAGGCTACTTCTTATCACCTGACAGGGGGGAGTTTCCCCGGTAGGACGTAGCGCGTGGAAGGAACACATTATTCCAAGCAGTTCCAGGAGACCAGGACCAGGATTACTGCATGTTTTTTCTGAGGGTACCTACCCTAGGGGACACAGGGAGAACATGCAAACTCCACAGAAAGGCCCTTTCGCCAACCCCCTACCTAGAGTATGGGCACTGATGACGCGGAGGAGAGAACACACCCCCAGCGCCCACAGCGTCCCCGGCGGGAATCGAACCCAGGACCTTCTGCCACGTGCCCCACAGAAGTGACTTTCTTTATTACAGGGGGGGGGGGGGCACACTGTGGTCGACAGAATGGCCGAGGTGTTGCATCTGTTTACCTTAAGTGTCTCGTCTTGTTTCCAATTTCATAATGTCTCGCATATATGCATAGTCAACTTTTATCTGCAGGATTGTTGGAGTCTTATCTTGCAATCTCTGAGGGGGCCCATACCATTTATGGTGTGCAAACAGCTCAACAGGCTCATCTGCGACCATGACTTCCTGTGTGCCCGCATCTACCTGGGAGTTTCCATCGAGCTGCTGTCTGGAGATACCGGAAGAGAGAGGCCCAGGAATCGGTGGTGCTTGGATCATCAGTCGTCATAAGTCGCGTCCTCGGCAGTGAATGAGTTAAATCAGTGGTTTTCAACCAGTGGTCCGGGGACCACCAGTGGTCCTTGAGGGGGTTCCAGGTGGTCCCTAGCTAAATGATGGAGAGTTGGTAACCAAATGAACCCTTATAGATCTTTTACTTTTGAGAGCGTCCATTTGGTTTCATTTTACACTCTCAAGAGTTAAATAATTGTGCATTACATCTGCATTACTTGATTAAAGAATTGTTATTTTGATCAACGTTTGCCTGTTATCTCTCCTATTGGTACCAACATCAATACAGCATGGAATTGTGGACAAAATCATATCCAACGATAACACGTTTTGGGTCTGAGAGGCTAAATCTCATCAAACGGTGGTCCGTGGCTCAAATGTCGAATAAATAATGGGCCTTGATATGAAAAGGGTTGAAAACCACTGAGTTAAATCATCAGATTGTGCTCTCACTCTGAAAGGCAGATAGCAAAAGATCATCACAGTACGCCCCCAGTAGATTCCATTCATTTGCACAACAACATCCTGGCTGTCACAGGGACTACTTTGCAGTGAAATTAAAATCGGTTTTAATTGGAACGTGTGTGTGTGTGTGTGTGTGTGTGTGTGTGTGTGTGTGTGTGTGTGTGTGTGTGTGTGTGTGTGTGTGTGTGTGTGTGTGTGTGTGTGTGTGTGTGTGTGTGTGTGTGTGTGTGTGTGTGTGCGTGTGCGTGCGTGCGTGCGTGCGCGCGCGCGCGCGCGCGTGTGCACAGGCAAAAGCCCACCCAGGCTCCCTGGATTGTAAAGTAAATAAAAACCCTGACAAGTTGCTGGACTTGGCAAGGCAGGCAGCGGAAATCCACTCCACTGGTTGTATACAGGTACACTCTACACCTCAAGTACACTCTACACCTCAAGTACACTCTATGCTGTACACTCTACACCTACTCTATCCATTAAGTACTCTACACCTACTCTATCCATTAAGTACACTCTACACCTACTCTATCCATTAAGTACACTCTACACCTACTCTATCCATTAAGTACACTCTACACCTACTCTATCCATTAAGTACACTCTACACCTACTCTATCCATTAAGTACACTCTACACCTACTCTATCCATTAAGTACACTCTACACCTACTCTATCCATTAAGTACACTCTACACCTACTCTATCCATTAAGTACACTGTACACATCAGGTACGCTCTTGTAAATATCACTAAGTAAATGCATCAATCTGTTCTATTTCAACATACACTTAATCTCTCTATTTTCTATCTTACAGAAAGTGACACTGAGCATCCCCATCTTTCCATATACATATAGAAACGGTGAGTGTGGTTTATGGGCATAGGGAGAGAAAGTTGTCAGATTGACCCGTGCTTTTTGTATTCAAAACATGGCTTAAAGGTAGGATATGTGATTTTCTTTCATGGTTAAAATAAGTGTTAAATAGCTCTATATTCTGATAGTACTCATCGATATAGAGTGTTTGTTCAGTAACAGGAGTCTCCATGTCTCGCCTGCTCTTTATTAAACAGAAAAAACATTTTCAGGTCAGGATACAAATTTTATCTAATCAGGATAGAGAACTCAGACAGGATACAGGTTGAAATACAAATACAAGTGAAATGGGAAGTGATGACACAAAGAAATTAGCAGACAGAATTGGAACTGGAACACTATAAAAATGAAGCTGATTAGTTGGTAGCCTACTCTCTCCCGATTGGCTGAAGTTTTGTCACCTACCTGAACATTTATTTTCTGTTTATTAAAGAGCTGGAAAGACATGGAGACTTCTGTTACTGAACAAGCACTCTATAGCAATGAGTACTATCAGAATATAGTGCTTTAAGCTTTTAACAAAAACCTTTTTGTTTTAACGCAAAAATATCACTTACACTTACTTTAACCAAAAAAATATGCTCAATAGATCACAGACCTCCAACTAGGTGGCACCTTGTCTATAAAGAGTTGCAGACCTTCTAGTACCACCATGTCCCCTTTTGGCTAGTCGTTCTTCCTGGGTGACATAATGCAAATTTCTAAAATATTGATCTATTCAATTTCAGACGTTATACGCTTTTATGTGAAATCCCACCCCCTCTTTCGGGGCTACTAATATTGGTAGTTTGAATCAAACTAATGGTACATTAGTGAACAAATAAAAATGTTCCCCTAGATCAGGGGTCTTCAACCAGTGGTCCGGGGACCACCAGTGGTCCTTGAGGAGGTTCTAGGTGGTCCCCAGCTAAATGATGGAGAGTTGGTAACCAAATGGACCCTTATAGATCTTTAACTCTTGAGAGTGTAAAATGAAACCAAATGGACCCTTACGGGTCCATTTGGTTTCATTTTACTCTCTCAAGAGTTGAATTATTGTTTAAACATCTGCTTAATTAAAAAAATGTCATTTTGATCAACGTTGGCCTGTTATCCCTCCTATGGTACCAACATCAATACAGCATGTAATTGTGGACAAAATCATATCCAACAATAACAAAATATTCTAAGTTTTGGGTGGTCCGTGGCTCAAATGCTGAATAAATAATAGTCCTTGACATGAAAATGGTTGAAAACCACTGCCCTAGATATTTGTGAGAGAAAGATAATCATAAAGGTGCTGTGATACAAACAATGAGTAAGATCTCTTGTCCATCTGCCAGGCCCTCTTTCTGGTGCAAGTTATATACTGGACACTCCACAAGCCTTGACCTAAATGTTATTCTTACGTGGTCATAAACCAACTGTGTTTAACCCATTAAGGCCTGAGGTTCCGATTCTACAAAATGTCTTCTAAGTCCTAATCCTAATGTGTCTATAATCAGTGGTGCTCAAACCTGCCTCAACCCGCCCCGCGAACCCATATATAAATCTATGGCTGTTGAGCCCTGTGGGTCGTACCTATAATTCTGTTCGAAAATAATCTTCAAGTATACACCCCAAGTGTATTCAAACTGTTTTATTGTTATTATTCGTATTCTTATTAGGAATAAAGACAAAACAAGAGCATGTGATTTTTTTATTTTTTTTTGCGTGTGAGAGCGGCTGACCCGCTCACCCGCAGCCCGCATAATTGCCTCTGGGTAATTGCCACGGGTCAACCCGCGCCGCGGGTTGACCCGTGGGTTACGGGTCGGCCCGCTCATCACTACTACACTAACTGTGGTACTGTGGTTACAAGGACATAAGCATACATCATTTAGAGTTTTCTAAATGAAATCACAGAATTCCTTAACAGTCCTCGAAGGGGTTCCGGGGGGTCCCCAGCAAAATGTGTTAATACAGCATCACAATAATTGTAACCACTTTATCCATGCATACGTTGTCTATTTAAAAATAGCGGTTATACAAGCTCATAGAGAGCTGTAGATCTGCAATTTTTCAAATATCTTGAACATCAGTGAAACCTTTTTTACAGAAATCTTTGCTTCTGAAGGTCCTGGCACAACATGTTTTCAGATGGGGGGGGGGGGCGGGGTCCGCGGCCAAATGTATATCAATTTGGGGGTCCTTGGCACAAAAAAGGTTTGAGAACCACTGGCCTAGAGGGTCTCTCATGGTGTACGATAATTATATCATTTAGTTCCACATGTCTGTTCCAGCTGTCATCGCCCTGCAAAGGAAAAAGAAGTTTGAGGGTAAAGGACAGCTTATTCCTGTTCTACCAGTGGGAGAGAAATTGGGTAAGTCAAGTCAAATGTGTTGGTCCACATGTACATATTGATTGAAATGCTCTTGTGTTTTATGTACAGAGCACTAGTGCTAATATTCACCAACTTTTGTTGCTTTTTAACCCTTTTAACCTCTTTTTGCCTTTTTGTCAGTTGCCTATATCGCCTCACGTTGTTTCTCAGTCCCTACAGAAACTCTGAAGCAGATTGATAATGTCTTTGGGAGCGACACGAGTCCTGAAACGACCAAGAAGCCTGAGAGAGATGCTGGCAAAGAACGTCCAGATGAGAAGGATCCCCCTCCACGGCCTCCAGATGTGAAGAATCCCACTCCACGGCCTCCAGATGTGAAGGATCCCACTCCACGGCCTCCAGATGTGAAGGATCCCCCTCCACGGCCTCCAGATGTGAAGAATCCCCCTCCACGGCCTCCAGATGTGAAGGATCACACCCTACAGTGTCCAGATGTGAAGGATCCCACTCCACGGCCTCCAGATGTGAAGGATCCCACTCCACGGCCTCCAGATGTGAAGGATCCCCCTCCACGGCCTCCAGATGTGAAGGATCCCACTCCACGGCCTCCAGATGTGAAGGATCCCCCTCCACGGCCTCCAGATGTGAAGGATCCCACTCCACGGCCTCCAGATGTGAAGAATCCCACTCCACGGCCTCCAGATGTGAAGGACCACACCCTACAGTGTCCAGATGTGAAGGACAAGCCCATTCCAGTGGAAAAGGAAGCAGCGCCTGATAAAGATTCCCGTGTCCATAAACCTGAGGAGAAAAAGAGTCCCACTCAGAACACCTCTGTGGAACGTAGAGCAGACACAGAGACTCTGACACAAAGTACAGAAGAACAAGAGACTGAAAAAGTCCAAGCGACGGGCCGGGCGGGGGGGACTTTTAGGTGGAAGTTTGCGTGGTTACGGGACAGAAGAAGTCAGAAGACGGCCCTGAAAAGAGAGGAAGACGCAGGAGGAGAAGAGGCCGTAACGGAGAGGGGTGAGACCTGCCATGATGCCACCTCAGTGGTCGGGAGAGACACCGAAACGGAGTGCAGGCCCATTCCGGTGGAAAAGGAAGCCGCCGCGTCAGAGAAAGATTCCCGTGTCCATAAACCTGATGAGAAGAAGAAGTGTCCCACTCAGAACACCTCTGTGGAACGTAGAGTAGACACAGAGACTCTGAAACAAAGTGCAGAAGAACAAAAGACTGAAAAAGGGAAAGAAGCCCGAAAGGGTGACGCGGGGGAAGAGGCCGGGACAAGAAGGGGCGCGACCGGAAAGGAGGACGCCACGCCAAGGGTCAGGAAAGACGGTGAAGCCGAAACGGAGAGCAGGACACCCGAGAAAAGGCAGAGGTGCAAACTTGCCAGGCCGGAGGTGGCGGGTAAAAGACAGCGACTCGGCGATGATGGGGAGGAAAGTTCAGCCTGTAAGAAGACCCAGAAGAAGTTATTATTTTATTCTTTCATCATTTGGTCTACTCTGGGGGTGGTGTTTCTTTTTTTTCCCCCCATTTAAGCATCTGGTGAAGTGATGGAAAAAGTACTCAAATGTTTTACTTAAGTGAAAGTATCAATACTGCAATGTAGAAGTAGAAATTCAAAATGTACTTGAGTAAAAGTACAAAAGTATTGGTATCAAATTGTACTTAAAGTACCAAAAGTATAAGTACTAAAATGTTTGAAAATAGCCGATCTACAAGCTCACAACGCGTCGCGATGCGACGCGTTGTGAGCTTGTCGATCTGCTATTTTCAAATAGCCTAGGCATAAAATAGGGCTAAAGTGGTTAATGTATGTTTTATAATATAACAATTTATATCTACAAAGTAGCTAGTAACTAAAGTGTTCAAATAATTGTAGTGGAGTAAAAGTACAATATTTGCCTCTGAGATGTAGTGAAGTAGAAGTAAAAGTACTGATATACTCCGGTAAAGTAAAAGTACCTCAAAATAGTACTTAAGTACAGTACTTAAGTAAATTTACGTAGTTACTTTACACCACTGATCTGGTGTACAGAAGTATCTCAACAGGATGAAATGGAGGGCCTGCAGTCAACAAGCTCATAGCGCTATAAGCTTGTATATCTGCAATTTGTTTTAAATCATGAAAATTTGTGCAAATCTTTGAATATGTATTTTTTTTAAGCCAACATTTTTAACTCAAATCTTTGCTCCTGGGGGGTCCCTGGAACAACATGTTTTGAGATGGGGGTCCGCGGCCAAATACATATAATTTTGGGGCTCCTTGACATGAAAAAAAGTAGCGCGGCACTCGGTGCCGCTCTACGAGCTTGTATATCTGCTATTTTTTAATAGCCAAAGAAATCTAAAAAATGACCCGGATTCTTTCCCGGTCTTAATGGGTTAATGAACGTATCATCCTCCTCACCTTGCGTCTCCTGGTTGTTGTGTGTTTCCTGTCACCACAGGGAAGAGGAACGGGACCCATGACTTCCTCCTTCCTCCTGACACCCCCCAGCTGGACAGTGACATCGAGTACATGATGGAGCTGCTGGACCCCTCTGTGCTGCCTGGGACAGGTACTGTAGGCTCCTGTTATATTCTTTTAGGCCAATGGTTCTCAAACTTTTACATTTCAAGGCCTCCCCTTAACTCTGACAGTGTACAAATGGAACCAAATGGACCCGTTAGGGTCCATTTGGTTCCATTTGTACACTGTCAGAGTTACAGACTTGCAAGGGTCCATTTAGACTCCCCTAAAGGAACCCAGAGAGTCCCTGGAATACACTTTGAGAACTAACTGGTTTAGGCTATATTCACACTGGCAGACCAAAGACAGTTTTTTTGGCCTATCCTGATTGGAATCAGATTGGCTTTTATCAAGTCTGCAGAAGGAGCGAGTGCATTTTACGGCAGCGGAAGCTGCCGCGGAACTGCCGGTGGAGGAGCGGCAGCTGCCGGCAGTGACTGCCGGCGGGCTGCCGGCGGTGGAGCGGCAGCTGCCGGCGGAGCAGCGGCAGCTGCCGGCGGAGCGGGCACGGGCGGGGACTTCTTTCTTCTTTTTTTCGCCGATAAAGTATAGTTTTGGACCATGACGGAGGCGCGCCGACTCAGCAGACCTTGAGGCCAAGGAGTCGCGCCCGAGCGCCTCCAGGCGCGAGTGCCCGCGACGACCGGCCGATGGTCTGCTAGTCGACTAAGCGCCGTCCGAGTTATGTACCGATAGGCACAGAATCGTAAATAATATTGGTGGGGACTGCGTTTGCCCCACTGACTGCGTTTGCCCCAACGCTGGCGCCGCCGGCAGCTCCGCGGCAGCTTCCGCTGCCGGAAAATGCACTCGCTGTCCCTCTCTGAACGGCAAAAAAACAACAACACATGGAAACAGATTTTTTTCTAAGATTTCCAGATTTGAATCGCATCCCTAAGTGTTTTGAAATGTGATTCAGTCTGGATGCCAGTAAATCTCTTTGCCAAAAATGGCCCAATGTTTGCCCCCAGAATAGGGATGCTAGAG
The DNA here is from genome assembly GCF_963280865.1 of Gymnoscopelus braueri. NCBI lineage: Eukaryota > Metazoa > Chordata > Actinopteri > Myctophiformes > Myctophidae > Gymnoscopelus > Gymnoscopelus braueri. The sequence continues at coordinate 7,092,534 of NC_137613.1, forward strand.
TTCATGTGGTTAATGGTATGACTTTGTGTAGTTTGTGAAGGCGCCATGTACAGTACTGTCCCACTGAGCATTTTTCGGGCTATTAGACGTCTAAAATACGTCTAAGGGCTAGGCTAAAACCGGGTTATAATTGGTCTAAAAGTGAATGTTTTTTCAACGTCTATTCTTAGCCTAGGTCGATTAGCTGTTTTTTAAGCGTCTATATATAGACTGTCTATATCATAGCCTAGCCGTTGAAATGACGTCTATATTATAGACAGTCTAAATATAGACGCTTAAAAAACAGCTAATCAACGTCTAGGCTAAGAATAGACGTTGAAAAAACTTTCACTTTTAGACCAATTATAACCCAGTTTTAGACAGAGGTCTAATAGACGACTATGGCTCACTGGGGTGTGTCATATTAACCAGACATTTACTGTTGTTTCAAAGCAAGTTACAACCTCTCCACTGTTCAGAACATCTGCTAAGACAGTCTATTTTCCACTAACGGTTGTAACCAGTCAGTTCAGGTGTTTGAACTTGTCCATTATGTTCTGTGTGCATTGACAGACTTAAGGAAAGAGACGGAGCTCGTTGCTGAACAAGAAACTTTGCATGGACTCCAACCAAGAGCTCCTCATCAACCTGCAGACGCCCCGGCTGCTTCTCAGGTGACCCACAACGTCCAGGTCAGCCCTGCGCCTCCCCAGGGCCTTCGAACCCCTCCGTCCACATCTGACTGTCAACCCCGGGCATGTACACTCATCTCTGACGTACAGGACGAGCCATTCAGTGCTGATCTCCAGCAGCCTCAAGTTCAGGAACCAACCAGCTGGTTCCTGACCTGGGGGTGTCCCCCCTGTCACCCCCAGGTCACTCCAGAGGACATCATGGACCCCACAGTTACAAACAAAGCCCTGTGGCACTACCTCAACAACACTGAGAGAACAGAGCCAGTCATTGGTCAGCATATACTCAGATTTTTGTATTTTCTTAAATGTTCCTACTAACTTTGTTACCAACTTGCTAACATTGCTAACATAGCTACACACAGAGATGCCACAACGTTATAAGACCCCTTTATGGTTTTGGTTCGATAACGTGTGATGAGCATTCACTGTCATCTTCTACTTTTCCGTTGCGTTCACTATGTGTCTGAGCATGATGACAGAGTTTCAGTGTGCTGATAGGCCTGTCACGATTACAAATTTAAGTTGACGATTAATTATCACTCAACTAATTGCGATTAACGATTTAATTGTGTTTCTGTCGTTGAAAATGAATGAATGGAACATTATGAATAAAAATGACATTTCTGTTTGGCTTTTAGCTTTCGTAAACAAAAGTTGCAAAGGGCAGATATGGAAATAGCCGATCTATAAGCTCAAAACGCGTCGCATCCCGACGTGTTTTGAGCTTACAGATCTGCTATTTCCACTATTTTTGACATTTTTTTAAAAATAAGTGGGGTTGGGACACCTCATTCTCTGTACTGTGATTGGCTCATTAGTACACCCCTAGCTGTACTGTGATTGGCTGACTCTATTCAGCACTGTGATTGCCTAGCGAGACACATGATGACATTAATAACCTATAAATAGGACTATGCACTTCAAAAAATCTTTTTTTTTTTAAAGTGATCTTCCATCACTGTGATGACCACTGTGATGACCACACCGCCCACTTCACACTGGGTGTGATTTTTTAACATGGAATTGATTATGACGATTATGCTAAAATAATTGCGATTCTATAAAATAATTGCGATTAGACGATTATGTAATAATTGTGACAGGCCTATGTGTTCACTATGTGACTGTTCTCTGTGACACTGTGGTCCAGGTCTGAGCATGATGACAGAGTTCCAGTGGCCGAAGAAGCACAGCAGCCGCAACTATTTCCGTTGTCACTGCTGTTCCAAAGACCTCTTCCGTTCCCAATACATGTGTCACATCATATCTGCCAAACACCGCTACAGCTACATAGTGAGTATGTGAGCATGCGGTGGCAAAGGAAACCTTATTTAACCCATTAAGACCTGGAACACATCTGTGTCACTTTTTCATTTGAGCTAAAAAATCATTATTTTACACGTTGGCTATTCAAAAATAGCAGATATACAAGCTCATAGCGCGGCACCGAGTACCCCGCTACGAGCGTGTAGATCTGCTATTTTTGAAAAATCGTGAAAATGTGTGCACATTTTTGCATATATATTGTTTGAAGTGAACATTTTTAACTCTATTCTTTGCTTCTGGGGGTCCCTGGAACAAAACATTTTGAGATGGGGGTCGGTGGCCAAATATATATAATTTTGGGGGTCCTTGACATGAAAAGGTTAGAGCACCACTGATATAGAAACATACGTTTTTTCAGAAAACTGTTGGGATTTAGAAGACATTTGTAGAATCGGCCTCAGGTCTTAATGGGCTCAGTGGAAGAGTCAACAATAGCATTGCATTGTATAAGTTAACAACAACACTACGGTCATTTATGTAAGTATAGATGAGGTGCAGTTAACTGATTAGAGAAATGGGACAAAAAAAACAGTAAAAATTGCAATAAGAACACAAAGCAATTGAGCAGTGAACCCCCTAAACAGCCTGTGGAAGGTTGAGGCTTATCATGTACTGTAGGTTTGTTAATCATATTCTATTCATATGATCATGTTTTATAAAAAAAAATATTAAAAGTATAATCCTTGTGAGGTCAATGTGTACTTACGCTCATGTACTATGTACTCTCTTTTACACATGTAATTCAGTTATGCATGATCTCGTATAGAGACAGAGGGGCCTTTTTTCATTGTATTCTACTTATAAGCAGCAAGCGACACCATTGTTCATTGTATTCTACTTGTGGCAGCGATTAGAAAACAATTTGGCTGGACTTGACCCAACATAGACCTGTCCAATAACAACAAGAATTACCATGTTACCACATATTTAACTTTGCAGAAAATGTGCTCATATAGCCAGAGAGACTCTGTCGGAGTTGGTTTGTGCTTGCAAGTGTGTTTGAAAGAATAACAGGAGAGACACACTCGTCATGGTTCTGATGAATTCAAACAGAACAGTGACTTACAATACATGTTTGTTTGTGTTTTTTTTGCAGAAAAATGTGCGTCCTCATGTGGTCCATGATTGGCCAAGCAGTGTGGAACCTAATCAGCGTCCTAGAGAGCTGAGAGACCTGGCCCAACAGGTGGAGAGAGATGAGGGATGGGGAAGATTGAAGGTAATGTCTTGCCTTCATCTTTTATCTTCTTGGATTAAACATTTGCACGGGATCTCTGCATATCACAGGATCTCTCCATAGCATATCATGCACACACACAGGGACGCAGGGGGGGGGGGGGGGGGGTATCCATACATACTACAAATATGTAGATAATTTGTTTGTTTGCCATTGATTGATCTCTCTCCCACCTTGCTCCATTCTTCTTCTTCCCTTTCTTTTTTATGGAAATAACAAAAAAACTGTACACCTGTAAACCTGAGATGTTACAATTAAGTTGATTCTGATTCTGAAATATTTATAAATCTCTCTGTCTGCGTCCCTTTTATGCTCATATATAGAGATATCTGTATCTGTCTTATATAGAGATCTCTGTATCTGTCTGTTTGTGGCTCTTTTATGTACATACTGTACGTATATGGAGATTAATAAGAAATGTAATGTAGTATTCTGAAAGTGCTGTGACAGTTTTGGAAATGGAGGGGAATAGTTATCATGTTCTAACTTGTGCTTAGCCATTTGAAACATGTCAAATAAATAGTCACTTAACATAATATTGTGTGCTATTTTAAAGGTGACCGTGGTGGGACCGTGGTGGGGTCGTCCACAAGCCGTCCACAAGCCAATCCCTGCCACCACCACCTCCAGCCCGACTGTCGCACAGGCTTGTGATACTGCAGCTACCCCCAAAACCGAAGTTTTTGGGGGTTACCAAGTTGGTTGGTTACCGAGTTGGTTGGTTGTGCTTGCAACCAACTTAAAACTTGAACTCAGCTCCAAAACAACCATCTCGAGTGCAACATTTGCCTTCTCCACATCTACTGGAGCCAAGTCACACCTGACCCAGACTAATTCCAGTGCAACTCCTTCCATCTCAAGCACTACAGCCAACTCAAAACCCACTGCACACGTCTCTACTACAACACCAGCCGTGTCTGAATCCACCGCAACCATCTCCAAATCTACATCCACAACAACCTCTAAAGCAAGTACAACAGTCTGCCATTCCGCTACAGTCATGTCCAAGCCTACCGCAACCTCCTCAAATACAACTCCAGACATCTCCAAACCCTCTTCATCCACAACCACCTCTAAACCAAGTACAAATCCAGCCTTCTCTGAAGCTATCTGGGAAACTCTCTGGCAAGATTTTGAGGCTGCCGTCGAAGACGGCACAAGCAAAACTACGGATGTTTGTCTTAAAACGAAAGAAGGACAGAAAATGAATATAATATCCAAGTCTGTGGCTGAATTAACCGAACTGTCCAAATCTACTGGCGCCATGTCACAATCCACCGCAACTACCTCCAAATGTACTACATCCCTGACCACCTCTAAAGCAAGTACAACGGTCTGCCATTCCGCTACAGTCATGTCCAAGCCTACCGCAACCTTCTCAAATACAACTCCAGACATATCCGAATCATCAAAATCCACCGCAACCATCTCCACACATACTACATCTGTAGGAGTTGCGTCTAAAGCTTCAGATGAACCTGCCTCCACCACCACCACCGTCGCAGGGGCCCGTGGTACTGCAGCTACCCCCAAAAACGAAGTCGCCTCCAAAACGTCCGAATCCGCTTCGAGAACTGCAACAGCAACTCTAAACCCGGTGCAGCTCCAGCTCATGAAGCTCTCTGGGAAATTCTGGACGCTCCCTTACATAACTGTAACTGGAGCTGCTTCTAAATCTACGACGGCTTCAGGTAAAGGAGCCACCACCTCCATCTCCAAATCTACTGGAGTCAAGTCACACCAGACCCTGAGTCCGACTGTTGCACGCACCTGTGATACTGCTGCTACCCCTAAAAACAAAGTCGCCTCCAAAACTTCTGAAAACACTCAGAAAATGGCAAACAACCAACGAGTTACAAAATCAACTGTGACTGCCACCAAAACCCATACAACCTCAACTACCTGTCAAACCAATGAAGATCGCTCCAACATTGGCCACGTACAGACCTGTGTGAGGTCAAGTAGTGATGATACGACCCAGAAGATGCTTCTCTCTCTGGCCACAGCCGTGTCTCCTCCATCTTCCTGTGGGTGCAGCCCTGTAGAAACGTCAGAATCCACCAGGAGATCCGAATCCAAAACATATGGACCTGCAGTGGGTCTGTATTACTATTTTAACCACTTTAACACTGGCATCCATCTTTTGTGCATGTCATTATTGGCTAGATTTTTCACAAATGTTAAAATGTTGTAAATAGTGTTTCCCTTTTAATGTTTTTTTAAATAAAAAAAATAGATCTACAAGCGAACAACGTGTCACATCACAACCTGTTAATTATGTTGTTACTTGTCTTGCCGTTATCTAATCAGAACAACTGCTTGCTTGTGGACCTTTGCAGGCTTGAACTTTGTGGTTCGCGTTGAGTATGGAAAAAAGCTCGCAGTCTACTGTCAACTGTGCAAGATTAAGGCGGGAACCAGGAACCACAGGTTCACCACCCAACACCGATCAAACTACATGGTGAGTGATTAAAACGTCTACATGCTGTGCAAAGCTTTAGGAAACGGGCTGGTTTTCTACATGTTAACTGTATGTTCTGAATGATGCATTTAGAGGTTCAAGTGCCCAGAGTTGACCGCTCCTCTAACGGACTCGGAGCTCCTGGAGATTGTCACCGACTTGGCTAAGCAAGACACGGTCCACATGCCACAGGTGACTCACACCAGATGTTTTCCGAACTTTTTCCATGTCCCTCAAATGGATTATCCTTGTTATGTTTGCTGGCTTAATACTTTGTAGTAGTGTTAATGAGACTAGAATGGACTACACTTGCTATTCCACGCAATGGCTTTATTCAACTGACACAATACAGGTAGATCAGGTCCCTTCTACAGTCACACACAAAACCCCATAACCCTACAATCATTAGTCCACTCCACGGACCCCCATTAAAATGATGTCCTAGATATCCTGATATGAAAAGATGATTTAGTTTAAATAAACTAAACAAAAAATATCTAAATGTCTGTTTTGTTTACATGAGGAATATACTGTATTAATGGTGGTGGTATTGAAAAATATTGCTAGAATAGTCACTCATACATGCATCGTGATTATTGTCTCCACCAGTGATTAGCTGTACATGGACGGACAGACGAACGCACGCACGCACGCACACAGTTTTTCTTATTTTTGTTTTGCTTTTAATGTGATCTTCTCTTTTCTTTGCATAGACGGTGACAATGAATAGTGAAAGAGAGTATAAAGAGCTGACTAAAGCAGAAGTACCAGAAGGTAAATCCTGCATGGTGATCATCAGATATTGATGTTGATCTGATTGATCTGACATTTTTCTATCAATTTCGACAAGCCGAATGACAAGTAGAGTCCTGCAGGCCCGCCAGAGCCCGCCCACGGCCCGGCCCGGCCCGCCAAAACGGGCCGGGCTTGGGCTGATTCTGTATTTGACACACGGGCCCAGGGCCGGGCTCGGGCTGAATGCCACGGGCCAGGCCCGGGCTCGGACTGATTCTGTATTTGACAAACGGGCCCAGGGCCGGGCTCGGGCTCACAGAACATTTTGCGCAGATAATTGATAATTGAAGCCCGGCCCGGCCCGGCCCGCCAAAACGGGCCGGGCTTGGGCTGATTCTGTATTTGACACACGGGCCCAGGGCCGGGCTCGGGCTGAATACCACGGGCCAGGGCCGGGCTCGGACTGTAAAATTGCGCCACCTATCGGGCCAGGGGCCGGGCCGGGCTGAATACCATGGGCCAGGGCCGGGCTTGGGCCCACATTCTCGGCCCGTGCAGGGCTCTAATGACAAGCCAAACCAAAAAAAAATGTTTCAGTCAACAAAACTATTATTTGTTTCCTTTTAGTTTTTGTCTTAGTTGTAGCATAACTATACTAATCACATGATCATGTCTTTCTCCTTTAGCCCTGGCTAAAATACAAGCCATCCTGAGACAGCAGAGACACTCTGTCAAGCAGCAGTCGACCGGTTTATATGAACCTTCACATCACCCTGATGGTAAAACGCACCAACCGTGGTCCAGTGGTGCGCTCACACCCACAAGTCGGCTATTTTGGACGGGTGCTACTGTAGATCAGAACAGATAACGTTGTAGAGAAGTAGAAGGTCCGCACAGTGCCTTAAAGGGATAGTTCACCCAAAATCTTTTTTTTCCTATCAATTGGTCACCCCATGGAAACTCAAGTACTGTACTTCAGTACAATTTTTTGACATATTTTTAATTGAGTATTTCCAATTTTTCAATACTTTTCCTTTTCCTACTCCACTACATTTCAGAGGCAAATGTTATTTGAAGACTTTAGTTACTAGTTACTTTGCAGATTTAGATTATTATCATGCATTATGAATGATGTTATCCTTTGTATTATTCCATGATATAGCATGTATCAGATGTAACGAGTATTTCTTTCTACATTGCAGTATTGGTACTTTTACTTAAGTAAAATATTTGAGTACTTTTTCCACCACTGTCCATAAGGTAATGAAACACATCATATCCCAGATCCTTTGGCCGCTGGCTCACAATCCTCACCGGTGCACACCTTACCTCCTGTCACCCGGCCAGAAGGTCCACAGAGCTGTGATGTTCGGCTAGAAGAGAGCTCTAAGGACCCTGGGACACAGCAAGGGGGTCTTCTGGGTCTTCTGGGTTCCAGGGAATGGCAGCAGACTCCTCAGGATCCTGACCAGTGGTGGAACTGGTACTCAAGTACTCAAGTACTTAAGAACAATTTTTTTTTACTTACTACTGGAGTATTTCTCATTTTTATTACCTTTACTTTCTACTCCACTACTTCTCAAAGGCGTATTATTAGTACTTTTACTCCACCATAATTATTTGAAAACTTAAGTTACTTTGTAGATTTTGATCATTACTGCCAAACCACTTCAGACCTATACTTTGGCGAATTGAAAATAGCCGAGCTTGTAGATCTGCTATTTTCAAAGGATTTTTATACATTTGAAAACTTGTGAAATGGGACCTTCTTCTAAATTTTGAATATCAAACTTGCACTTGTAACTTGTAACTTGTATTTCTACAATAGGGTATTAATACTTTTACTTTAAGTTTAAAAAAAAAAGTGAGTACTTCTTCCATCACTGCACAGGACCCAGAAGAACAGAGGGAGAGAAGAAGCATCAAACTAGAGGAAACACAGAATCCACTGGAACGTCCAGACAGACGGACGTTCTTGGACCCAGACAGTGGACACCAACTGCCTGTTGACCAACCGCTGCCCCGAAGCAACTCAGCAGGTACTATGTGTGGATTGAGTCGGCATCTTTTAATCCAGTAAGACCGGGAACGCATCTGTGTCATTTTATACTTTAGCTATTAAAAAATAGCAGATCTACAAGCTCATGGGATTTGGATCTGCTGTTTATGTACGGGGGGATTCGGAGTCCCTATGGTTGGTAGATGCGCTTTATCAGAGCACCCTAAAAACAGATCCAATGCATCGCCAAACCATAATAAATATATTGCTCATTTTATATTCAATCAAAAATATCTTATCCATTCACGAGTTGTTCCTGACAGAACTGCCTTCTGTTGAACAGACCAGCAGAGTTCACGAGACCCTCCTCACACAGAGAAGTCATCCAGGCCACCAGAGGCAGACAAGAGCAGAGATGAAGGTATACAATAGGACCAAACATCACACACAAAATACAGATACAGATACTGTATGTCCCAGTTAGTGACCAATGTTGAAGTTAATAATATTATTGTTTTTTTCCAAATGTAGAAGCGACAAAAAAGAGTCTGACTGAGACGACTCCCATCGATTTGTCCATCGTGAAGACTGAGCCGGTCCCAGAGCCTCTCACAGCCCTGAACGCTCACGACTCTAACATAACAGGTGTGTGAGGTCAACAGCATAGACATATAAAGGTAGACGCCTCCTCTGGCTCTGAAGCGTCGGCATCTCCGACGCACTTCCGCTTCCTCTATGCTTCTGGGGGCAAGCTGGAAACTTCCGTGTGCGTCACAGAAGGGGGCGTTCGGTAGGCCAATCAGAGGCAGGTGGGGTGGGTCTTTTCTTAAGAGGCAGCCGCGCAGCAACTAGTCAGTTAGACGCGCTGTGATTAGCCAGTAGTTAACGCGATGTGATTGGTCAGTAGTCAAACAGCCCCCCGGAAGAGCCTTCTATTGAGAGACCAGTCGTTACAATGAACTGCAGAGGCCAATGAGGTATCTAGGTTTCTATATCTATGGTCAACAGTACTCCAGAGAACAGGAGGGGGCTTTGTATAGACCCCTGGGGTACTCCCATCAACTAAGCATATAGGTTTTAAGTGGTTATTAAATGGCTATCTGTCATCAGACATAATGAGGATGTTAATACAAGTTAGTTAGAATAAAAATATTGTAAGAAATGTAAGCATTACATGTAGTATCAAACGCTGAAGTATCAAACACATTTCAAATCAACGGAAAAGCCTTTTGATTTGAAAGAAAGAAGACCGGTAAGAAGTCCGGTATTCAAAATTTACTTGAGTAAAAGTACAGAAGTATTAGCATCAAAATGTACTAAAGTACCAAAAGTTAAAGTACTCCTTACGCAGAATGTCCCATTTCACAAGTTCGTAAATGTATAAAATGTATAAAATGTATAAAAATCTTTTGAAAATAGCAGATCTACAAACTTACAATGTGTCGCATCGCGACGCATTGTGAGCTTGTAGATCTGCTATTTTCAAATGGCCGGAATGTATATAGGGCTGAAGTGGTTAAAGGAGACTCTTTGTGTCTCCTACCCCTGCTCGTCATCAAATTATTGGCTTAGGAATGCGACAAAAACAAAACAATATCCATGAATTCTAGTCTCCATGCCATGGGGTGAGTAATTGATAGATATAAAAGTCATTTTGGGGGTGAACTATCCCTTTAAAACATCTTGCTGTTTGTCCATTAAGAGGTTTAAAATATATATTTTGACAACAAGGAGACCACGCAGGCTTTGGGATAGACAAGCCAATGCTGCCCTCTAGTGGACACTGAGCACTGTGACGTCTATTCGTTTGGCAAACAACACAATGCTAAATATTTTTTTTATTGGGCAAGTAAGCCTGCCTTTGATTGGGAAATAGAAATGTAAAGTCTGTGCCTTTGAGTGTATGTGTTGTTGTAGTACAACTTACCCTTTTGCTTTTCACGTACGGCCCTGTAGCTTTTTAATGGCTCTACCACTTTGGCTTCAAGCCTCATCTCCATCCGGGAAAATGGATTCAATTTAGGCTTGAATATTCACTTGTAAATCACCATTTATTATTGCTGAACTATTATCGCTGGAATTGTCTTAAACTAACACAGTGGTTTTCAACCTTTTTCATGCCAAGGACCCCTAAATTGATATACATTTGGCCGCGGACCCCCATCTGAAAATGTTGTGTCAGGGACCCCCAGAAGCAAAGATTTGAGTTAAAAATGTTTGCTTTAAAAATATATATTCAAAGATTTGCACACATTTTCAAGATTTTTCAAAAATAGCAGATCTACAAGCTCATAGCGCGGCACTCGGTGCCGCGCTATGAGCTTGTATATCTGCTATTTTTTTAATAGCCAAAGCTAATTGGTTAAAATGATTGTGACGCTATGTTAACTAGTTTTGCTGGGGACCCCCTGGTATCCCCCCCAAGGACCACTGGTGGTCCCCGGACCACTGGTTGACAACCACTGTCTTAACACATAGAATGTTGAATATAAAACCACGTCTCTTCTTCTTCGTCTCTCTGCTGTTTCCAGTCGCCATTAAACAGGAGGTGAAACAGGAAGAACACACCCACAGCTGTTTCTCTGGACATACTGGTAAATACTGACGCTTACTGGAGGAACACAACTTGTTTTGTTTTCCTGAAAACGCTGCTGTTTTTGACCAACTTTACTATTATAGTGATTTCCCAAGGTGGCAAAATACTTGCAGTTAAAATCTCTACAGAAACAGGTCCTGCTTTTCCTTTTACCAGCAGAAAAACTGTTATTCAATCTGTCATAATGTCTGTGTTTGACTATGGTGATGTGCTGTACATGCATGCTTCAATCTCCACACTTAAGCCTCTGGATGCAGTCTACCACAGTGCCCTACGTTTTATCACTGGTGATGATTATCTCACCCATCGCTGTATTTTATATGATAAAGTGGGTTGGCCTTCTCTCGCAGTACGTAGAGAGCAGCATTGTATGTTATTTATTTATAAGGCCTTGTGTGGTAAACTTCCTCTGTACCTACTGTATCTTCGCTTTTAGAATCAAAAGGTTACTGGACATTCAACACGTTCACAAACACACATTAGATATACCAGTCCACGGAAGAGCAGTGAACAAGGAAAGACTGCTTTCATGTATTATGCGCCACACAAATGGAACAAACTTCAGGACTCTCTGAAACTGGAGCGATTGGTCTCAATAGAAACATTTGGGGTACTTCTTGAGGACACATGGCATAGTAACTGCACCTGTTTCATGTAACACTATATTTATTTGTATCTGTGATGATCGTAATTTGATTCAAATGTTTGTTATGGTTTTTCATTATGTATGCATTTCATTTGTTTTAGATGCTGTTATCAGGGCGTCCTTGAAAAAGAGAGCTTTGCTCTCAATGGGTTCCCCTGAATAAATAAAGGAAAGAGAAAGAAAGAAAGAAATAATAGTTCTGGCACTTTTTTGTTAACTTGGATATACAGTACACAGTAACACATTCACAGTGTTAATTTAACTCTCCGAGTACAAATGTTACCAAATGGACCCGTGCAGGTGTGTGCATGTGTCACGTGCACACGCAGGAGAGAGGGAATGAGAGGGGATGGCGAAGAGGGTGGGTAGAGTCTTTGTAAACCTGAATTGCCCTTTTGGTTAATATAGCGGTTGTATATGTCCTGAAGTTGCAGTTGTTTGTCTCCAATGATCTTACTAGCCTGGTTGACTTTGTTTCTTTCTTTCTGTCTTTTTCCTTTATTTATTCAGGGAACCCCATTTAGAGCAAGCTCTCTTTTTCAAGGACGCCCTGATAACAAACATTTCAATCACATAACAATGTCACAACTAATTTAACAATAAAGCAAAAAAGAAAAGCAGAAGCATATAATCGCAAAGGCGGTGAATCAGACAATACAGTGAGGACATGGATAACAACACAGAGATTTAAAAATCAGATGCACATAAACAGTGTTACATGAAACAGGTACAGTCACTATGTAGTGTGTCCTCAAGAAGCACCCTGAATGTCTCTATTGAGACCAATCGCACCGGTTTCAGAGAGTCCTGAAGTTTGTTCCATTTGTGTGGAGCATAATACATGAATGCAGTTTGTCCTTGTTCACTGCTCTTACGTGGACTGGTATATCTAATGTGTGTTTGTGAACGTGTTGAGTGACCAGTAACCTTTGGTTACAAAAGCGAGGTTAGGTATAAAGGAAGTTTACCACACAAGGCCTCATAAATAAATAAAATACAATGTTGCTCTCTACGAACTGCGAGAGATGGCCAACCCACTTTATCATATAAAATACAGTGATGGGTGAGATAATCATCGCCAGTAATAAAACGCAAAGCACTGTGGTAGACTGCATCCAGAGGCTTCAGTGTGGAGAGTTTAACAGGCTTGTGTAATGAATATGTCTCTGGGTGTGTGTGACAGTCTGGTATGTAGCCTAACATGACACAAAGTCCAAGAAGTGCTGCTTTGTTTCCCATGCAGTGGTACAGACTGCAGACTAAAAGGAAATCCTAGGCACTCCGTCTTCAATGAAAATAGTATTCTCTAAATTACAGACAATCAGATTGACCAGCGCTCGTCGACCTCTCAGGTGTTCATCAAGCAGCTGCTTCCTCCTTTCATTTTAAAATGTATCCTAACATACAGTATTTGTCTTTTCTTATTTGTTTTTTCAGAAATGAGAAAACCGTTGAAACATGGTGTGGATTGCGTGTCATCGATTGGAGATGCAGGGACGGTCAAACGGAGACGATTTTCAAAGACGCGTGACGGCCCTTCAAGTCTGTGTTCAAAAGACTCGTCCCCTGAATGCCAGTGCCCCTCTCCCCGAAACCAAGAGGCCAGAGTGAAAGTAGAAACCACATCGGTCCCTACAGCTGTGGTTTCTCAGTTAGTGCAGCACTGTGAGGCTTTACAAATGCAGGCTGAGCGAAAATTAGAGCTGGTCTTGAACTCACTTAAAACCTTAGCGTCCTCTAACTTCAACCTTGAATGCCGTCCAACAAAACCAGCCTCAGCTGCATCTACTCACCCGTCAACCACTCCTTGGTTCATAGATTCTTCACTGGCTAAACGTGAGTCACAGCCCGACCTTCAGTCCCCCCCGTCCACCCCGTCCGATGCTAAACCAGCCTCGCCACCGCTGATGTTGACCTCTGTGACCGCTGTGCCCCTGTCCCCTCCAGCCAACAAAGACCTGCCCTCTCGTGAACCCATAACATCCATCGTTGACATGAACAAAGCATCTTTGGTGCGAGCCAAGCAATCAGGGAAGGATGTCTCGCCCAGTCGAGAAAGCCCCGAAAATGCCATTGAGATTGTGACCATGCGGTCAACATCCGGCCAAATCTCTGTAGGTCGCGTGAAGCCCGGGATGCGATGGGAGGGCATCGGGATACGATGGACGAGATGGGACTCGTGCAAACGGGCAGCCCCGAAGCCTGCGGACGATGACGTCTGGAACTACGAGAACCGGCAGTTCACGCCAGGAGCTCCAGAGCAGCACCCTGTGTTCTCACAGAATATAAACTACACTGATGGTTCTACTGGAGGATTATACCCAGTCCAGACTCCCCCTCAGCAAGGGACAGGACAGGATGTGATGTTTGGAGGCCCCTATACCACCTACACCACCAATCCACCTGCAGAAGCCTGGCTTAACGTGCAAAGTCAACGGCAGCCGCAATAATGTTCTGGGAAACAGTGTCTCTTTTAACACATTGGGTGCCAGAGGTTTATTAAAATATTATACGTTGAGTGCCTGCATTTCTTCCATCCACTTGCGTTATACGTTTCATGCTGTGAGAAGCCCCGACGCAGAAGTGCATGTAAACAAAGCGTGCGTGCGAGACGGCGGAGGGTCCCGACTAACGCCTGGAACAATAATATTTCCAACGCGACCCTCCATTGCAGCGTGATCGCCGATCGAAAACGGCTCGCTTCCACCACATTAAAAAGAAATGGAGATATTAAGCTTTTAGTCAAGGAGATAACATTGAAAACGCCGACCGGAAGGATTTTTGACATGGAGCCAGATCCAGCCTCTTCTTCTCAGAAACTCTTTGGGTGATGTCAAAGTTTCGTTTTAGCGCCCCACGTGGCCCACATGTATAAAAATAGAATTGGGTCAAAAACGGTCCGGACCGTTTTCGGCACTTCTCGTTTGGACCCTCAAAAACGGTCCGGACCGTTTTTGGCATTCAATGTGTTAACACCCGCTGGTGCTTTAATAATAATATCTTGAATTTATATAGAAAAACAACATTATTAGGGGGGGGAAAACACTAGCAAATGCTAAGCACTAAGGAATAAAATCAATAAAAACAGTGGAATGAAGAAGGGGGGGGGGTTAGCTGGGCTAAAACGATATTGAAGGGTTTTTTTCTTTTCTTCTTTTTTCTCAAAATTCTTATCCCACGATTTTGTAACCCATTTTTTCACCCAGTGCCAATGCCTAAGCTGTAATCCCAGGGAACACGGGGAGAACATGCAACGTGGATTTTGAAGGTTTGGAGGGTGGGGGCATCTCTGAGAGTTTTGGGGAGTGCATTCCCAGGTACTTTGGCATTTACTGTTCACCAGCCATCGTATGCTCTACTGTAGATACTTTTTTGTTGTTTGATTAACCCATTAAGACCGGGAACGCATCTGTGTCATTTTAAAGATTTCTTTGGCTATTCAAAAATAGCAGATCTACAAGCTCATAGCGTGGCACCGAGTGCCGCGCTACGAGCTTGTAGATCTGTAGGTTTTTAAAGCAAACATTTGTAACGCAAATCTTTGCTTCTGGGGGATTCTACAAATGTCTTCTAAATCCAGTTTTCTGAAAAACGTATGTTGCTATAAAGAATACATCACATGGATTAGTGCTGCACGATTCTTGCTCAAATGTGAATCACGATTTTCCTCCATAAGAATTGAGATCACGATTCTCACACGATTCTCACAAAGTTCTCTTGTAAATATAAAAATATTAAGCAAAAAAAAAATATATATATATATATTTTTTTTATCGTCATAATTTAAAATCGAGATCGCATAGGTGTCTGAATCGAGATCACGATATTTTTTCGATTAATCGTGCAGCACTAACATGGATGCACCTGGAATGTATCATCAGTGTTGTAGCCTGGGGTCATAGGGTGTTTCGGGTCTCGCAACATACACCCTCGCCCAGGTGACCCAGCCGGGGTTGATCAAGCCCCAATTTACATCCCAGGTAGCTACCCACGGTCAGTCCTATAGGGAAAGACAGGGTCACTCAGTCCGCTTCTACGGAAGTACTCTGCCTGAACACGGGGAGGCTCTGGCACGTGGAGGGACTAGGCTCTGTGGGTTGTCTCCTGGCCGGGCTCCTCCTTCGTCTCACCAGGTCCAGGACCTGAGCGCTGCGCCAGATCCGGTGCACCGCCCCGATCCAAACATTTCCTTCTGGCGTGATGGTTCCTTGGGTCGATACCACTAGATTGGGCCGTCTAATGGTATTAGCTCCACTTGCGGTTTGCTGGAATGGCCCTCCTAAAGGCCTCACTGTGGGTTTGTTGGGCTTCTTCCTCACGGAAGACACAGCCTGGGGGCGCTAACCCATACTGCTCCCGGTATGCAGTCTGCATTCCGGCTGTCACCCGTCTCTCCGGTGGTCACCAAACTATTCCTGGTTGTCACGTAGTCTAATTCCTATGATCCACTATAAATAGAGTCACTAACTATAAAGAATACATCGGATGCACCTGGGACGTATCATCAGTGTTGTAGCCTGGGGGTCATAGGGTGTTTCGGGTCTCGCAACATACACCCTTGCCCAGGTGACCCAGCCGGGGTTGATAATAATATCAGTGGTTCTCAAACTTTTTCATGTCAAGAACCAGACAAAATGATATGTATTTGGCCGCCGACACCCGTCTCAAAATATTTTGTTCCAGGGTTACAAATGTTCCCTTTAAAAATATATATATATTCAGTTATTTCCACAAATGGTCAAGATTTTTCAAAAATAGCAGATATACAAGCAAGTAGATCTGCTATTTTTGAATAGCCAAAGTATTAAATGTGGATAAAGTGGTTACACAGATGCCTTCCAGGTTTGAATGGGTTAATTCTCCTCTTGTCTCACACTGGTACAATACTCCTTTTTTGTATTAAAATATATTTTTTATATATAGTCGGTTCAACGTATGTTCAGGAGGAAGACTACGCATTCAAACAATAATGGTTATTTACCCTGCTTCTCCTCACTCTACTCCCATGCTCTATTCTCCATTCCTGGTTCGCTCCTCAGGTAACACACCTTCAATCAATCGCCATGGTAGCCGAGTCAACTCCTCCTCCTCCTCCTCCTCATCAGTACTCTCTGATCTATCCTAGTTTTCAGGTTCCAGGCGGGGGTCTCGGAGTGATTAGTGTTTCCACAAACTACTGTCAAGATGGATGCCTCTCTCTTCAGGTTCATCGCCTTCTTTTCTAAATAAAAAAAAAATCTTAAACGATGTATGGTTTGAAGGCGTGGTCTGTGCTAGTGAATGAAGGCGTGGCCTGTGCTAGTGAATGAAGGCGTGGTCTGTGCTAGTGAATGAAGGCGTGGTCTGTGCTAGTGAATGAAGGCGTGGTCTGTGCTAGTGAATGAAGGCGTGGTCTGTGCTAGTGAATGAAGGCGTGGTCTGTGCTAGTGAATGAAGGCGTGGTCTGTGCTAGTGAATGAAGGCGTGGTCTGTGCTAGTGAATGAAGGCGTGGTCTGTGCTAGTGAATGAAGGCGTGGTCTGTGCTAGTGAATGAAGGCGTGGTCTGTGCTAGTGAATGAGTGAATAAGTACATAAGGTACAACATGCTTCTTGACACTTGACAAGACCATAGGCATAGTCATCATACAAAAACCAAGGAGGGACAAGGGTTTTGTTTTTCAGTGCAGTGCGCAATTAGCTTATAGTGGTGACACAACTGTGCAATTACAATTTACAAAGTAAATAATCTCTCAATATTCTCCCAAGTCTTTCTAAGTTTCTCACAATACCAGAAGGCATTGATGAGGGAGTCCCTGTGTGTGTAGCTCTGCTACTTCTCATTGTGGAGCCTTGCATTCTGTCAGCCTCACCATGACATTGTGTTTGTTTCTTTACCCATTTTAAATGTGTAGTTTTTCTGAGTAAAATGCAGTTGTTTAGTTGTTAAGAGTTTAGTTTAATCCCTTCTGCTTTGCAAGCAAAATGTTGAGCTCCGTATTTAACCCCTTAAAGCCTCTAGTCTTAGTGGAACTGACCTTTTTGATTGATTGAATACGTTATCAGTCAGAAAAGTAAAACAGCACGTGGTGCAGTCAGACAGTAAGGCTAGAAGGATAACACAAACACATCCTGAGGACTTGAGTTACAACTGTACTATAGGCCTACTGCTTTTTTCTTTTGTCTAAACAGGAGGGGGGGGGGCCGGGGGGGTGATAAAAAGATTATACCGTAAAAGAAAAACATGTCAAGGAGACATCTACTACACATGATGGCATAGACCAGCAGGTACAGTATGATGACAGCACGACACGTTGTCAGCTTGTAGATCTGCTATTTTTGGCAAAGAGGTTTGGTGTAGAGAGACGTCTTGATATTATACTGTTTAGACTGAGGAAAGGTTCTTGGTTTACCTATGATCCTAGATGACTATTTCTATGCATGTTGATGTATTACCTCGTGTTTACCTTGCTTACGGTGAGTCGCTCTGGATTAAGAGCGTCTGCTAAATGCCTAAACTGTAGAGAAATAGGAGCAGAATCATGTACAGAGCCAAAGGTCAAGTTTTCCTTAAAGTATTTGATGAAACACAAAGGAGACTCTTTGTGTCTCCTACCGAAACCGCTGCCGGTCATCACATTATTGGCATACGAATGCGACAAAAACAAAAAACATATCCATGAATTCAAGTCTCCATGAAAAAGGCCTTTTTATTTGGGTGAACTATCCCTTTAACATGAATCCAACATATTGATAGAAAACATGATACTGTCATACTGACTCAAGGGAGGCAAACAGACTCTCAAAGCTCCTGCACTGTGCAGTTAGGGGGAATAAAATGGACCATTGCAACGTCACACCCCCACCCTTCTCATATCAATTCAAATTGATCCCACGGGGCAAATTCGGTTTTACCCAGCTGATTGCTACCCACAGAGCAGCAGCTAGGAGCTCAGTGTCTTTCTCACGGACGCAATCACATTGCCAGGCCCAGGATTTGAACCCAGGGCTTTCTGTTTACAAGGCAGGCGCTCTACCCATTCAACTATGCCCACTCCTTTGAACTATACAGTGGTTTTCAAATTCTGCATATCAAGGACCCCCAAATTGATATGTATTTTGCTGCGGACCCTCATCTGAACAGATTTTATGCCAGGGGGCCCCAAAAGAAAGTACTTTCAAAAGTATTCAAACTTTGTCACAATTATTTCAAGATTGTTTTGATTGATTGAATACTTTATTAACAGTTTGCAAAAAGCACAGAGGTACAGTTATACAATAAATTAAACATGTATATCTGCTATTTGTAGGATTTGAACCCAGGCCAGAGGCTTGTTTCCATTGTGCTCCATTAACATTCAAACATCTAAAGATTCTAGACAAGGCTGACAAGCAACAGCACAATATACCAAAACAAAAATCTGCAGTTTGTTTGTATCGTTGTTGTCACTTAAAGCAGAACACAAACTGGGCTGGAGCTGGCAGCATGGTAGCTCAGCTCACTGTGTTGAACATTGTCTACATGATCCAAAAGTCGTGGGTTCAAATCTTCCTGCTCCTTTACTCTGAAGCATGTTTTGAAGACTTAACATCCAGGAACTACACTTGAAAGCACTAAAAGAAACACATGTGTAAATGTGCGGAGGTGCTGTAGGCAGGCGGATGGTTCGTGGACACCTCTGTGGTCTCTGCAAACAGGGCCACAGGTTCAAGTCCAGCCTAGGCACTGAAGCCAACACTCATCGCTGCACGCACACTGTACACTGTACACTGTGTGTGTGTGTGTGTGTGTGTGTGTGTGTGTGTGTGTGTGTGTGTGTGTGTGTGTGTGTGTGTGTGTGTGTGTGTGTGTGTGTGTGTGTGTTCTTCTCTAACTAAGCTTGTTTCTTCATCTTCACACATTTATTGAATATTGCTACCCACGGTTAAATATTTGAAATGCAGCCAGCCCAGTAGGTAGCACTCACTAACACAGGGGTTGTTGTGGCTTGAAAAAACATGTGTTGAAGACCCCAGTTACCTTCCACTATTTACATGAAGAACGAACGCACGCACGCACGCACGCACGCACGCACACACGCACGCACGCACGCACGCACGCACGCACGCACGCACGCACGCACGCACACACACACACACACACACACAAACACACACACACACACACACACACACACACACACACACACACACACACACACACTAGTGTCATTATCATTAGTGTTGATTGAAAGCAAACTGGGATCCATTCACTCCAGACTGGATGTGAGCAGTGGTTATTAGATATAAATAGAAGGCAGGTGAGAGATGCCAGGGTGGATCACTTCAGAATGGAACCTGTCCCCTTTGCTGCAGGTAAATACAAACTGTTAGAATGATATGAACAGTATGTCTTTTTAGCCTGAATATTTAACATTATTGTTTAAGAATTGGGTTTGTAGCCTAAACTATAGTCTACACCTAAACTACAACTACTAAAACCAACTCAATCAGTTGTTTTCAAAAGGACTCCCATCTGACTGGGACCCCATTAGGCTACAAGATTTGTGTTGCATTCCAAACCATTCCAGAAGTCTGTGCTTTATGTAGATTTGCTATTTAAAAAAAAATGCAACTCCTGTATGTGTTTACCTGGCACATGTTTTCAGATAGGGTCTGTGGCCAAATATAAATACATTTGTGGGTCCTTGACATTTTCAAAAATAGCAGATCTACAAGCTCATAGCGTGGCACTCGGTGCTGCGCTATGAGCTTGTAGATCTGCTATTTTTGAATGGCCAAAGTGTAAATTATTGTGATGCTGTATTAACACATTTCACTGGGGACTCCCTGGAATCCCCTGGGGGTCCCCGGACCCCACTTTGAGAACCAATGGCTTACACAACTGAACCGTTTTGTAGGAACTATGATGCTGTTGCTGCAGCGTGTGCAATGAAGATGGCAGAAAGGTAGGAACTATGATGCTGTTGCTGCAGCGTATGCAGTGAAGATGGCAGAAAGGTAGGAACTATGATGCTGTTGCTGCAGCGTATGCAGTGAAGATGGCAGGAAGGTAGGAACTATGATGCTGTTGCTGCAGCGTGTGCAGTGAAGATGGCAGAAAGGTAGGAACTATGATGCTGTTGCTGCAGCGTATGCAGTGAAGATGGCAGAAAGGTAGGAACTATGATGCTGTTGCTGCAGCGTGTGCAGTGAAGATGGCAGGAACCATTTTGCCTGTTGTGCGCTGTCTTTACTGATATGTCATTCATGCTTTTGTCGATTTTCGCGTCATTTACGTTCCGTCATCTGAACATTTTTCTGCGCCACTCATCATTTACAGAAGAATCTGAAGAGAAGACTGCTCAAGGTAAGAACTGTATCTTTTGTATTCTTTGCGGCTGATGGTTAGGGTTAGGGAGGTCACTTGCGTTACACCATTCGCGTCATAAAAAAAAAAACTTAACGCAACAAACCAAAAATAAGGCACTTGTCTGGTTCTCCTGGTTTTACTAGGACAGGGTTCAAATCCCTGTGGTGCCCTGCTCATGGTTTGCGTTGCATTTACATTTCCCTGGTTTATTGGCACTCGAGTTGATTGGTTACATTGTTATGGGGGGGTACAGTGTTAAAATGTGTCATAGGAGGGGGGAGGTACAGGTTAAAATGAATATGCATTACTGCATGCATTTTATTTTTTTCTAATCTTCAGTCCACCAAACCTCTCCCATCACCTGCAAGAAATGCACTGCACCTTCCATCACCATGTCCTGAGACACTTGTTCAGACCTACAGTCTATTCTGTGTTCATTTTTTTTAAAACCTGGAATGATGGGGTCATTTCCACATGCAGCAATTTTATGTTAAGCACACTAGGTTAGAGGGGAGTGCCACTCCCTGTACTTTTGTCCCTGTTGGCTTTTGTGACTCGGACGCATTCATGTTCTAAATTAAACACTGAATTCACTTTATTTAAATGGATTTATGTCTGATTCAAGCTTACTTTAAACATAGTAACTAAGTCAACGCAGGCTACTAGGTGTAATGGAGTTAACATATCATTTCTACAACCTCAATATGCTTATGTTTTAATGTACTGTATAGTTCAAAGCCATCTGCAACAGTGCAGCTGCAACTGAAGTCCCTTTCCCCACACTTTCTCAGAGGAAGTGACAGCCAGACATGATGTTGGGGTGTGACTTGAACCTGTGACCATCCACTTACCAGGCAGCCTCTCTACCCATTCAGCTATGGCTAGTCACAATAGTTCTCAAACAAGTTCAACACAAGGACCCCCAATGTATATGGCCGTGGACGCCCATGTGAAAAGATGTAGTGCCAGGACCCCCCCCATAAGAAAGATTTGTATTCAAACCTTTAAAAAAAAAAGTGTTCCAAATTTGGCAAGATGTTGGGGACACCTTGACAGAACCGGGATTCAAACTTGCAACCTCTCGGTACACAGGCAGGCGCCATTACTCAGTGAACCACTGAGCTTTTCAGTTTAAATCCATTTCACTGTATACCATGTTATTGTCTCTTACACCAGTATGGATACTATACTAGTCCTGTGTAGTGGAAGAAATCTGGCATTAAAAGTGAAAACTATTACTAAAATTGATACGTATTGGCCGCAGACCTCCACCTGAAAAGATTGCGCTGGGGTGGCCATAATAAGGATTTGTTTAAAACGTCACGAGTCTTCAAAATGTTGAACAGTTATTAATGGGACTTGAACTCAGGACCTTGGCTTTTGGACATGTAGAGAGCATCTTTTCACAGTGAGCTATTGTGGTGACTGCTAGAACAGCCAAATAGTTGTAATAGATTCATCACAAAAAATACTTAACTGCATATTTTGATATGTATTTTGTAGCAGTAATTAAGGAAGTGAAGGGACAGTGGGAGTTACAGTGGTTCTTCTTCTTTAATCTGAAGCATGTTTTCAACACCACACTTAAAACCACTAAAGAAACATGTGGAAATGTGTGGAGGTGCCATAGGCAAGCGAGTTCTGACGTGGATACCTAGGCGACCTTGTAAACAAGGCCAAAGCAGGTTCAAGTCCCGCCTAGGCACTGAAGCACATACTCATCGATGTACTCTGTTACCCCTGGTGTACGGGGATGCAGTACAGTGGGGCCTGGGAGCGGTTTAGCTCCCCGGTGTTTCCACACGGTAAAACATGGTGGTTATGGCAAAAGAAATTACACCTATCTGAACTTTTATGTAATCACAATTAGGTGAGGTCACTTCCTGAACTGCACTCCTGCATGGGTAACCAGATTGTATAGGGACACACATGGGGGTGTAACGTGTTGTCATGATTCTAGGAGGTAATAAAAGCAACTGTTAGGGTTAAATAAGTACCCTATAAATAGGGCTGAGCCCAAGAAAGCGAAGAGATGGTTTTAATTCTAAGACCCCGAGATTTGACCAGTCGACATAAAGAAATGAGAGTCAGACAAAGGCGAATGAAAGTCCAAGGATGAAACAGTTCTGTATTGCCTGAGCGTGCTCACTAGGACAGTACAAGTTACAGACGTTAATAATAATCACACACTAACGTTACAAATACAGGCAATAGTATTTATACACAAGTTGGAGTCCGGACATCAGATATGAGGTGGATCCTAACGATTGGTTAAGACCCTCAGATGTCAGATCATATCTGATGAGCTGTCAGGCATCAGGGTGTCATCATAATAAGTTGTTGTTCATCTTATAGTATCCTTGTGTACAACTTATGGTTCCATAAACAAGTTGACAGGGTGACAGCTGACAGAGTAAATTAGTGACGATGTCAGGTCATACAGAGATATAGGTCATCGTACAGAGTTACAGGTCATTAGGACATTAAATCACAAAGCGTTGACCAAGACATGTTTTTACTGATTGAAAACATATGGAGCCGGCACCAGATAGCAACTATGGAGCCAGCTACATGACCTTGGTAGGGAAAGTATAGTAGAGTTACAGAAAGCATGTTTAAAAGACTGAAGTACAGGCCCAAAAAGACATCACTATATTAATTTGACTGGTTAGATTGATATTTCTAGATCATATCAATCTGGTCCACAAAACATATCCATCAGCAACTAAAATACTTGCTTTGTGTCTTGGTTTAATTCAGGTTGTTGCACACTAAATATTTAAGTAACACGTTGACACACAACAGTTCAACATGTGTGGAGATAGTGGTAGGAACCTATGTGTGTGTGTGTGTCTGTTTGTGTGGGCCGGGGGGAACAGTTTAGGTGACGGACCATTCATTTATCTCCAACATCTGAAGCTACTGGAAGGATTCTGGTCTGTTAACTAAACACATTCATAGAGTTATTAAACACCTTCATAGAGTTATTAAACACATTAGTAATGAATAGAGCCTGTTACATGGAGGCCTTGAAGAAGGACGGTTTGTTGGAAACTAAAACGGACGGTTATCTGCTCTAGCTAGCATCGTTAGCATCACAACGCTAACTTTAACGTTTGATGACATTAAGACCTGGATTTGTATCTGTCTCACTGACTGTGACAGCATAGACCTGTCTCACTGACTGTGAGAGCATAGACCTGTCTCACTGACTGTGACAGCATAGACCTGTCTCACTGACTGTGACAGCATAGACCTGTCTCACTGACTGTGACAGCATAGACCTGTCTCACTGACTGTGACAGCATAGACCTGTCTCACTGACTGTGACAGCATAGATCTGTCTCACTGACTGTGACAGCATAGACCTGTCTCACTGACTGTGACAGCATAGACCTGTCTCACTGACTGTGACAGCATAGACCTGTCTCACTGACTGTGACAGCATAGATCTGTCTCACTGACTGTGACAGCATAGATCTGTCTCACTGACTGTGACAGCATAGACCTGTCTCACTGACTGTGAGAGCAGGCAGTGAGACAGTTTATAACATAGTAAAGCAAACGATTTAATGCTCAAATAACCTGGTGAGTTGGTGAATACAGTGGATTCGTTTTTAGATCGACCTGGGATTGTATAATTGTGTACTGGGCTGTGTGTAACCTGCAGCTTATTGGGCTTAAAGCTAACAACAGTCCATGTTAGACTAATGTAATGATTCATAAACATACTCACTGATCACTATCATGCTCCTTAGAATGTTTAGTTTAGTTTAAGGGTCTGATTTGTTGAAAATAGCTGATCAACAAGCTTGTAGATCAGCTATTTTCAAATAGCTGATGTATATGGGTTTATAGTGGCTATAGCTGATGTTGATGCTACATCAAAAATACAAAATAAAAGTCTGGGGACCCCAGTCTGAGAATCACAGTGCTATTGTATAGTGTGATTACAGGTCAAATCACTAAACACCGAAGGAGAGCTGTGTTGGTAAAGCCAGGTTATTCATATCTTTTCATACATTTTCTTGCAAGTTTGGACATATGGTGTCAACATGGCAAAAAAGCGCTGGTCGTCGGTACACCTGGTTTCTGCTGGGAACAGGGTAATTAATATCTAGATGGATCTGGGATGTTAAAAACTGTGGTCAAGTCAAACATACTGACCAACACAGAATATTCACCACATGCTGACTGCATGTTTTAATTTCATTGTGGTTCAAGCATAGGCATAGGATGTTGCTGTGCATTTGATCACTTGGATCTGGGTGTGCATGCTTTCTTTATTATATATTTGTATTTATTGATGGAATAATAACCTCCTATCCGTGGCAGCAGACCCAAATGATGGCGATTTATAAAATACCTTGAATTAGATATGTACATTGCACTGTAAATTATGTCCCACAGAAAGTCATGCACTTTGATGTC
This sequence comes from Gymnoscopelus braueri, assembly GCF_963280865.1. Lineage (NCBI taxonomy): Eukaryota > Metazoa > Chordata > Actinopteri > Myctophiformes > Myctophidae > Gymnoscopelus > Gymnoscopelus braueri. The sequence continues at coordinate 7,117,968 of NC_137613.1, forward strand.
ATTATTGAATACACGTCATCCTGGCTTGAAACCTCGAAATGTAGAAACATTATTTTGTTTTTATTTATCATGTACAATTATTTCATTCATTTAGACCTATTTGCGTTTGCTATTAGCCTACAGCCTATATTATGTGTGCAGTGTGCTTGAGAGATACATAGGGTGTATATTTTGTAATGACCTAATAGCACAATATTTCTACAGCTGTAGCCTATTGACTTGTTCCTACTAAAACGATCTGTAAGAATAATCTGTAAGGAGTCAAGCAAAAGCTTTTTGCAAACTGAAAAATGAAATGATGAGAAATGTGTATCAACAGAAGTAGCTATTGCATGCAAGCAATCAAACTCATCTGTGTCATATATTTGGGATCCATACTCCCCCTTTTTAGAAACGCTAGTTTTAACATTTCAGTGCTTTTTGAAAATATTCGGATACATAATTGCTTGCAGCAGGATTTTACATGAAGCTGGGTTAGAATTGCATCCATTCCCTTCCTTTTTCTCAAAATGTCTCCACTTTTCCCTTCTTACAGTCCAATGTTCCACAGCTTTAGCTCACAGAGGAGCAGTTATGGCTAGTTTAGAGACAACCAGACACACTGCAGTAGTCGGTCTTGAACCTGTGACCTTCTGCTCACCAGACAGTCACTCTGCCCATTCACCTATGGCTGTCTCTTTGATCACAGTGGTTCTCAAACATTTTCATGTGAAGGACCCCCAAAGTGATATGTATTTGGCCACGGACCCCCATATGAAAAGATGTAGTGCCAGACAGATTTATATAAGATTTATATTTAAAACCTTTTAGAAAAAATGTCAAGGAACCTTCTTTTTTGTTGTTAATCAAAGCAGAATGAAGACTGTACGAAGACCGAAGTGCATAGAGGCAGCAAATAGCTCAGCCTGTTAAGACGCTGTCTACATGAACCAGAGGACGCGAGTTCAAACCCCACTCTACTCTTTAACCTGAGGCTTTCCTTTGCAGGCTGACTTCCAGGAGAACAAGTTCAAAGCAGCACAGAAAGCAGTGTGAAGTGCGCTGGACCAGTGGCGCAGCGGACTAGTCCGCAGGATACCTTGCCGGTGGCTTCTCCACCGCTCGGTTCAAATCCCGTGTCGGGTCCTGAAAAATAACCCATCGATGCGTAAGCAGTGGGGGCGAGGGGGGCCGTGTCCTCCTCGTTGTTTCCAGATAATAAAGTGGTGGGGTTATAGCGAAAGAATACACAGCAAGCTGAAATATTATAGTAGGATTAGAGAGAGGAATGGGTGGGGTTAGATAGAGGAAGGGGCGGGGTTAGATAGAGGAAGGGGTGGGCTGAGGAACCCTTAGAGAAGGGATTAGATAAAGGAAGACAGAGAGGAAAGGATGGGAGAAACAAATTATAATAGATGAAATGACAACTATATCATCTATTATAATAGATGATAATCTATTACTATGATAGATGATATATATTACTCGATAACTACATGACATTATAATAGATATTATTGCCATGTCATCTATATTACAGTAATAGATATCATATATTGCCATGTCATCTATATCATAGAGGAGTTATATAGATATAATCTATAATAATAGTTAGATATAATTTATCATCTATTATAATAGTTGTTATATCATCTATATATCTATTACTGTAATATAGATGACATGGCAATAATATCTATTATAATGTCATGTAGTTATCGAGTAATATATATCATCTATCATAGTAATAGATTATCATCTATTATAATAGATGATATAGTTGTCATTTCATCTATTATAATTTGTTTCTCCCATCCTTTCCTCTCTGTCTTCCTTTATCTAATCCCTTCTCTAAGGGTTCCTCAGCCCACCCCTTCCTCTATCTAACCCCGCCCCTTCCTTTATCTAACCCCACCCATTCCTCTCTCTAATCCTACTATAATATTTCAGCTTGCTGTGTATTCTTTCGCTATAACCCCACCACTTTATTATCTGGAAACAACGAGGAGGACACGGCCCCCCTCGCCCCCACTGCTTACGCATCGATGGGTTATTTTTCAGGACCCGACACGGGATTTGAACCGAGCGGTGGAGAAGCCACCGGCAAGGTATCCTGCGGACTAGTCCGCTGCGCCACTGGTCCAGCGCACTTCACACTGCTTTCTGTGCTGCTTTGAACTTGTTCTCCTGGAAGTCAGCCTGCAAAGGAAAGCCTCAGGTTAAAGAGTAGAGTGGGGTTTGAACTCGCGTCCTCTGGTTCATGTAGACAGCGTCTTAACAGGCTGAGCTATTTGCTGCCTCTATGCACTTCGGTCTTCGTACAGTCTTCATTCTGCTTTGATTAACAACAAAAAAGAAGGTTCCTTGACATTTTTTCTAAAAGGTTTTAAATATAAATCTTATATAAATCTGTCTGGCACTACATCTTTTCATATGGGGGTCCGTGGCCAAATACATATCACTTTGGGGGTCCTTCACATGAAAATGTTTGAGAACCACTGTGATCAAAGAGACAGCCATAGGTGAATGGGCAGAGTGACTGTCTGGTGAGCAGAAGGTCACAGGTTCAAGACCGACTACTGCAGTGTGTCTGGTTGTCTCTAAACTAGCCATAACTGCTCCTCTGTGAGCTAAAGCTGTGGAACATTGGACTGTAAGAAGGGAAAAGTGGAGACATTTTGAGAAAAAGGAAGGGAATGGACGCAATTCTAACCCAGCTTCATGTAAAATCCTGCTGCAAGCAATTATGTATCCGAATATTTTCAAAAAGCACTGAAATGTTAAAACTAGCGTTTCTAAAAAGGGGGAGTATGGATCCCAAATATATGACACAGATGAGTTTGATTGCTTGCATGCAATAGCTACTTCTGTTGATACACATTTCTCATCATTTCATTTTTCAGTTTGCAAAAAGCTTTTGCTTGACTCCTTACAGATTATTCTTACAGATCGTTTTAGTAGGAACAAGTCAATAGGCTACAGCTGTAGAAATATTGTGCTATTAGGTCATTACAAAATATACACCCTATGTATCTCTCAAGCACACTGCACACATAATATAGGCTGTAGGCTAATAGCAAACGCAAATAGGTCTAAATGAATGAAATAATTGTACATGATAAATAAAAACAAAATAATGTTTCTACATTTCGAGGTTTCAAGCCAGGATGACGTGTATTCAATAATGACATCAAAGTGCATGACTTTCTGTGGGACATAATTTACAGTGCAATGTACATATCTAATTCAAGGTATTTTATAAATCGCCATCATTTGGGTCTGCTGCCACGGATAGGAGGTTATTATTCCATCAATAAATACAAATATATAATAAAGAAAGCATGCACACCCAGATCCAAGTGATCAAATGCACAGCAACATCCTATGCCTATGCTTGAACCACAATGAAATTAAAACATGCAGTCAGCATGTGGTGAATATTCTGTGTTGGTCAGTATGTTTGACTTGACCACAGTTTTTAACATCCCAGATCCATCTAGATATTAATCCACTGTGCCGACTAATACACCATGACATAGGAGTATGTGCTAAAGATGTAATCACAGGTAATCACAGGGCTATCTGCTTGATATATTATAATAAAAAGTGCATTCAGGTATTATGAATCAATGAATTGAGTGCTAACATTTAATGTAAACATACACAACAGGACAAAGGTGAAACAGTAAGCACAGCGCTGCAGGGAATCGAACCCTGTTCCCAGCAGAAACCAGGTGTACCGACGACCAGCGCTTTTTTGCCATGTTGACACCATATGTCCAAACTTGCAAGAAAATGTATGAAAAGATATGAATATTAAACCTGGCTTTACCAACACAGCTCTCCTTCGGTGTTTAGTGATTTGACCTGTAATCACACTATACAATAGCACTGTGATTCTCAGACTGGGGTCCCCAGACTTTTATTTTGTATTTTTGATGTAGCATCAACATCAGCTATAGCCACTATAAACCCTATACATCAGCTGATCTACAAGCAATTGTTGATCAGCTATTTTCAACAAATCAGACCCTTAAACTAAGCTAAACATTCTAAGGAGCATGATAGTGATCAGTGAGTATGTTTATGAATCATTACATTTGTCTAACATGGACTGTTGTTAGCTTTAAGCCCAATAAGCTGCAGGTTACACACAGCCCAGTACACAATTATACAATCCCAGGTCGATTGTTCGTTAAAGTTAGCGTTGTGACCGTCCTTCTTCAAGGCCTCCATGTAACAGGCTCTATTCATTACTAATGTGTTTAATAACTCTATGAATGTGTTTAGTTAACAGACCAGAATCCTTCCAGTAGCTTCAGATGTTGGTGATGAATGAATGGTCCGTCACCTAAACTGTTCCCCCCGGCCCACACAAACAGACACACACAAAGGTTCCTACCACTATCTCCACACATGTTGTAACAACTGTTGTGTGTCAACGTGTTACTTAAATATTTAGTGTGCAACAACCTGAATTAAACCAAGACACAAAGCAAGTATTTTAGTTGCTGATGGATATGTTTTGTGGACCAGATTGATATGATCTAGAAATATCAATCTAACCAGTCAAATTAATATAGTGATGTCTTTTTGGGCCTGTACTTCAGTCTTTTAAACATGCTTTCTGTAACTCTACTATACTTTCCCTACCAAGGTCATGTAGCTGGCTCCATAGTTGCTATCTGGTGCCGGCTCCATATGTTTTCAATCAGTAAAAACATGTCTTGGTCAACGCTTTGTGATTTAATGTCCTAATGACCTGTATCTCTGTACGATGACCTATATCTCTGTATGACCTGACATCGTCACTAATTTACTCTGTCAGCTGTCACCCTGTCAACTTGTTTATGGCACCATAAGTTGTACACAAGGATACTATAAGATGAACAACAACTTATTATGATGACACCCTGATGCCTGACAGCTCATCAGATATGATCTGACGTCTGAGGGTCTTAACCAATCGTTAGGATCCACCTCATATCTGATGTCCGGACTCCAACTTGTGTATAAATACTATTGCCTGTATTTGTAACGTTAGTGTGTGATTATTATTAACGTCTGTAACTTGTACTGTCCTAGTGAGCACGCTCAGGCAATACAGAACTGTTTCATCCTTGGACTTACATTCGCCTTTGTCTGACTCTCATTTCTTTATGTCGACTGGTCAAATCTCGGGGTCTTAGAATTAAAACCATCTCTTCGCTTTCTTGGGCTCAGCCCTATTTATAGGGTACTTATTTAACCCTAACAGTTGCTTTTATTACCTCCTAGAATAATGACAACACGTTACACCCCCATGTGTGTCCCTATACAATCTGGTTACCCATGCAGGAGTGCAGTTCAGGAAGTGACCTCACCTAATTGTGATTACATAAAAGTTCAGATAGGTGTCATTTCTTTTGCCATAACCACCATGTTTTACTGTGTGGAAACACCGGGGAGCTAAACCGCTCCCAGGCCCCACTGTACTGCATCCCCGTACACCAGGGGTAACAGAGTACATCGATGAGTATGTGCTTCAGTGCCTAGGCGGGACTTGAACCTGCTTTGGCCTTGTTTACAAGGTCGCCTAGGTATCCACGTCAGAACTCGCTTGCCTATGGCACCTCCACACATTTCCACATGTTTCTTTCGTGGTTTTAAGTGTGGTGTTGAAAACATGCTTCAGATTAAAGAAGAACCACTGTAACTTCCACTGCCCCTTCACTTCCTTAATTACTGCTACAAAATACATATCAAAATATGCAGTTAAGTCTTTTTTGTGATGAATCTATTACATCTATTTGGCTGTTCTAGCAGTCACCACAATAGCTCACTGTGAAAAGATGCTCTCTACATGTCCTAAAGCCAAGGTCCTGAGTTCAAGTCCCATTAATAACTGTTCAACATTTTGAAGACTCTTGACATTTTAAACAAATCCTTATTATGGCCACCCCAGCACAATCTTTTCAGGTGGAGGTCTGCGGCCAATACGTATCAATTTTAGTAATAGTTTTCACTTTTAATGCCAGATTTCTTCCACTACACAGGACTAGTATAGTATCCATACTGGTGTAAGAGACAATAACATGGTATACAGTGAAATGGATTTAAACTGAAAAGCTCAGTGGTTCACTGAGTAATGGCGCCTGCCTGTGTACCGAGAGGTTGCAAGTTTGAATCCCGGTTCTGTCAAGGTGTCCCCAACATCTTGCCAAATTTGGAACACTTTTTTTTTTAAAGGTTTGAATACAAATCTTTCTTATGGGGGGGTCCTGGCACTACATCTTTTCACATGGGCGTCCACAGCCATATACATTGGGGGTCCTTGTGTTGAACTTGTTTGAGAACTACTGTGACTAGCCATAGCTGAATGGGTAGAGAGGCTGCCTGGTAAGTGGATGGTCACAGGTTCAAGTCACACCCCAACATCATGTCTGGCTGTCACTTCCTCTGAGAAAGTGTGGGGAAAGGGACTTCAGTTGCAGCTGCACTGTTGCAGATGGCTTTGAACTATACAGTACATTAAAACTAAAGCATATTGAGGTTGTAGAAATGATATGTTAACTCCATTACACCTAGTAGCCTGCGTTGACTTAGTTACTATGAACACAGAATAGACTATAGGTCTGAACAAGTGTCTCAGGACATGGTGATGGAAGGTGCAGTGCATTTCTTGCAGGTGATGGGAGAGGTTTGGTGGACTGAAGATTAGAAAAAATTAAAATGCATGCAGTAATGCATATTCATTTTAACCTGTACCTCCCCCCTCCTATATGACACATTTTAACACTGTACCCCCCCATAACAATGTAACCAATCAACTCGAGTGCCAATAAACCAGGGAAATGTAAATGCAACGCAAACCATGAGCAGGGCACCACAGGGATTTGAACCCTGTCCTAGTAAAACCAGGAGAACCAGACAAGTGCCTTATTTTTGGTTTGTTGCGTTAGTTTTTTTTTTTATGACGCAAATGGTGTAACGCAAGTGACCTCCCTAACCCTAACCATCAGCCGCAAAGAATACAAAAGAAACAGTTCTTACCTTGAGCCTTCTTCTCTTCATATTCTTCTGTAAATGATGAGTGGCGCAGAATTTTTTTCAGATGACGGAACGTAAATGACGCGAAAATCGACAAAAGCATGAATGACATATCAGTAAAGACAGCGCACAACAGGCAAAATGGTTCCTACCTTCCTGCCATCTTCACTGCATACGCTGCAGCAACAGCATCATAGTTCCTACCTTTCTGCCATCTTCACTGCATACGCTGCAGCAACAGCATCATAGTTCCTACCTTTCTGCCATCTTCACTGCATACGCTGCAGCAACAGCATCATAGTTCCTACCTTCCTGCCATCTTCACTGCATACGCTGCAGCAACAGCACAGAGGGGGGGGGGGGGGGGGGGTTCCATCTGCGTCTTCCTCTGTCACTCCAGCCACCTGCATGTCCTCAAGATGTCTTCTTCTGGTCAACTTCAGATTCTGGAAAGAAAGACAAAACGGTTCAGTTGTGTAAGCCATTGGTTCTCAAAGTGGGGTCCGGGGACCCCCAGGGGATTCCAGGGGGTCCCCAGCTAAATGTGTTAATACAGCATCACAATAATTTATACTTTGGCTAAAATAGCAGATCTACAAGCTCATAGCACAGCACCGAGTGCCACGCTATGAGCTTGTAGATCTGCTATTTTTGAAAAATCGTGAAAATGTGTGCACCACACACACACACACACACCCCCCCCTGGAACCACATATTTTTGGGGGTCCTTGACATGAAAGTTTGAGAACCACAGGTTTGGGCCTAAAGTTTGAGAACCACTGGAGTAGGCCTACAGGGTGACATTTTGGAAGCCTTCACTACCGAGCCTAGTCTTTCACACAGTATCAGAAATACAACTAAGACAGCTAACGGTTCTCAAACATTTACATGTCAAGGACCCACAAATGTATTTATATTTGGCCACAGACCCCATCTGAAAACATGTGCCAGGGACCCACATACAGGAGTTGAATTGTTTTTTTTAATAGCAAATCTACATGAAAGCACAGACTTCTGGAATTGTTTGGAATACAACACAAATCTTGTAGCCTTATGGGGTCCCTGTCTGATGGGAGTCCTTTTGAAAACGACTGATTGAGTTGGTTTTAGTAGTTGTAGTTTAGGTGTAGACTATAGTTTAGGCTACAAACCCAATTCTTAAACAATAATGTTAAATATTCAGGCTAAAAAGACTAATGTTCATATCATTCTAACAGTTTGTATGTACCTGCAGCAGAGGGGACATGTTCCATTCTGAAGTGATCCACCCTGGCATTTCTCACCTGCCTTCTATTTATATCTAATAAGCACTGCTCACATCCAGTCTGGAGGGAATGGATCCCAGTTTGCTTTCAATCAACACTAATGATAATGACACTAGTGTGTGTATGTGTGTGTATGTGTGTGTGTGTGTGTGCGTTCTTCATGTAAATAGTGGAAGGTAACTGGGGTCTTCAACACACGTTTTTCAAGCCACAACGACCCCTGTGTTAGTGAGTGCTACCTACTGGGCTGGCTGCATTTCCAATATTTAACCGTGGGTAGCAATATTCAATAAATGTGTGAAGACACACACACACACACACACACACACACACACACACACACACACACACACACACACACACACACACACACACACACACACACACACACACACACACACACACACACACACACACACACACACACCAGTACATCGATGAGTGTTGGTTTCAGTGCCTAGGCTGGACTTGAACCTGTGGCCCTGTTTGCAGAGACCACAGAGGTGTCCACGAACCATCCGCCTGCCTACAGCACCTCCACACATTTACACATGTGTTTCTTTTAGTGCTTTCAAGTGTAGTTCCTGGATGTTAAAGGGATACTTCACTTTCACATAAAATAAACATTAAGAATATATATATAAAAAAAATGAAAGAAGTTATGGCAAAATAAAGGCCCCCTCACACATTAGTAGGACACTCTAATGCGTGAGGGGGCCATGAATTTTCCATTACTTTTTTCATTTATTTTTAATATATTTTTTAAATGTTTCCCCCCGCCGAAAGTGAAGTATCCCTTTAAGTCTTCAAAACATGCTTCAGAGTAAAGGAGCAGGAAGATTTGAACCCACGACTTTTGGATCATGTAGACAATGTTCAACACAGTGAGCTGAGCTACCATGCTGCCAGCTCCAGCCCAGTTTGTGTTCTGCTTTAAGTGACAACAACGATACAAACAAACTGCAGATTTTTGTTTTGGTATATTGTGCTGTTGCTTGTCAGCCTTGTCTAGAATCTTTAGATGTTTGAATGTTAATGGAGCACAATGGAAACAAGCCTCTGGCCTGGGTTCAAATCCTACAAATAGCAGATATACATGTTTAATTTATTGTATAACTGTACCTCTGTGCTGTACACAGAGGTACAGTCAATGCTGTACGTTGCAACGGTCCATTTTATTCCCCCTAAATGCACAGTGCAGGAGCTTTGAGAGTCTGTTTGCCTCCCTTGAGTCAGTATGACAGTATCATGTTTTCTATCAATATGTTGGATTCATGTTAAAGGGATAGTTCACCCAAATAAAAAGGCCTTTTTCATGGAGACTTGAATTCATGGATATGCTTTTTGTTTCTGTCGCATTCGTATGCCAATAATTTGATGACCGGCAGAGGTTTCGGTAGGAGACACAAAGAGTCTCCTTTGTGTCTCATCAAATACTTCAAGGAAAACTTGACCTTTGGCTCTGTACATGATTCTGCTCCTATTTCTCTACAGTTTAGGCATTTATCAGACGCTCTTAATCCAGAGCGACTCACAGTAAGCAAGGTAAACACGAGGTGATACATCAAAATGCATAGAAATAGTGAACTAGGATCATAGGTAAACCAAGAACCTTTCCTCAGTCTAAACAGTATAATATCAAGACGTCTCTCTACACCAAACCTCTTTGCCAAAAAATAGCAGATCTACAAGCTGACAACGTGTCGTGCTGTCATCATACTGTACCTGCTGGTCTATGCCACCATGTGTAGTAGATGTCTCCTTGACATGTTTTTCTTTTACGGTATCATCTTTTTATCACCCCCCCCCCCCCTCCTGTTTAGACAAAAGAAAAAAGCAGTAGGCCTATAGTACAGTTGTAACTCAAGTCCTCAGGATGTGTTTGTGTTATCCTCCAGTAGCCTTACTGTCTGACTGCACCACGTGCTGTTTTACTTTTCTGACTGATAACGTATTCAATCAATCAAAAAGGTCAGTTCCACTAAGACTAGAGGCTTTAAGGGGTTAAATACGGAGCTCAACATTTCGCTTGCAAAGCAGAAGGGATTAAACTAAACTCTAACAACTAAACAACTGTATTTACTCAGAAAAACTACACATTTAAAATGGGTAAAGAAACAAACACACTGTCATGGTGAGGCTGACAGAATGCAAGGCTCCACAATGAGAAGTAGCAGAGCTACACACATAGGGACTCCCTCATCAATGCCTTCTGGTATTGTGAGAAACTTAGAAAGACTTGGGAGAATATTGAGAGATCATTTACTTTGTAAATTGTAATTGCACAGTTGTGTCACCACTATAAGCTAATTGTGCTGCACTGAGAAACAAAACCCTTGTCCCTCCTTGGTTTTTGTATGATGACTATGCCTATGGTTTTGTCAAGTGTCAAGAACATGTTGTACCTTATGTACTTATTCACTCATTCACTAGCACAGACCACGCCTTCAAACCATACATCGTTTAAGATTTTCTTTCATATTACTATGATAGATGATATATATTACTCGATAACTACATGACATTATAATAGATATTATTGCCATGTCATCTATATTACAGTAATAGATATCATACATTGCCATGTCATCTATATCATAGAGGAGTTATATAGATATAATCTATAATAATAGTTAGATATAATTTATCATCTATTATAATAGTTGTTATATCATCTATATTTCATCTATTATAATTTGTCTCTCTCCACCCTTTCCTCTCTGTCTTCCTTCATCTAACCCCTTCCTCTCCCCTTCCCTTCCCCTCTCTAACTCACCTCACCCCTTCCTCTCTCTAAGCCCCACCTCTTCCTTTATCTAACCCCACCCATTCCTCTCTCTAATCCTACTATAATATTTCAGCTGCTGTGTATTCTTTCGCTATAACCCCACCACTTTATTATCTGGAAACAACGAGGAGGACACGGCCCCCCTCGCCCCCACTGCTTACGCATCGATGGGTTATTTTTCAGGACCCGACACGGGATTTGAACCGGGCGGTGGAGAAGCCACCGGCAAGGTATCCTGCAGACTAGTCCGCTGCGCCACTGGTCCAGCGCACTTCACACTGCTTTCTGTGCTTCTTTGAACTTGTTCTCCTGGAAGTCAGCCTGCAAAGGAAAGCCTCAGGTTAAAGAGTAGAGTGGGGTTTGAACCCACGTCCTCTGGTTCATGTAGACAGCCTCTTAACAGGCTGAGCTATTCGCTGACTCTCAGCACTTCAGTCTTCTTACAGTCTTTATTCTGCTTTGATTAACAACAAAAAAAGAAGGTTCCTTGACAATTTTTCTAAAAAGTTTTAAATATAAATCTGTCTGTCACTACATCTTTTCATATGGGGGTCCGCGGTCAAATACATATCACTTTGGGGGTCCTTCACATGAAAATGTTTGAGAAGCACTGTGATCAAAGAGACAGCCATAGGTGAATGGGCAGAGTGACTGTCTGGTGAGCAGAAGGTCACAGGTTCAAGACCCGAGTGCGTCTGGGTGTCTCTAAACTAGACACAACTGCTCCTCTGTGAGCTAAAGTTGGGGAACATTGGACTGAAAGTAGAGAAATTGAGAGAAGGGAATGGATGCAATTCTAACTCAGCTTCATGTAAAATCCTCGCTTGCAAGCAATTATGTATCCGAATATTTTCAAAAAGCACTGAAATGTTAAAACGAGCGTTTCTAAGAAGGAGGAGTATGGATCCCAAATATGTGACACAGATGAGTTTGATTGCTTGCATGCAATAGCTACTTCTGTTGAATTCTCATCATTTCATGTTTCAGTTTGCAAAAAGCTCAACTTTGCTTGACTCCATAATATGACAAGTCAATAGGCTACAGCTGTAGAAATATTGTGCTATTAGGTTATTACAAAATATACACCCTATGTATCTCTCAAGCACACTGCACACATAATATAGGCTGTAGGCTAATAGCAAACACAAATGGGTCTAAATGAATGAAATAATTGTACATGATAAATAAAAAATGAATTAATGTTCCTATATTTCGAGGTTTCAAGCCAGGATGACGTGTATTCAATAATGACATCAAAGTGCATGAGTGAGCATTACTTTCTGACTGTGGGACATCATTTACAGTGCAATGTACACAATGAAATCAATGAATTGAGTGCTAACATTTAATGTAAACATACACAACAGGACAAAGGTGAAACAGTAAGCACAGCACTGCAGGGAATCGAACCCTGTTCCCAGCAGAAACCAGGTGTACCGACTACCAGCGCTTTTTTGCCATGTTGACACAATATGTCCATACTTGCATGAAAATGAATGAAAAGATATGAATAACCTGGCTTTACCAACACAGCTCTCCTTCGGTGTTTAGTGATTGACCTGTAATCACACAATATACAATTTTTATATAGCATCAACATCAGCTATAGCCACTATAAACCCTATACATCAGCTATTTGAAAATAGCTGATCTACAAGCTTGTTGATCAGCTATTTTCAACAAATCAGACCCTTAAACTAAGCTAAACATTCTAAGGAGCATGATAGTGATCAGTGAGTATGTTTATGAATCATATACATTTGTCTAACAACAGCTGTTGTTAGCTTTAAGCCCAAGCTGCAGGTTACACACAGCCCAGTACACAATTATAAAATCCCAGGTCGATCTAAAAACGTATTCCACTGTATTCACTTTTACCTGTATGCTGCTGCTGCTGTAGCCCTAGAATGTCTGTGATCTTACATACATTTCAAGTATTCCAAATACACAGTCATAGATCTCTCTCGGTCCCCCACTGTGTAGTGCCCATCTGCGCGGCCATAAAAGTGCTCTAAACTCCGTCTGTACTCACCCAATAATTAATTCCTAAGACGTGGAGTCATATTTTGTCCTCTAGTTTCATATCCATGTGAAAGTTCTGCCAGAAAACGTGTGTTTAGTCAAATATCTCCACTTATTCACGAGCTGCACACGGAAGAGTTCTGTGCGACGCGAGGGGCCAGGAATGATTGCAGCACTGAATATACGTAACTTCCTTAAGGACGCACAAATGTTTGGGACACACAATTGACAGGTGCTTGTGATTGGTGCGGGGTAATGAATCATCACCTGCCAATTACAGTGGGGGACCGAGAGAGATCTATGACTGTGTATTTGGAATACTTGAAATGTATGTAAGATCACAGACATTCTAGGGCTACTGCTGCTGCTGCTGCTCCAGACTAGAGTAGACATTCTTTCAGTAGCTTCAGATGCTGTGAATGAATGGTCCGTCACCTAAACTGTTCCCCCCCGGCCCACATACACACACACACAGGTTCCTATCACACAACACACAACATCACTGAGCTGAATGTAACCCTAGTGCGTGAGTGCCATCTACTGGACTGGCTGCATTCCAATATTTAACAGTGGGTAGCAATATTCAATAAATCACAATGTGAATAAACAAGCTTAGAAAAGCTCAGCTGTCAGCAGACAGGGCGGCAGCAGCACAGACATCAAACAGTGAGGTGGAATGAGTGCAGTTCAGGAAGTGACCTCACCTAATTGTCATTGTTACATAAAAGTTCAGATAGGTGTGATTTCTTTTTCCATAACCACCTAGTTTTACTGTGTGGAAACACCGGGGAGCTAAACCGCTCCCCGGCCCCACTGTACTGCATCCCTGTACACCAGGGGTAACAGAGTACATCGATGAGTATGTGCTTCAGTGCCTAGGCGGGACTTGAACCTGCTTTGGCCTTGTTTACAAGGTCGCCTAGGTATCCACGCCAGAACTCGCTTGCCTATGGCACCTCCACACATTTCCACATGTTTCTTTAGTGCTTTTAAGTGTGGTGTTTAAAACATGCTTCAGATTAAAGAAGAACCACTGTAACTTCCACTGTCCCTTCACTTCCTTAATTACTGCAACAAAATAGATATCAAAATATGCAGTTAAAATGATTTAGTTTAGCTTAGATATAATGTTTATGCCTTTTTTGTGATTCTATTTGGCTTTTTTAAATGTTTTTATTTTTTCCCCTCCAAGTTATAAATATAAATCTTTCTTATGGGGGGTCCTGGCACTACATCTTTTGACATGGGCGTCCACGGCCATATACATATCAATTTGGGGGTCCTTGTGATGATAGCAGATCTACAAGCTCACAACGCGTTGCGCTGTTAGCGTGTCTAGGTATAAAATAGGGCTAAAGTGGTTAATTTATGTTTTATAAAGTAATAAATACTATATATAATAATATATATATATATATATATATATATAATATTCTTCTTAATAATAAACAAAATGTGTAAAGTGATATACGGTAGTTATAGCAGTGACTGAGACAACGGGCTAAAAAACAAAGCTAAGTGACAGCTGTGTAAGTGAACGCACACATGCGCGCCCATGCGGAACCAGACGGACAAGGATTACCTGCCAAAGTTTGGCAGAGGTAGTCAAAAATAAAGAGTTTGAATGTGTTTTTATTTTTTTTATTGATGATGAAAAGAAGTTTATTGAATGACTTGTAGATTTTGATTAAACACAGAAGAGAGAAACATTCCCTACCCCTCCCAAAAAGTCACATCCCTAATGACAGAGTGTGATGGTCTAATTTTTTTTTTATTTTCAATAAGTATTTGATGGGCAGTAGAAGAGAACTGGAGGTCTGCTGCACAGCTGACACCTCATGCAGTGCACTTCATGACGACTCCACCTTGGGACACACCATAAATAGTACCAAGATCATATGAGACTTGTCTCATGGTCAAGCACACAGGAATCTGCTGCCAACCGCTCCCATCCGGAAGTGCTTTGGTAATGCCAACTCTGTTAGGACACAATATTGATGTATAAATGTTAGTCACATACCATGGTATTGGGTACATGGAGGTAACACTTCCTATGAAGCCAATGTCTATACCAATACCAATGTATTATAAGGGGCCGTGTCCACAGAAAGCATTTGGCTTATATTGATGCCCGTAATGTTCAAACCTATCTACTAGGATTCAGTGGTGTAAAGTAGCTAAGTATATTTACTCAAGTACTGTACAAGTACAGAGGTATTTTTTTACTTAACAAGAGTATTTCCAATTTTCAGTTCTTTTACTTCTACTCCACTACATCTCAGAGGCAAATATTGTACTTTTACTCCGCTACAATTATTTTAAAACTTTAGTTACTAGTTACTTTGTAGATTTAGATTATTATCACGTTTCGGCCATTTGAAAATAGCCGATCTACACAGCTCGCAACGCATTGTGAGCTTGTAGATCTGCTATTTTCAAAATATTGCCAATACTTTTACTCAAGTAAATTTTGAATTCCGGACTTTTACTTGTAACGGAGTGCTTCTACATTGCAGTAAGTTGTATTTATAAACTACTATTCATAAAGGTTAGTGCAGTTCAAAGGGGTTTACAATACAAAATTAACAGACAAAAAATAAAAATGCAATATAAAACAAATTATGAAAAATAAAAACGGTAAAACAATGGAGGCTTAAAGTGTAAATTTTGCTCTGGCTCACCTTTCATAAACGTGACCGTTCCCGTTTACCCCAAAGGCCTTGCCGTCACTCCCCACCTCAATCATTGCGAGTGATCCTTCAATGAGCTTCCAGTCAGCGAATGAGCAGGTGGCTGCAGATGTGAGCTACATATTAAAAAAGAAAAACACAAAGCAATACGTTGATGACTGACCCTAACAATGAGCAGTTTGGTACCTTGCATGGTTGCTTCCACCGTTGGTGTAAGAATGGGTGAATGTAATGCTCATTGTGAAGTGCTTTGGATAATGAAGCTATGTTTATATAGTATTTACTCTTATAAGCCTGTGTACTGAGCCTGCTGACTGTTGAAGACAAAGGTTGATCGTACCTTTCTTTCTTCTTTTAAATTACTTTTTAAAACTTACTTTTACAGGAATAAATCATTATTTAACTATTTATCTATTTATCTAATAATCGATTTTTCAATGTATCTATTTAGTTAGTTAGTTAGTATCTATAAAGAAAACATCACATGGATGGGCCTGGGACGTATCATCAGTGTTGTATAGCCTGGGGTCATCGGGTGTTTCGGGTCTCGCAACAACATACACCCTCGCCCAGGTCAGGTGACCCAGCCGGGGTTGATCAAGCCCCGACTTACGTCCCAGTAGCTACCCACGGTCAGTCCTCTTAGGGAAAGACAGGGCCACTCAGTCCGCTTCTCCGGAACTACTCTAACTAGTTAGTTAGTTAGTTAGTTAGTTAGTTATTTGTAACCTGACAATCTTACCAGATTGAAGTAGATGTGGTCTGCACTGTTGACTCCCCAGCATCCATATGGGCCACAGCTGAAGTACTTCAACTTTCCTCCTAGACCAGTCCATGATGCAGTGCCACCATTGAAAGTGTCAGCACCCCTAAGACAATAGGGATCGTTGCCTCTGTTAACTCCCATAGCATAACCATCGCCTCCAGCATCCACCTGTATCAAGAGTCCTAAAGGCAACAATAAAAAAAATATGAAGATATTAAGTATGGTGCAATGGTGTCAACAAACAGTCCAAATACCACATCATATCTCCCATAATTTATTGCATGACGTTTGATGTACAAATTAAGAAGCTGAAGCTGAAAATGTTTTGGTTACCTGAAACTTGTGCCCAGCTGCCACCCACATATTTGTAGATGTTGTCTGAAACATGAATTCCCCATGGCCCTGCTGCTCCCACTGAGATATGCGTCAGGTTGGCATTTGGCAGTCTGATCCAGGATGAGAAAAATAACAAATAGGCTTGATGGTCTTTGTCTACAGCAACCACTTGTCCCAGGCCAGCATCAACCTGGAATGCCCCGAACAGCTGTGGGCCCTCGGCGCATTTCCAACCTGGGAGGAGTACAACATCATGATAATTATCCTTTATAACGTATTCAAAAATCAAAGATTGAAAATGCATGTTGACAGGAGATAAAAAGTGGACTGAAGGTCAGTGACTTACCCTGACAGAGAGCCAGGTGACCCAGCACCAACAAGAAGACTGCAATAGCTCTCATGATGTCTCAGTTGCTCTGCCTTTCTGCCTCTCTTCTCTGGAACTGCTGTCCCTCCAGATTGATGTGTCATATTTATCATGGTATTGAACCACGTGTCTAGTGAAAAAAAAACAGTATCCAGATTAGTCAGACAGAAATATGAGTGGTTACACCCATTTTAACAGCTTCAGAGGGGAGGTTTATTTATTTTTTCTGATGTTTTTTTACACAAGTTGAGAAACTATATGAGAAACTAGTGGCCGTAGTATATGAACAGACTTTGTCCAAGCCCCATCTCTGAAGAGCAAAGATAAGCCAAATACAAACTCATTGAAATGACAGTGGCCGTACTGGAGGAGGAATATACATCATGTGAACAACAACAGCAACTCTCAGTAACACCACAGAGTTGGTCAGACAAAGCAGAGCTTTGGCCTCTTCAAGCTTAACGAGCACACCATCACAGTCTTTTGGGTGGAGAAACATGACTGGTGTGACCTAGGCTATGATGACACGTCAATGTAGTGATTTACTGGGAAGTTGGAGGTCAAGGTCATGCCAGTATCAGGTCAGTATCATGGTTAGTCATGGTCAGTATCATATCAATATCATGGTCAGTATCATGGTGACCATGACACTGACATGATACCGACCATGATACTGATATGATACTGACCATGATACTGACCATGATACTGATACTGACCATGATACTGACCATGATACTGATATGATACTGACCATGATACTGATATGATACTGACCATGATACTGATACTGACCATGATACTGACCATGATACCATGATACTGATATGATACTGACCATGATACTGATACTGACCATGATACTGACCATGATACTGACCATGATACTGATATGATACTGACCATGATACTGACCATGATACTGATATGATACTGACCATGATACTGACCATGATACTGATACTGACCATGATACTGACACTGACATTATACTGACCATGATACTGACATAATAATAATAATATCTCAAATTTATATAGCACTTTTCTGTACCCAAAAACGCTTTACATGCTTAAACAACAAATAAAAACAACTTGGGGGGGACTATAGATATAATGTGTACCGATTTGTGTGATGTTTGGACAAAATTTGTAGGAGTAATATCAAAAGATTTGCTTCACAAAAAGTGTCCTCCTGGTGGCGCTATAACAGGACAATGTGAAAAGAGTTGCATTTTTTCCTCGGTCTAGTGGGAATGTGCGTGCAAAGTTTCACGGCAATCGGACGCTGTGTTTATGATTTGAGGCATTTTTTTCAAAACGAGCCACTCCTGCAAACTTTAGATGCCAATCTTAGCCAATCAGGATGGACAATCGGACAGATTCGCGTTGATCACATGACTATAGAGATAATGTGTACCGATTTATGTGATGTTTGGAAAACATTTGCAAAAACAACAACAAAAATGGCAGTTGTGGCAGATGTGAAAAACGCGAATCGGCCTGTTATAGCGCCACCATGAGGCTGATTTGATTTTTTTTAGGTGTCATTTCTTGCAAAAGTTTAAGGAAATTGCACGCTGGGTTCATGATTTGAGGCATGTTTCTTCAAAACTGACCAATCCTGCAAACTTTGGAAGGTAATTAGAGGTAATGTATTTCTATCAATTAAAGGGTAAGAGCAATGACAGGAGGATCTGGTGATGTGTAACTGTATACTGTAGTTTGGTAGGCTATTAGATGTATGATACCCAACAACATTGAACCCTTGAGCAGAGCACTAAAACCACCACCATTACAAGGATTCCCACTCTAAGGCAGGGCTTCTCAAAGTGGGTGCCGCCACGTGTGTGGGTGGACGTCGTCCACCCAAACGTCCCACACGGTGCTGCAGAATACTTTGAAATTCATCAATATCTCTTCAGTTTAACCGTAGGTTGTAAAATAGACCTCAGTTGCACTGTACTTGGTGCTTTCTTTTTCTATCTACATAAAATCTGTTTACCAAAAATAGCAGATCTACAAGCTCACAACGCATCGAGTTGGGATGTGTTGTGAGCTTGTAGATCTGCTATTTTTGGCAAACGTTCCACCCAGAATAGGGATGTATAAAGTTATTTGCAACCTGTCCTATAATGGAAACAGATTTTCTCTCAAGTTTTCCTCATGACATCCTGTATCTCAGGGGGAAAGATTTACATATTTCTGTACCGTAGTTGTTGTAAATCTTTTCATGAGAGGTCCTGTAACACCTTACTGTAAGTCCCCCTCGGGATGAATAAAGTACCTACCTACCTAAAGTTACCTTATAACCTTGCAATGATGTTGGATTGGAACTTTGGACCCCATCATCTGAATTTGACAAATACAGGCTTTTATTTTAATGCCCCAATGTCTTGGAAAGATCTTCACAAACAGAATCAAAAGCACACTTGGTCAGACATAAGCTACTCGAATAAATGCTGCATGTTGTTTTGAGTCATTTTGTTCTCAGGTTTATTACTGCTGATAACTATGTGTATTGTATGATGAGGTGGCAGTTTATTACATAATATACTTTGGTATCTTGTTGTTAATCTTTTCATGAGAGCTCCTGTAACACCTAAATTGCTGCATGTTGTTTTGAATAATTTTTGTTCTCAGGTTTATTACTGCTGATAGCTATGTGTATTGTATGATGAGGTGGGTTATTGCTCTCTGGCAAAGAGACATAATAAACTTTGGTATCTTGTTGTCAGAGATGGGAAGTAACGGAGTACAAGTACTTCGTTACTGTAACGAAGTACTTTTTTCAAGTATCTGTACTTTACTGAGTACTTATTTCTCTGACTTTACTTTGAAGTAGGCTTGTCACTTGCTGTGTTTGAATGAAGTACAGTACAGTTAATGTCATCTCTGTGTCTGTCTGTCTGTCTGTCTGTCTGTATTATGGTAACAGGACATCTGGGCACCTCGATGTAACATTTTTTGTTGAAACTGTTAAAAAAAAAAAAAAATGGGGGAAATGGTCTAAAGCAGGGGTCTTCAACGTTTTTCAGGCCAAGGACCCCTTAGCTGAGAGAGAGATGAAGCAGGGAGCCCGGCCCTTAACTGAGAGAAAGATGAAGCAGAGACCCCCTTAGCTGAGAGAGAGATGAAGCAGGGAACCCTTAGCTGAGAGAGAGAGATGAAGCAGGGACCCCTTAGCTGAGAGAGAGATGAAGCAGAGACCCCCTTAGCTGAGAGAGATGAAGCAGGGACCCCTTAGCTGAGAGAAAGATGAAGCAGGGACCCCCACTACATATTGTATAAAATTGTGCTGCAGATTAAACATTTTCATAGATTTCATAGATAGCTTCATAGACTGTCATCAGTGTTGTGTAAATGATTTTGTTTTGTTAATTTCAGACATTTAACCACTTAAACCTCCAATAGGCTACTTAGTACTTGATTTGCTCCTTTCCCCCCTACACCAAACCTCTTGGCCGAAAATAGCCGATCTACAAGCTCACAACGCCTTGCAGTGCGAGGCATTGTGAGCTTGTAGATCGGCTATTTTCGGCTAATGTTCCCCTGAGAATAGGGATGCTATAGGGTTCAAGTGGTTAACGTAAAAAAAACATCCTATCACACAAAGATTTGGCGGACCCCCTATAGTAGCTCTGAGGATCCCCTAGGGGTCCCGGACCCCCTGTTGAAGACCCCCTCTAATATTTCTACAAATGATACAAATTGCTACAAACCTGTATATCCAGTCATTTTGGGGCATAAACTAGAAGTTGAAGGATAAATTCAGTCTGATAATGATGTACCGCGCATGTTCACATCATGTATAGGCCTACTTGAGTAAAAGTGCAAAAGTATTGGTAACTCCAAATACATATTGAGTTGATATATATATTTTTTTCTAATCATTTTACCCATTTCTGAATCAATATAACAGAAGTACAGGCTGTATGGCAATGTATGGCTTTTTGACTATAATTGGTGGACGTCTTGGATTGATGCCAATTAAACATTTCACAACTAGGATTTCTTAGGACTTTTAGTAAGGCGTTTTGGACACATCATAGAAATAATGTATGGTGAAAAAAATCTTCTGTTACAATTACTTTGATATGAAACGGTAGTTTGCCTTGGACTAAAGCATGGCAAGTGTGGGGGCAAACACAAGCACAGTTGCCCGGGCCTTATAGAAGGTAAAGGAAGAAATGGAAGGTACTGGAAGAATTGAAGAAATGGAGAGATGGGGACATTAAGTTTGGAACACCAAATTGTATTAATTAAGAAGAGATGGTTTAGGGTGTAAAACAGCAAAACATTCCTAATGATAGCGTATGCCCAGAGTTAGAGACACTGGGGAAACATAATTGTGGTAACTGTGGTAACATAAAGAGCCAAGGCCGTTAGGAGCAGCCAGCGAGCACCCTGCCCTACTAACCCCCTGCCATAGGAAGAGTGAGGAGAAAGCACATGGGAGGGGGCACAGAAATAAGAGTATTGATTTAACAATTAGGAGAAGTTATGGTGACCTCGGGAACAGTACGGGAAAGAGCCTGGCAATAACATGTTGTGTTCTCCTCTGTGACCCTCTGGGACAACAGAGGAGAACGAACATTGGCAATAATAACTCAATCATAATTAGAGACAGTGAGAATGAGATAATGGAAAATAACTAATGAGAGGAGGAGGTGGGGATGACAAAAGATATATATGGTTTGGAGCTAGGGAGAAGATTAGCGCGTCAACATTGTTTGCTGTAACGCTGAAGCTTGCTAACTTGCTGTAATAAACCCTTTTCTGATACAGTATAACTTACTTCAAGTTTGAGAGTGCTTCATTCTACCAATCCATCTTAGTTGAAGACCTAAGGACCCCTCATAATTTTCCTCACACAAGCCAAATATAACATTTAATTTAAAAAGGGACAATTAATGAATTGAATATAAAAAATATTCAAAAACTTCAATGTCAAAATTCAGACCCATAATCCTGTTGCCCTGAGTACCAGCACACACACTCATCAAATATCGTTTATGTCCAAAACTGTTACTTTTCAGGATTCAAAGTGTCAAAAGTAGCAGATCTACAAGTAGATCTCTTACTTTTGATGCTTTTGTGTGACACTGATCAAGCAGGGTGTACATTTACAAAAAAAGAAAAAACACAAAAAGTTAGTTTTTCTACAATGTGAACACCAGCACACACACTCATCAAACTAGAGTAGTACTGCCTGAATACCAGCAATAGTCACGCGTAGCGCCCATTTTTATTAAGGAAAAAAAGGTATGAAAATACAAAGAAATATATAAAAAATAAAGTAGTTCTGAGATATAAAGTATAAAAAGTATACACAATATTAAACATAATACATTCACATATGCTGTGATAATAACTCAGTAACTCAGGCTCAGTATAACATAAAACAAAGTAGTTATGTCCCTATGTGAAAAATAAACAAATAATACCCTTGATTTCAACCCTGCTTTTCAGCTTCCTCAATGTAACACTTCCTCTATGTAACACTTCCTCTATGTAACACTTCCTCAATGTAACACTTCCCCAATGTAACACTTCCCCTATGTAACACTTCCTCTATGTAACACTTCCTCAATGTAACACTTCCTCAATGTAACACTTCCTCAATGTAACACTTCCTCTATGTAACACTTCCTCTATGTAACACGTCCTCAATGTAACACGTCCTCAATGTAACACTTCCTCAATGTAACACTTCCTCAATGTAACACTTCCTCAATGTAACACGTCCTCAATGTAACATGTCCTCAATGTAAACCACACATTAAAACACATTAGTGTAACACAAACACAATAACAGGACATGACCCCAAACATAACCAGCAAGTGGGTCGTTGCTCAACCCATTCAATCCGGGGAACGCATCCGTGTCATTTTAAGATTTCTTTGGCTATTCCAAAAATAGCAGATCTACAAGCTCATAGCGCGGCACCGAGTGCCGAGCTTGTAGATCTGCTATTTTTGGAAAAATCGTGAACATGTGTGCTAATCTTTGAAAATATACATATTTTTAAAGCGAACATCTTTAATGTTTTCTAAATCCTAACAGTATGTTGCTATATCAGTGGTGCTCCAACTTTTCCATGTCAAGGACCCCCAAAATTATATGTATTTGGCCGTGCACCCCATCTCAAAATATCTTGTTCCAGGGACCCCCCCAGAAGCAAATATTGGAGTTCGCTTTAAAAAATATATATATTTAAAAAAATATATATTCGAAGATTCACACAAATGTTCACGATTCTTTAAAAATAAATCTGATTTACAAGCTCATAGCGCAGCTGATAGATCTGCTATTTTTTAATAGCCAAATAAATCTATAGTGACACAGATGAATTCCCTGTCTTAATGGATTAAAACAACATGTCCGTACTCCATTACCACTCCAATAACACATTAAGAGCCATTGCAGAGCCTCCTCTCTCCTGGCTCCTTTGAAAAGCTAAATTACGACTCGTGATGATGCAATCGATTTCCGGGGTCACTCACGGCTGGAGGACGGGAGGCGAGGAGACAGAAAAAATGTGTCCGAATGTGGACACTGAGGCTGACATTATACAGTATCTAAAGTTCTACAGAGGTTAGGTTCAGAGGAAGTGGAATAAAGTACCAAATGTTGAGACGAGAGGAGAGTAAAGTGAACTACAGAAGGTTACTATACAGCAGGGCATGATTAGACTGTGGCTGGTGAACAGTCAATTCTGTTACAGGAATCACATCCTGTCCCGTCCCCTGCTGAGGGAGGGGGGTCTGGTTTGGGTTCAATCCTCCAGTAGAGCCATCCGTGTAGTTTACATTCTCTGAGAACACAGAGTGCTGGTCTGGAGCTTGGTGAATACCCGCAGGCCCAGTTCCGGACGAACATCCGCGTGTGAAATAAGAGTTCTGGGTGACTTGACCGTAAGGATCAACTGGGGTGCCATAATGGCCTGCAGCTGTCAGGGGGTTACAGGGGCTCACCGACGATAAGGTGAGCCGGTTGATGCCGGAATCGGAACGTTGCTGGCTAGCGGGATAGATAGCCCTCTCTAATTGCTTGGCTCGCACCAAAGATATTAATTGTCTAAACTTGTCCATGTCGATGGGTGTTGTTATCGGTTCACTAGAGGGCAGTTCTTGGGGTTGTTCGGCACCAGACAGGGTGGCGTGAAGGTCAGGTGACTCACGTTGGGCCAGGGAAGAACCTGTGAACCAAGGAGTGGTTGACGGCTCAGTAGATACAGCTGAGGCCGGATTTGTGGGAAGGTTCAGCTCTAATTCTGTCTCACGCTGCATTTGTGAGGGCTCACAGTGCGGCACATGAGAAACTAGTGTGGGTTCTACTTTCAATATGGCCACTTGGTGTTGGGGAGAGGGACACTGACTGGTTTCTACTTTCACTTGGTTTAGGGGAGAGAGACACTGGTTGAGTTCTACTTTCACTTGGTTTAGGGGAGAGGGACACTGACTGCTTTCTACTTTCACTGGGTCCACTTGGTTTAGGGGAGTGGGACACTGACTGGCAGTCGATGAGATGGGTGTTATCGGTTCACTAGAGGGCGGTTCTTGGGCTTGTTCGGCACCAGACAGGGTGGCGTGAAGGTCAGGCTGTGACTCACGTTCGGCCAGTGAAGAACCTGTGAACCAAGAAGTGGTTGACGGCTCAGTAGATACAGCTGAGGCTTCAAGGTTCAGCTCTAATTCTGTCTCAGGCTGCATCTGTGAGGGCTCACAGTGCAGCACTTGAGAAACTAGTGTGGGTTTTACTTTCACTCTGGTCACTTGGTGTTGGGGAGAGGGACACGGACTGGGTTCTACTTTCACTGTGTCCACTTGTTTTAGGGGAGTGGAACACTCACTGGGTTCTACTTTCACTTGGTTTAGGAGAGAGGGACACGGACTGGCAGTCGATGAGACGTTCAAATAAGGACCTGAGCGGCCATCACACGTGCCACTGCCATCGGGAGACGTTGAAATTCTTCTCCGTTTGACCGTCTCTGAATCTCCATTCGATGTCACGTCATCCAAACCACGTTTAACTGCTTTTGCCATTTCTGGAGGGAGGGGGGAAGGGGGACAAATATATTAGGATACATATAAGTTACAGTACATACCAGACTGTCTCACACCCAGAGACAAAATGTAATTCACAAGCATGTCAGACATTCATTCGATACAGCTACGAATGCAGAGGACATTTACATGATCTGTTACAAATTTCTGCCACTGTATAAATACCAAAAAAAAGTTTTGTTCCAGGGACCCCCCCAGAAGCAAAGATTTAAGTTACAAATGTTAAAAAATATATATATATTCAAAGATTTGCACACATTTTAAAGATTTTCAAAAGTAGCAGATATACAAGCTCATAGCACGGCACTCGGTAAAAAAAAATATATATATATATTCAAAGATCTGTAAAAGAAAATCAATTTACTTTCGAAAATAGCAGATCTACAAGCTCATAGATTGATTGATTGATTGATTGAATATTTTATTAGGCAAAAAATGTAAACAGCACAATTACATTCATAATAGTTTGTCTAAAAGGTCCGTCCAAAAAAGTCAGTCCAAAAAAGTCCTTGTGGTCTTGTTTCCATTCGGGTCCATAGCACGGCATTCTATGAGCTTGTATATCTGCTATTTTTTAATAGCCAAAGAAATCTAAAATGACACAGATGCGTTCCCGGATTGAATGTGTTGAATAGACCACGCCCAAGCTGGAGTCTGCTATCAGGGGTCCAATCTGAACTACTAAGTTACTATTTTAAAGTAACTTGCCCAACACTGTAATGAGTAATGTTGACCTCACACACCTGTTATGTTTGAGTCGTGAGCGTTCAGGGTTGAGAGAGGCTCTGGGACCGGCTCAGTCTTCACTATGGACAAATTGATCGGAATAGTCTCAATCAAACTCTTTGTCAAGCGTACGTTTTCTTTGTTGTCCGTCACGTCTGAATTGGAAACAATGATAATAAGATTATGAACACTGTCACTAGCTGGGACATATATGTATCTGTATTTTGTGTGTGATGTTTGGTCCTTGTATACCTTCTTCATCTCTGCTCTTGTCTGCCTCTGGTGGCCTGGATAACTCCTCTGTGTGAGGAGGGTCTTGTGAACTCTGCTGGTCTGTTCAACAGAAGGCAGAACGACGACATGTTGTCCATCTCATTCTAACATTGTTTTAGTGGAAGATAAAGCTTGTCTGTTAGATGGGAGAGGTTCTCACCTGGTGGTTGTGGACAGGAGGAGGTCAGATTCTGCTGTTTCAAGATGTCCTCCAGTATGTGGATGCCTGCAGACAACAATCAATCCACTACAGTTACACACATTCAAGGACCATAGTTGTGAATAGACAATAGATGTAATGACACCGATATGGTTCATTAGAAAAAAAGAAGAAAGAAAGTGGCTGAGGACACAAAAACAGATGAAGAACTTCTGTACCTTCACTGAAAGGAGCCACTCGGACTCGATGATATGAGTTCTTGTCAAGCACTCTAACCTTTACAAGAGAAAACATTACAATAGGTAAGTCAAACAAAAATATTAAAGCATATAGTATCATATATAGTTGTATTTATGACAATGTTTACTAACTCATTCACTGCCCAAAAAAAAAAAAAAAAAAGGCCCAGAGTGCCAGGATTTCACCATTTTCTTACCTTTTCAAATAGTCACAGAATATTTAACTCCAGTATAATCGATCCCCTGATGGTTGCTAATCACGGAGGGTTTCACTATGCTTCCGTGAAAAAAAAAATGTCATCGCGATTCCCGTTCGCTTGTTATACCCAGTTGAAAATAGCATGTTTCGCTCAAAAATACACATAAAAACACAGGAGCAGAGAGTCCGAATATTTCCCTAATATTTTAACCAGGAAGTGAATGGAGCAGTAAATCTTTGGATCGCGTTATCTCCTGGTTCTGTGTGAAATTTAGAAAAAAACAAAAATGTTTGCCTCTCTTCTGATTTCAGGGACATTTTAAATCTCAGGTGGCATTTTTGCCATTTGAATCTGTATAGCTCTATTACAGTTTCACCACCACCTGTAGCACAACGGAGAACCCACAGCAGAGATTAACTTCGTGGTTAATCAATCAGACTGGTTACCTCAGCATCCCATTGTTCCAGTTTGGCGACCATGTTGACGGCCATTTGAAAGCCATCCATCTTCTGTTTCCCATCCAACTGATCCCTGATTCCAGACATTAAACCGGGGTGCGTCTCCCACTAAACACAAACATAACAGCAGACATTTCAGACTGTAGCAACACAGCCACTGCATTATTTGAATAATAAAACAAATATTCCAATATGCTTATCGCCTTGTTCGTTAATTTGCATAATAATGAATACATTTTAAGATTTTCTTAACATTTTTATCCCACGATTTTGTAACCCTTTTGTTTTTCACCCGGTGCCAATTATCTAAGTGATCCTGGGCGCTACACTCCCCCCACCACCCTAAGGAGCCCAGGGCCGAGCTCATGCCTCCTTCAATGTATGAGAGCCAACTGACCTTCTTATCACCTGACAGGGGGGAGTTTCTCCGGTAGGACGTAGCGCGTGGAAGGAACACGTTATTCCAACCAGTTCCTTTCCCCTCCATCAGGCGCCCCGGCTGACCAGGGGGAGGCAGTATAGCGACCAGGATTACTACATGTTTTTGTGAGGGTATTAACTAGCCTGGGAGACACAGGGAGAACATGCAAACTCCACACAGAGTAGGCCATTTCGCCAACCCCACCTAGGGTATGGGAGCTGATGACGCAGAGGAGAAGACACGCCCCCAGCGCTCACAGCCTCCCCGGCGGGAATCGAACCCAGGACCTTCTAGCTGTGAGGCAACAGTGCTACCGACTGTGCCACCGTGCCCCCTAGATTTTCTTTTTCTGACAATGTTATGTAAATATATTTAACCAACCTCTTGGTGAGTTTAGACATGACCAAGACAAGAGACTTGAATCACAGACAAAGTTGCAAAGCATTATAAAAGGTGAAATAAACAGGGGTCTTGGAACATTTTGTCAGGCTAAGCACCCCCTTAGATGAGAGATAGACAAAGCAGGGACCCCCATATTGAATACAAGTATGCACATTATTTGCATATTAAAAATATAAATAGCTTCATTAGACCTGTTTGACAGCACTAAATGCATGTCCCACCCGGTTATTCAATACCTGTCGTACCCGTCTGTCTACCGGTGTCCCTTTTATGCCCATATATGGGTATTTATTTGTCTGTCTGTCTGTCTGTCTGTGTCCCTTTTATGCCCATGTGTAGAGTCGCGTGTTTGGCATGCTCAAATAAGGAGTCCAGGCCGCGAATGCTTTCAAGATTTTGAGTTCCTCGGCCATGAACCAGAAAAGGCTGAGAACCACAACAAACACATATCTGACTGCAGACATCTTTTATCAAAGCAGGAAACACCTGTATATAAGTAGGAGACTGTAAGCAGGAAACACCTGTATATAAGTAGGAGACTGTAAGCAGGAAACTGTGACGGGGCCCCTAACTGCTAGTTGCTCTTCACCGACAGGAGAGGATGTGAACCTGTCTGTGGTCAGGCCTGACATGGTAGTAGATATAGCTTCTGAAAGGTCGTGGGTCAGTGAAAGTTTAGAAAAGTGCTGTTTAGGGCAAGTTCTGTTAACGGTTATCAAGACATACTGATTGATTGATTGAAACGTTTATTTCAGGGAAATCCATTGAGACCAGGGTCTCTTTTTCAATGGCGCCCTGTGTACAAAAGGAACATTTACAACAATGGTTATACAGACATGACATAGACAACAACAAGGTACACATAAATATAATAAAATAAAAAGGTTTAAAATATATACATTAAAACCAAATATTACACCAAGCAGGTGCATAGGCTTTCTTCTAATATAAGGTCAGCTAAAAATGTGTTACTGTAGTAAAAATGGTCATATGTGAGAAGTACCAGAGAGGACACTGACCATGTACTTGTGCTGGTGATCGGTGTTGATGATGTGTGAACAGATGTGTTGTTGTTGGACAACACATCTACAGCTACGACACAAGTAGAATGGGACCAGTCTCTCCAATAGGTCTTCACACTGGCACTCCAACACCGACCACAGACCTTGTGTATGCACACACACACACACAGAGTTTGAGGTAAGGACTCTAGTCTTAAGTGACTAAAGACCCTTTCTCCCTTGCATTGAAAGCCGTTAATCTATTGGTAATGTTTCATACTGGCATGGAAACAGGATCTTTTATATATAATCAACAATTGCCTAAGCCAGTTTCACAATACATTAACATTGACATCAGCCTTTATGATGACTTGAATGAAGACTTTAATTCACTTGTGGGTGTGTGACTTGATTGACAGGGTAAAAAAAAAACACTTGACTTTGGCTCATTGACTTGGGACTTACTTGATGAGACTTGTGATGCAATACATAATTGATACTTGAGGCTAAAATACCTGGGGCCCTATTTTGCGCCCAAGACACCGTACCCACTATTTGGGGATTTAGCATGGTGCAAAGGGGCGTTTCCGTGGCCAAGTTGCTATCTTCCGACACCAGCCTTATCCCTAAAACACCTGCGCTACCCGTTACATTATGCATAGGTGTGGTTTGGGCGTTACATTCATAAAAAACAATCATGTGCCAGATGCCATTGCCTTTATGAGAAGGCAAGCCATTATCCCCGATGTGATCTTACGCTCTCTCCCTCTCTGCCCATGGAAGAGCGACATTGCATTGGAATACAATTCTATTTCATACACAGAATACCGTTTGGGGACAGCGCAGTGTTGATTTTAACAGCAAATTTTGATTTAGTTTTAGTCATAGTCTTTTGAATAAAATTCCATTTAGTTTTAGTCATATTTTAGTCATCTGAAATGTTTTAGTTTTTGTCTAGTTTTAGTCGAATAAATATCATAAGATATAGTCGACTAAAACTACAGTTGATTTAGTCGACTAAAATGTATTTTGGCGGTGCCTTGATGGCGTCGTTATGGCTGATTTTACATTTAGTTGCATGCTGAAAATAGCTGATCTACAAGCCCACAACGCGTCGCAGCGTTCGCAGTCGCATCACGTTGTGGGCTTGTAGATCTGCTATTTTCAGAGCGCAACACCCGAGCGCAACCAAGCATAAAATGACTTGTCTTTTAGTTCTACTGGATCTCTTCTCCACTAGATCCCTCACTAACATTTTAGTCTAGTTTTTATTTGTTGATGAAATTGTCAATATATTTAGTCTTAGTTTTAGTCATCATAGCTTAGTTTTTATTTAGTTTTTATTTAGTTTTCGTCTGTGAAAAAAGGTAGTCGACGAACATTTTTTGTCATCGTTTTAGTCGACGAAATCAACACTAGGACAGCGCCAGCTGCCTTGTGCGTAATTAACGGGTAGCAGCTAGTGCCGAGGGATAGTGCAGGATGGAAGATAAGGCCCTTGGACTTGTTTATACTTGCAAATCCTTTTTGACATCCCTGCAACCAAATCTCAACACAACAAAGGATGTTTCATTTGTGCATAATGTGCATAAGGGCAAACATACACTCACCTACGACTTGCGTTCTCTCAGCTTTTGACAGCTTCACATCAAGGTAACAGGACACACGGCTGGCAATCCTTTCCCCTTTAAGTGACAGGCAAGGGACAGGGAGATCTTTGTTAGTCCCACAGGGGAGAAAACAATAACAAATATGGCAACTAATTTAGATGTAGGCCTACGTGGGTTTATGGTTTATGGTTTTCCAAGGACTATAGACGTTTCACTACTTTTCCCACCACTGGCAATGACTCAATCCACACATACCTGATGAATGGCTTCGGTGCAGCGGTTGCACCACAGGCTGCTGGTGTCCACTGTCTGGGTCCAAGAACGGCCGTCTATCTGGATGTTCCAGTGACTTCTGTGTTTCCTCTAGTTTGATGCTTCTTCCCTCCATCGGTTCTGGGTCCTGTGGTTGAATTCCAGGGTCCAGAGGTGCTTTCTGACTTGTACCAGAGTACTGAGGAGTCTGCTGCCATTCCTTGGAATCCTGAAGGTTCTCCTGCTTGACAGAGTCCTGAGGAGAACCTGGCTGTGTTCTGGGGTCCTCAGAACTCTCTAGCTTAACGTCACAGCTCTGTGGACCCTCTGGCTGGGTGTCAGTGGGTAAGATGTGCATTGGTGAGGATTCGGAGTCAGTGGCCAAACTATCTGGGCTTTGATGAGTTGCATTACCTATGGAGGGAAGTGATGGTTCGTGGTTTGAATGCAAATAAACATGGTCAGAAACGGATGGAGATGGAGAAACTGATAACATGATAATACGGGCTGACATGACAACTAGTGTTGATTTCGTCGACTAAAACTATGACTTACGAAAACTAAATAAAAATGAAGGTACGATGACTAAAACTAAGGCTTAATATAGACTTAAAAACTAGACTAAAATGTTTGGGACGGACTATAGTGGAGAAGAGATCCAGTAGAACTAAGACAAGTCATCATGGGTGCGCGTGTCACAGGCCGAAAATAGCAGATCTACAAGCTCACAGTGAGCTTGTAGATCGGCTATTTTCGGCATGCAGCTAAGTGAAAATCATTTCGATGCCATCAGCCTGCCAAAAAGTATTTTTTGGGCGACTAAATCAACAGTAGATTTTTGTCGACTAAAACTTGACTAAAAGTAAAACATTTCAGGGGCCTAAAATATGACTAAAACAAGACAGAATTGTATTCAAAAGACTACGACTAAAACTAAATCAAAATTTGCTGTCAAAATCAACACTGCTGACAACCAAAAAACTTGCGTTGCAGTTTGCACCCATTAGCCTATTCCTTAAAGACCTTAGTGCCACATACCTTAGCTGGTCCAGAGCTAAACGTGTTGCATTCATGCTGATTCAGTCAGTGAACCCCACATTGGCTGAAAAGCAGCCAGCCTCTGTTTCACAAGGAATTACTTTTCGATAATGGTTGCGAAAGCCATTTTAGATTGTCTTTCACATGTACAGTAATATGATTGGTCTGTAATTTGTTTACACAATTTCCATCAAATCTTACATTCTTCATTTATGTGTAGTTTTCCATAGGGATTTTTATTTGTATTCTTTTAGACAAGTGGACATTTATTTTACTTAAAGGTAACATTTTGGGCCCTGCTTACACCCCTTAGGGCCGCAGGTCCTCTGAGAGGTCTTCTAGCTGTTTGCCTGCATACAAAGTTGTTGTCTTGGTTTGTTCAAGGCTGAATTCAGCTGATGTTTTTACAAACAGTGAGGATGGTTGGTACATTTATTTACCATCAGGGTGATGTGAAGGTTCATGTTGAGGATGAGTTGCAGAAGGTGAAGCCTGTGACCTTCTCTGCTGTCTCAGGAGGGGATAAAGGAGGGCTAAAGGAGAAAGATCACAATAATCAAAAAGCACAGCAATGTGTTAAACACCGTTGCAGACCAAGGTTATTATAGTTAACGATATCTAAGACTAAAAGGAAAACAAAGGAGAATACTTTGCTCCCTTCTCTTAAATGGTCTTCTAATGTGCTGAGCAGGGAGTTATATATAGCTAGCCTGAATGCCAAAAATCTAATGTAGTATTCACACAATTATACATAAAATGCTTTAAATGTATGTTATCAGACTGAATTATTATTTCAGTGAATGCCAAATTATAACTGTTTTCCACATTGTTATGCTTTCCCTGCCTTTAAGGTTTGTCCTCTTGGGCAGACAAAGTACACAGCAAGTGCTCAGGGTTTTACCTGTTGGTGTATTTGCAGTAGACATCTCTTCGTATTCTTCATAACTCATTTCCACAATCTATGCAAAGATAAGAGACAATCACATTTAAAAAAAACATGGCCCATTCATACTGGCTGAAGTTATACGTGTGTGTGTGTGTGTGTGTGTGTGTGTGTGTGTGTGTGTGTGTGTGTGTGTGTGTGTGTGTGTGTGTGTGTGTGTGTGTGTGTGTGTGTGTGTGCCTGTGTAGTAGAGTGATGTAGGGTTGGTGGTTTTCAATTTGGGGTCTGGGGAACCCCAGAGGTTGAGCGTGTTCCAGGGGGTCCCCAGAAAAATGAGTTGTTATAGTAATTTAACTATAACTCAATTCACTTTAAATGACCACAATGCACATTATGTGAGTGACTATTCTGACAATCCAGTTTCAATATCACCTTCTAAATTAAAGTTTTCTGAAAAAAATGTAGAAACAAATTAATAATAATAATTCATGTAGCTATATCAATCACCTTCGGCACGTTGCCCGTCTCTCTCTTGGCCAAGTCAGTGACAATCTTCTGGAACTCCGTTTCTGATAGATCTGAGGTCAACTCTGGGCACATGATCCTCTAAAATGCATCATTCAGAA
Organism: Gymnoscopelus braueri; assembly: GCF_963280865.1. Taxonomy (NCBI): domain Eukaryota; kingdom Metazoa; phylum Chordata; class Actinopteri; order Myctophiformes; family Myctophidae; genus Gymnoscopelus; species Gymnoscopelus braueri. The sequence goes on from NC_137613.1 coordinate 7,151,568, forward strand.
GAACATACAGTTAACATGCAGAAAACCAACCAGTTTCCTAAAACACTGCAGCATATATAGATGATTTCATCACTCACCACGTAGTTTAACTCGTGTGTGGGATCAGACATGTGTTGTCTGTAGCAAAACAGCTTGGTCTTGCACGATAGACAGAACCATGTAGACCTTTCCTCATGCTGGACTGAAACCATGAACTTTACACCTGGAAAGGTTCACAAGCCAGTGGTCTGATTAAAGGAACGCTAAGGCAAGTATAGCAACAAAATTGCCAGGTGACAATTTAACAACTTAAATTGGATAGTTCACCCCAAAAAAAAACTTTCAATCGATTAGTCACCCCATGGAGACTTGAGTGAATGGATATTTTGTTTGTTTGTGTCGCATTCCTAGGCTAATAATTTGATAACCAACGGACCAGTAGGCAGCGGTTCCGGTAGGAGACACAAAGGAGACTCTTTGTGTCTCCTACCGCAACCGCTGCCATTGATGAAATAATTGGCTTAGGAATGCGACAAAAACTAAAAAATATCCATGAATTCAAGTCTCCATGGGGTGACTAAGCGATAGGAAAAAAGTAATTTTGGGGGTGAACTATCCCTTTAAGCCCAAAGTCTCTCATTGTGATGCGTTGTGGGCTTGTAGATGGGCAATTTTTAATATTTATTAACAATTTTGCCTATAATGACATGAACAATATATGGATGCCAAGGATAAAAAAGGTTATACGCACCCACTGCTGGTCTATTTGTTGTGGATTCGGATCGCCCGGTGGATTCGGATGTTTCCACTGGGCTGCTCTCACAGGTAGATGCAGGACGGGTTGACGTTTTGGAGGCGACTTGGTCTGTAGGGGGCGCTGCAGTATCACAGGCCTCTGGCTCTGTGACAGTGACTTGGTCTGTAGGGGGCGCTGTAGTATCACAGGCCTCTGGCTCTGTGACAGTGACTTGGTCTGTAGGGGGCGCTGCAGTATCACAGGCCTCTGGCTCTGTGACAGTGACTTGGTCTGTAGGGGCAGCTGTAGTATCACAGGCCTCTGGCTCTGTGACAGTGACTTGGTCTGTAGGGGCAGCTGTAGTATCACAGGCCTCTGGCTCTGTGACAGTGACTTGGTCTGTAGGGGGCGCTGTAGTATCACAGGCCTCTGGCTCTGTGACAGTGACTTGGTCTGTAGGGGGCGCTGCAGTATCACAGGCCTCTGGCTCTGTGACAGTCTGGCTGCTGGAGGTGGTGGCAGCTTCACCAGAATCGCTCGTAGGATCAGAAGCAGCTTCAGTTACGAGGGCAGAGTCCAGACTTTTCATTGATTCAGAGAAGGCTGAAGTCGTATTTGGTTTAGAGGTGGTCATAGACGTAGTGGGTTTAGAGATGGTTGTGGTGGATTTGAACATGGGTGGAGTTGAAACAGGGATGTGTGCTGTGGCTTTGGAGTTGGCTGTGGTTTTGCTTGTGCCGTCTGCTCTCAAAGGGGATTTGGCCGTAGCTTTCGGGCATCGTCTGCGTCTGCGTTTCCCCCCCGCCTCTGGCCTGGTGTGTTCACTCCTCTGCCTTTTTCTGGCGGCACGGCTCTGCGTTTCTGCATCACGGTCTCTCCTGACCCGTGGCATGGCGTCCTTGCTAGTCGCGCCCCCTGAGAAACAACACAAGGCATACATACATGATACAGGCAACTGACCGAAAAAGCAAAAGAGGCACATTAAAAGCCGGCTTCATCAGATTAGCTTCATGTCTTGTTTGTCACTTCTAGAGACTGCGATGGGCTGTGGAGTGCGATCATTCACATTGTCAGCTTCTCTCTCTGGCTTCTAGGTCATTTCGGGGACCTGACAAAAATCAATCAAATAAAATCCCAAACTACCACTTTAACTTAACTTACTGTCCTGACAATTGTCAGCTATATAGACATGTCCTCACCCCAAAATCAATGATTTTATTCAATAAAAATGTTTTTAGTAAACGATTAAATCAATTGGTTCGATTAACTGTTGTACCCCTAATCTGTGGGGCGTGCAAGAAATGTGTTGTATTGATCATTTGTGTCATGAACTATATGAACTATCAATAGAGATAATTGTAGAACCATTAATCACGTTACTCTGCAGATTCGCACCTTTATGCTTTACACATTGATCACGTGAGTTTGTCTCTGCTGCCACATGACTCAAAGCCTCCGCTGTTTGGTTAACACTGCTTATGTCTCCTGCTCCGTCTCCTTCTTCTATGGACCTCTTTCGGGTCTTCGTCCTTCGGGTCTTCTCACGTTGTCTTTTTGCCCTCCTCTGCCTCTGGCCCGACTTGTTCGCCGCTCTGCCTTTTCCCGGGTGTCCTGCTCTCCGTTTCAGACCCGAGGTCTCTCCCGACCCTTGACGTGGCGTCCTCACTAGTCCTGCCCCTTTCCGCTTCGGCCTCTTCTGCCGCGTCACCGGTTCTTTTCCCGGCCTTGTCCTCCTGTCTCTCAGAATGCTGTCTTCTCCCTGTCGACTTGGCAGCCGCCCCCATTTCCTGGTATTTGTCGGTATCTGGCCTACTCTTGACCCACTCTGGACATGTTTCTTTGCCTTTTTCTTTTTCTTTTCAGGACTTTGTTTCAGAGTCTCTATGGCCACACTCATGCCTGTATCTGAGGTGTTCTGAGCGGGACACTTCCCGTCGTGTATATGGAAACGGGAATCTTTCTCAGGCACTGCAATGGGCCGTGGAGTGCGGTCGTTCACATTGTCAGCTTCTCTCTCTGGCTTCTTGGTCATTTCAGGACTTGTGCCTTTGTCAATCTCCTTCTGAGTTTCTGTAGGGACTGAGAAACAACATGAGGTACAAAAAAAAGAAAAAAATTATGTAAATAAGGCATAATAAAAGCAGGGTTCTGATTAGCTTAAGTCCTGTTTTTATCTTCCATCCCTGGGATGCCTACTATGTTTTTGCCCCTCTCCCCCCTGATCTTGTAAACTACTGGACCGATGAGTGCCAAATTGCTTGTTCATGCTGAATGTTAGGCCAAGGAAGTCAAACCCATCACTATACTAGAAGGCTTTATATTTTGGCTCATAACTCTTTGCCCAAGTAGATTTTCCATCATTTTTCATTTTCTTTAAAACTGTGTTAATTTTGACAGCAAATTCTGATTTAGTCTTTTGTATAACACATCATTTAGTTTTAGTCCTATTTTAGTCATCTGAAATTGTTAGCCCTTGAGCAAGATACCAAACCCCTAACTGCTCCCGATGAGCAGGTTGGTGCCTTGCATGGTTTCCTCCGCCATCGGTGTGTGAATGTGTGTGTGTGTGTGTGTGTGTGTGTGAATGGGTGTGAATGTGTGTGAATGTGTGTGAATGGGTGAATGCAATGCACATTGTAAAGTTCCTTGGATAAAGGCGCTACAGTATATAAATGCACCGTTTATTTTATTTACCAGACCAAAACCTTTGACTTGTCTTACCCAGTTTCTCTCCCACCGGTAAAACAGGGACAAGCTGCCCATGTCCCTCTCTCTTCTTTATCCCTTTCAGCGTCTTGACAGCTGGAACACATACGTATGTGTAGCTAAGACACCAACGTCCATCATAAATGATATATAGACAGTACTGTACACCAGTGGTTCTCAAACTTTCAAAAAATAGCATTGAGCTTGTATATCTGCTATTTTTGAATAGCCAAACTATAAAATATGGTTAAAGTGGTTAAAATGATTGTGACATTATATTAACTAATTTAGCTGGGGACCCCCTCCAAGGACCCCTGGGGGTCCACGGACCCCACTTTGAGAACCAATGCTGTACACCATGAGAGACTCTATAGGGAGGGAAACGTACACCATCTGCTAGTTGCACTCACTTTAAAATAAATTCACAAAATAAATAATAATAGCATCACTGGAGGTGATTTTTGTGATCTGATTTAAAACTGTCTACAATGTAACTTCAGTGCATTTAGACTTAAATCCCTAATGTAAAATTAGTTGCATTCAATATATGCATATTTGTGGCCCTGGGCCAGAGGGCGTGGCCTGTCACAGAAACCATTCAGAACTTCTGAACCCGAAACACTTTTATTGTGGACCCATGCAGGAAGAAGTGATTAACTCACCATTTCCATACGGTGGCCAGATGGGGCTGTGATATGTCACTTTCTGTAAGACAGAAAATAGAGAGATGTTTGTGTCCAGTATGTTGAAATGGAACAGATTTCTGAATTTAATTCATGATATATCTAATATCTGGCTCACGAGGGTGAGACAGACTCTGTCCCACTAACCAGTGGTGGAAAAACTATTCACATTTCTTACTTAAGTAAAAGTATCAATACTGCAATGTAAAAATACTAGATAAAATGAGTAAAGTCCGGAATTAAAAATGTACTTGAGTAAAAGTACAAAAGTATTTCTATATAAATCGTGGCACATTGGCTATTTTCAAATGGATGAAATGTAAATAGGGCTGAAGTTTTGTAATAATAATCAAAATAAAAAAAAGTTACTACTAACTAAAGTTTTCAAATATTTGTAGTGGAGTAAAAGTATAATATTTGCCTCTGAAATGTAGGGGAGTAGAAGTACTGAAAATTGGAAATACTCCCATAAAGTAAAAACACCTCAATATTGTACTTAAGTACAGTACTTGAGTAAATGTACTTAGTTACTTTACACCACTGCCACTAACCACTGTACACATGGAGTTTGGAGGAGATTTTGTGATGTGCAGAATGTACCTGAATACAGCCAGTGGAGTGGATCTCTGCTGCCTGCTTTGCCAAGTCCAGCAACTTCCAAACAGGGGTTTTCTTTGCTTCAGAGTCCAGGGAGCCAGGGTGGGCTTTTTGCTGCAACACACACACACACACACACACACACACACACACACACACACACACACACACACACACACACACACACACACACACACACACACACACACACACACACACACACACACACACACACACACACACACACACACACACACACACACACACACACACACACACACACACACACACACACACCCCAACCCCAGGGATCAAGTATTTTAAAACCATAATTGCCAACATAAGAGTCTATGAGGAGTCATATTACAAAGTTGACTGATGATGAACTGCAGTTACATACTCTGTGTGTGTGTGTGTGTGTGTGTGTGTGTGTGTGTGTGTGTGTGTGTGTGTGTGTGTGTGTGTGTGTGTGTGTGTGTGTGTGTGTGTGTGTGTGTGTGGGGTACAAGCTCAGGGATGAATTTGTGCAATTAATGTTGACCCTTATCTGACGTGGAGTGAATTTATACAGCATGTTACAGTCAGATAGACTTCTTGGCCATTATGTCTGCCTTCCTGAATGAGTCAGATCATGTCATATGACTTGATCCCACCTTAATATCTATAAGGAGATGAAGGCCTCAACTAACAAAAAAAACAAAAACAATGAGGGAAGTTTTCTTCATCACGTACAAAAGCCGAAAGTGTGTCCTCGGACTAGTGCTTTATGTTATAATATAACATAACATAATCATTTATAATATAACTATGTGTCTGCTTGAAATCCTTCAAACAGACACATGAAGATGTGATTTGGTCATCTGGTGAACAGGGGGTTAGGGGGGGCAGGCCGATAACAAGACAGATAAGCGAGGCCAAGTCAAAACCTTTGACAAGGGATTTCATCGTTGTGGAATTCATCTCTAGCACCGTTTGTCACAAAAGGAGAAACGTGGCCATTTGAGGACGTTATTGAACTCACCAGAAACACTTTGATGTGTTCAAAGCTGAATACGTGGGAGGAGAACTCAAGTTCATTCAGCATCCTCTCACAGAGTAAACATAAGGATCCCGACGGCCCTCTGTCGGTTTTGTAATGAACCATGAACTGCAGACCTGGTAGGGAAAGAAGACACGCACAAAGTCAATTTGCACAAAGTCCACCAGAGGTTAGAAATACAGTACGTCTAATGTGTGAGTGAGAGAGAGAGAGAAATGTATCTTTCCATTACCAAAACAAATATACAGAGAAATTGGGCATATTGATTTGGGCATAGTACGAATGGTGATGAATCATGATTTATTGTGATGAATTTTAAAATTTGATAGCCCTTTTCGTTTTAACCAAAACATATCACAAAGCACTCTTTTCTAGTTTTAGTAATAGTAATACTGTAGTTATGATTATAGTTATAGGTATAATTATATTGATCGTGCTTGGTGTGGACATCCCGTTACGTGGCGGCAATACTCACCCAGCTGAGGAGATGTGTGGCTGCCCTGCAGCTCATCAAGTGTGATGATGTTTGGAACTATATGCATACACACAAAAACAGAACATGTGATGATGAAACACAAACCTTACTAAGCTAATGAACTGTTATATTAAAAATAAATTCAGCGTAGCGATAGTTCATGTAGGCACGGAAGTCAGAAGGTTTACATGCTATCTCACTTTCCCCGGACCCCCCCATTAATACGTTAACAAGCTAATTCATACGTACTCCCAGGCTCCCACAAGTCAGTACGTTCAACCTCACTTCATTCTCATTGGCTACAAGCCAACTCACTCACGCCCTCATTCCCACAGAGCAACTCAGGCGGTTCATTTAAGCAGCCTCTGTTCTCTGTTCATTCTACGTGCTTCGCTGTCAAAGCGGTTGTTCAGCTGTCAGTTCCTCCTCCCTGTGGCATTTAGTTCATATTGTTAATAGGATGATTCTGTGGATTGTACTGTGATTCTATGGATTTGTGCTATGACTATGATATGTGGTAGTTTAATTATGCATTGAAGGTTCAATGTTATGTTCACGTAATAACTGTATTTCATGCTCTGCTCGGGGGGGGGGTTGTAATTTCAGATCTGTGTCACGCTTGCGCAGGTAATCTGTAATATCACATGAACAGAGTCACACCGTCAAACTGAATGCAATACCATTGCAATAAATGGTAAATGGTTAATAAATGGTTATGAGCTGAAGTGCATAAATGAACTAACCTTCGTGTTGCCAGTCTTTGCAGAAGTACTCCTCAAGAACCTTGCAGGCTGTCAACAAATCATTAGAAACCATTAGTCATATGCTATTACAGGAGAGTGGTTCTCAACCTTTTCTGGATTTCCGTGGAACACCCATTTAAACACAGCAGCCAATATGATCAATCAATCCATTGTGTTCTGGCTTGGCTCAATGGAACTAACGTCTAAGTTCTTATTTATTGGTATTGATTGATTGAATACTGTATTAACAGTTTGCAAAAAGTGGAAGAGGTACAGTTCTACAATAATTCTAGGATAACACAAAAAGTCCTGTGGCTTGTTTCCTTTGTGGTACATACAGTATGTGTTCAATTCATCAAGACATAAAAAAGACATACAATACCAGAAATCCTCAATACTAGGAGCAGTAAAAGACAAGTATATTTACAGGAAAAACTGTCAGGGGGTAATTCCTTGCTAGAAGACTTGTCTAGGTCCAGTTGTAAATTACAGACAGGTGCTCTTTTATGGTGGTTTTGAAGGAAGGTAGGGAGTCAGACTTTTTGATGGCTGCTGGTAGGACGTTCCACATTTTGGTGGCATAATAGTAGAATTAATTCATCCCCATGTTTGTGCCAAATCACAATGAAAAATATTTTGTCAAGGTTTTTTGCTCTCTAATTTTTTTTTAACACATTTGTTTGTAATATAAATATTAATAGTTATATTATCATTAAAATCTTTGTGTTTTGCCAATTATTTGGGGCCCACTTGAAATACCGTCACGGCCCACAGGTTGAGAACCACTGGTTCAGTGGACAGTGGCGGTGGGCCTCAGATAGTCACTCTCTGATAATGCATATGATGACGATCCAGTACTCACCATGCTCATAGTTGTCACTGAACAGGCAAAAGATCCTGCTCGGGAGATCAATTATCTGAAAATAAACAAGTAAATGAATAAATGAAATGATCCTTCTATGAATCATAAAATCTCTGCGCGTGCGAATGTCACCAGCGTTATCTCGAGATCCGCCCTAGCGAGCGACTTCACACTCTGCATGCGTGTTGCCAAGGACCCGAGGGAGTGATGTGCCGAGTGGGAAGTCAGTCGCATTGACGGTTGTCTAAAAATATCGAATAATACGCAAATGCTCATATATGGAGTACCCTGCCTGACGTCATCAATATGATGGACTGGACTCCATATTTGGGCATGCCTGCCTGACACACAACTTCAAGGAGCACAGTCAGACAGGTACAGAAATCTCCATATATGGGCACAGACAGACAGACAGACAGACGGGTACAACGGGTATTGCATAACTGAGTGGGGATGCATTCGTGCTTGCTTCGTACCCGACATGCATTGTTCACGAGTAGGCTAGTTCATAATAATAATAGTAATAATAATAATATGTTTTACAGCACAGGCTCCAATACATCACACTCCTTATAGCACAACCTTACATAAGGATCAATGACTTTCAATGTACTTTGTTTGCCATTGTACCTTGACCACCATGTGTCCAGGTCCTTGAGCATTCTCCTCCTGCCAGGCCAACGATTCCCAATCACACTCGTTCAGCTTCCAGGCAAATGGCAGTCGTGCAGGATTCTGGTGCATCTACAGCACAAACCCAATGAAATAGAACAAATATTATGGTCTTATTTTACCACTGATAAATCCATGCTCGGTTTGTGGTATGAGGCTCTGTAACCAATAGAGTAAGCATTGGACCGTTGAATGACATTGTCTGACTGAAGTATTTGTAGAATTTGCGACTGCTGTTGTGACGTCCACTGTACATGGTCGACCCACAGCAATTTTAATATAGGAGGATATATATACTGTATATAATAGTAAAATTAAGCATTCCCTTAATTGTTAGGGGAGACCAACACTCAACATGAGTGGCGGAGGAGATCCCGGAGATGTGAGCGGAGTGTCAGAGAAGCAACACCTGCCTAATGTCCAACTACTCCAGTCCGTTCAACATTCCCAGCCAGTAAGGGTCCGTGCAGTGACCGCCTTCCCTCCCCTGAACATGGCCAATTGTGTTTGTATAGATCAGTGTGGATTTTGTCGACTAAAACTATGACGAAAAATGTTCGTCGACTACCTTTTTTCACTGACGAAAACAAAATAAAAACAAAATAAAAACTAAGCTACAATGACTAAATATATTATATAACAAATAAAAACGAGGCTAATGTTAGGGAGGGACTAGTGGACAAGAGCTCCTGTAGAACTAGAAGACAATACATTTTATGTTTGGTTGTGCTCGGGTGTTGCGCTCTGAAAATAAAATCAGCCATTACGACGCCATCAAGGCACCGCCAAAATGCATTTTAGTCGACTAAATCAACTGTAGATTTAGTAGCCTATAATCTTATATTTAGTCGACTAAAACTAGACGAAGACTGAAATCTGACTAAAACTAAATGGAATTCTATTCAAACGACTATGGCTAAAACTAAATCTGCTGTCAAAATCAACACTGGTATAGATAGACGGTGGGCCAAACCGGATCCACTGTGGTGGATTTAAGCCCTTTAGACTCCATGGTAGTGGGCCAGTACTTTATGCGCCCATAAACTCTTGGCCGGGTATATTTCTGAGGATGGAACCAAGGAAATGCAGTGTAGAGTGAGAAGTCGGATCGGATGATGGGTGGTTCTCTAGAACCGGCCCGTTCCGAAGAGGCATGCTTTGTGATGGGCATCGCACAAGTGCAACCAAACATGAACAGAAACAAAATGACTCACCAGAGTGTGTTTGATGTGTCTTGGATCACACAGGTGGGCTTTGAAGTCGGAGGCAGGGAACGTACACTTACAAACCAGGCACATGTACCGAGGCATCCTGCTAGCTCGGGTGCAGACACATGTCACAATATGAAGAAGACCTGTTCCAAAAGAAAAATGCTCCATTCATTATTATTGACGGACAAGAGTCATTTGCAGATACGCCTTTATCTCCTCCAGGCTGGATTACTGAAATGCACTACTCATCGGGATCCCTAGCAAGAGCCTCCAAAGGCTCCGATACATCCGAAACAGCGCTGCTAGGGTCCTGACCAGAGTGCGAAAATATGATCATATCACACCCATCCTCCGCTCACTTCACTGGCTCCCCATCTCCTTCAGGACCGAATACAAGATTTCCCTTCTCACCAATCAGTGCATTTACGCCCCCCCCCCCTCCGCCTACCTCAAAGAACTCCTCACCCCAAAACCCGCCACCCGAAGCCTCCGCTCCAACAACACCAACCTACTCGTTGTCCCTGACACCAAACTCCGCACCATGGGTGACCGGGCCTTCTGTTACACAACCCCATGTCTGTGGAATGCCCTCCCTGACCACCTGACAGCACCACAGTCCACTGATGCTTTTAAAAATGGACTAAAAACCCACCTTTAAAAAAAAGCATTTTTCTAATTTTCATGGACTTCTGTTTTTTTTCCCGTACATAGTGATTATACAGATAACACATAATGCAGCCCAACTCACCGATGACTGGTTCAGCCCGCTGCTTTTTCTTGATGTACTGGCATTCATTCATCAATATACTACTGAAGGACCCTAAAAATGAAAGAAACCTTCAATTAAGCTTTACAACACGATTGTCTGGTTTACAAGATCTCATTTGGAATTCCTCTCCACAGCATCTCTGATAACCCAACATATTAAACAAGTAGAATGATAATAAATCATACCTGGTTCATACTCCAGTTCATCTGCTGTGATTGTAGAACAGAGGGTTAAGAATAAACAAGATGCATTAATGTCACATACAGTACATGTGGACAACAACAGACCATGAGATAACAGGGTTTACTGTAGTACCTTCTGTCACAAAGATAGTCTTCATTTTCTGTGGACAGACAGACAGACAGACAGACAGACAGACAGACAGACAGACAGACAGACAGACAGGCGTTTTTTTGGGACACATTTCAGCAAGTTCTGGTCAGGTCAATTCATTAATAGTTTAACTTGTGAACATATGAAAATATGGCTCACCTGCTGGTGTTTCCCTTCTTTCGCGTGAGCAAAATATTGTAATGTAGTATTGAATATGACACCGCAGACCTGATCGAGTCAAAGTAAGCGTCATCTGTACAATATTACCTTAGATATACTTCATAGAGAAGAGAAGCAAGGACAGTGTGGTAATGATGCCAAGATTATGGTGGTGAGAATAGAATTAATATTCACCTGGCAGCTCAGTACACAAGACATGACTGGATGCTTTGCTGTGAAAAGAAGGAAAGAAAAAAATGGTACTGTATGCAGATGTATAAACTTAAGACATGGACATTTACAGAGATGTTTAACCACACACACACACACACACACACACACACACACACACACACACACACACACACACACACACACACACACACACACACACACACACACACACACACACACACACACACACACACACACACACACACACACACACACACACACACACACACACACCTTCTTCCAGCTTGGAGACTGTAGTTGGAGGCTCTGTATTGGTGGGATGATGTTCTGTCATTTCACCACCAGGGGGCTCAGCAGTAGCTTTAAAACGACAGAAAAACAATCGAGATTGAGAAAATACCCCACAAATAGCTTGATTCTTGATTCCACCTGTTTGCCTGCAAGCCTACCATGTGTGGCTGTGCTGGACGCAGACTGGTGGTGGGGTGTGGGCGACTGCGAGGGTCCCCGAGTGGCTGGTGGCGTCTGTGACCGCAAGCGCCTGAGAACGACCCTGGGCTGAAGGAAACAATCCATCAAAAACAATAAAGCGGTGAGTCGCTGCCACTAGTGCAGAGGTCTTCAACGTTTTCAGGCCAAGGACCCCTTAGCTGAGAGAAAGACGAATCAGGGACCCCCCCCACTACATATTTGTATAAAATTGTGTTGCAGATTTAACTTTTTCATAGGTTTCATAGAACACTTCATTGACTTGTTTGACAGCACTGTCATCAGTGTTGTGTAGGATTCATGTTAATGTGTATTTTCAGACATTTAACCACTTAAAATGTCAATGCTTAGAGACGGGGTGCCGTGATTTTCAGTGATTTCCCCCCCCCCCAAAAGAACATAATCATCAGGTATTATGGTTATACTAGGAGGAAGATTTTTTTTCAAAAAGGTGTACAGAAAGCGTTAAAATAGTTTTTCTGTGGACACGCCTCCAGTTCATTAAGTATACCTGGTTCTCACCTTAGCACCTCCTCCACCACCTTAGCACCACCCACCTGTCCTAGTCCCTCCTCCTCCCCATGCCCACACCTGTTGTGTTATGATAATGAGGGGGAGGGTATAATTTTACTGTGTCACTAAAGCGCTGTTTTTCTATTGGCACTTTTGACCCTCAAGGTTTCAGCCTCCAGGAAGAAACTAAAAATAGTCAGAGAAGACATAAAACACCATAAAAACAACACCAGGGGGCTTAATGAAGTTCTATCAACCTCATAGACACATGAAAAACAGAAAAAGTGCAAAACCATGGCACCACCTCTTTAACTTAACCTTTCACTCTCTATACCAAACCTCTTTGCCGAAAATAGCAGATCTACAAGCTCACAACGCCTCGTGCAAAAGTTCTCCTCAGAATAGGGATACTAGGGTTCAAGTGGTTCATGCAAAAAAAGTATCCTATCACACAAAGATTTGGCAGCCCACCGTAGAAACTCTGAGGATTCCCTAGGGGTCCCGGACCCCCATTTGAAGATCCCCGAACTAGTGTATTGTTGAAGATGTATTTAACTTACACGTAAGAACAACTCTGCATTCCTCTGGGCCACAGCACCATTTCTGAGCTCAATTTCAACTCAATCAGCAACCAACTAGAACACTATAATTTAAGCTGATAAATAGGTAGGCCTACTCTCCCCTGATTGGCTGAAATTGCAGCAACTCACCTGAAACGCTCGTAGCTTCGACGGCAGGCTCAGATTCTTCCCAGCTGGATTTGTACTTGGTTTAGAGGTGGTTGTAGATGAAGAGGGTTTGGAGATGGTTGCGATGGATTTTGAGGATTCGGAGATGTCTGGAGTTGTATTTGTGGAGGTCGCAGTAGGCTTGGACATGACTGTAGTGGAATGGCAGACCGTTGTACTTGGTTTAGAGTTGCTCGTAGATAAAGAGGGTTTGGAGATGGTTACGAAGGATTTTGAGGATTTGGAGATGTTTGGAGTTGTATGTATGTACATGACTGCAGTGGAATGGCAGACCGTTGTACTTGGTTTAGAGGTGGTCGTAGATGTAGTACATTTGGAGACGGTTGAGGTGGATTCAGACGTGGCTGGAGTTGCAACCGAGGTAGTCGGACTCAAGTGTGACATGGCTCCAGTAGATTTGGACAGTTCGGTTAATTCACCTGCTTTCAAAGGGGAATTGGCAGTAGCTTTCGGGGACTGGCTTGTGGATGACTGGCTTGTGGCGGTAGCTTTGCCCGAAACCCTCGTAGCCACAGCAACATTTCTCAGCTCAATCAAAGAATCCATTGTGTGGGACATTCCTCCTAAAACAAAAAGGTATGAAGTGTCAACCAGCCATCAATATCAGGTACGATGCCCTATAACTTGCTGAATCACATTTGTATACAAAGATATTTTATATGGCTCTCTCTCTGTGTGTGTGTGTGTGTGTGTGTGTGTGTGTGTGTGTGTGTGTGTGTGTGTGTGTGTGTGTGTGTGTGTGTGTGTGTGTGTGTGTGTGTGTGTGTGTGTGTGTACTGTTGGCAAGGAGTAATAACTAAATGAATAAAAGAGTAACAAGCCCAACACTGATACTCAGCTTAGTCTGAAGGATTTGTCAAGACAATTTCAACAAGTAAGATGATTAAAGGTAGAGTAAGTGATTTTTTTTTGTTAAAATAAGTGTTATTAAATAGTTTTTTATTCCTTTTTTAAAATATTTATTTTTGAGCTTTTTATGCCTTTATTGATTAAAGTGAAGTGAAGTTTAGACAGGAAACGGGCAGAGAGAGATGGGGAGTGACACGCAGCAAAGGCCGTCGGGATCAGGACTCGCACCAGCGACACGCTGTCAGCCTACATTGGAGCCTAGGCGCCCGGGCCATAGTTTTTTATTCTGATAGTACTTATTGCTATAGAATGGTTGTTTAGTAACAGGGGCCTTCCTGTCTCTCCAGCTCTTCAGTAAACAGAAAATGCATTTGCCGGTCGGGATACCAATTCTATCCAATCAGGAGAGAGAACTCGCACACTCACACAAGTCATGAGACAACGAAATGAGCAACTAACTGGAACTTGGAACACTATCAAATTGAAGCTGATAAATAGGTACTCTCCCCTGATTGGCTGAAATTGCAGCAACTCACCTGAAGCGCTCGTAGCTTCGACGGCAGGCTCAGGTTCTTCCCGGCGAGCCTCCCAGGGAGCTTCAGAGACGGATGGATTGGTACTTGGTTTAGACGTCTGGGTCAGGTGTGACTTGGCTCCAGTAGATTTGGACAGTTCAGTTGATTCAGCACGAGTCTCGCACATGACAGTCATTTTGAGGTCTCCATTCCTTTCAACAGAAACATCTGTTGTTTTGCTTGCGTCATCTGCTTTCAAAGGGGAATTGGCGTTAGCTTTCGGGGACTGGCTTGCGGATGACTGGCTTGTGGCGGTAGCTTTACCCGAAACCCTCGTGGCTTCAAAAGCAGCTCCACTTTCTAAGGCAGCGTCCAGATCTTCCCAGAGATCTAACTGAGATTCGGAGGTGGCTGGACATGTATTTGGTTTGGAGGGGATCATGGACGTAGCAGGTTTGGAGATGGTTGCTATGGATTTGGAGATGGCTGGAGTCGGTTTCGAGTAGTAGGCTTGGAGACTGTAGTTGGAGCCTCTGTATTGGTGGGATGATGTGCGTAGGCTCGGCATGATTGTAGCGGTCGTGTAGCGGACTGGTTGCATTGCGGTCATGTAGCGGACTGGTGGCATTGCGGTCATGTAAGTGGTTGCGGTGGAGATGGTTGCAGCACGACGTGGGTCTACAGGTCTGGATGTGGTTGCAGTAGTTTTGGACCTGATGGCAAGTTCTGCGTTGGTTGCAGGCGCATCAGAGGTTGCCGTAGTTTTACCATCTTCATAGACGATCTTTAAGTATCAAAGAAAAACAGAACCTCTTGTGTTTGGGAATATTATGGGTTTTACCCAGACGCCAAAAGTGAAACATTAAAATGATCGATTTAATGATAATGTCTGCTCTAATCAAACAACGGCTCCATTTCAAAACTCAAGGGCCTGTGCTTGGTGCGACAATATCACAGCATCATGTTAGACAGGCGTAGCAGTCCTTGAACAGGGCCTCAATGTCTACTGTCTATCACCCGGCCACCACACTAGGGATGGGACGAAAATCGTCATTATCGTTTATCGTGATAAAGAACGCTCACAATAATCCTATCGCAGAAATTTAAATTTATCGTGAAATTGTCCTCCGTCATACACTGGGATCAATTCACCTTTGCAGAGCTGCATATCCTGTACCACTTAAACCCTCTAGAATTGGTCAAATGCACCTGTAAAGAACGTACTTGTTAGTCTTTTTTTCAATCTCTACCAAATCTCCAATAATAGCCTATCTACAATCCCACAACGCGTTGTGAGCTTGTAGATCTGCTATTTTTGGCAAATGTTCCACTCCAGACCATGGATGCTGGGGTTCAAGTGGTTAACAAAAGTGACATTTTAAGAGTTTTAAGCATATTTTGATTATCGCGATAATATCGTGAATCGCAATTATTTTGGTCACACTAATCGTGACATGACATTTTCATATCGTCCCATTCCTACAGCACACCAGGTTTTAGCTTCACAATGCCCAGGTGGCCCTTATGACCCATGGTCACGTACATGCAGAGCACCAGGGACCACTGTGCAGAGCACCAGGGACCACTGTGCAGAGCACCAGGGACCACTGTGCAAAGCCCTTGTGCCACACATGTGTCATGCTTGCTTCACAGAGTAAAGCTGCTCAGTCTGGTGGTCAGGGGATATGAAGACAACATTTATAAAACATATTTATTGTTTATGAGAATGCCAAATTGTAACATAGTACTAAGTACTGTTTTTTTTGGGGGGGTCATTATTTGAATAGCCAGCATTTTAAATGATCTGTTGCCCTGGCTTTAAGTGGTTAATCCGAGATTTATTAAAAGATGCTGGTAAAACATTGAAGGTTAAAAACAATTACCTTCAATCTTCCACATCCCTCTTCTTTCTCCACCTGTTGGGCCAGGTCTCTCAGGTCTCTAATGAACATATTAGGGTTCACACTGCTTGGCCAATTATGGACTATATGAGGATGCTCCATTTTCTGCAAAACAAACAAACAAACAAACATGTGGAGTAAGTCACTGTTTAGAGGTTTGTTTGAATCAATCATATCTATATACAAATGAGTGTTTTTCTTGTTACTCATTCAGACACAGTTGTAAGTGGGCACAAATCAACCTCAGACAGAGTATCAGGCTGAATGAGAAAATGCTACTAAAATAAACACTGGTCCAAAGCATGGCATTGTGACATGTTGTGAGCTTGTAGATCGAGAGACTGTATAAGTTAAGTCAGGCCAATGACTCCTTAGCTGAGAGAGAGAGATGAAGCAGGGACCTCCACTACATACTACTGGATTCATGTTAAATGTGTGTTTTCATTTAACCACTTAAAACTCAATATACATTGTAAACTTGACCTTTGGCTCTGTACTTGGTCCGCTCTTTTTTCCCCTCTACAGTCTAGACTCTACAGCAAAAAATAGCCGATCTACAAGCTCACAACGCGTCTAATGTTCCCTCCAGAATAGGGATGTGAAGGGTTCAGGTGGTTAATGTAAAAATAGAAAAACAAAGGTCTTATCACACCCCCCTGCAGTATCTCTGCAGTATCCCCCCCCAACCCCCCCCCCCCCCCCCCAGGGTCACATCGCGTGTCACAGTGCGACGCGTTGTTGATCTGAGCTTGTAGGTCTGCTATTTTTAGAGTGCAACACCCGAGCGCAACCAAACATAAATGACTTTTGTTACTGGATGTCTTCTCCACTAGTTCCTCCCTAGCATTTTAGTCTAGTTTTTATTTGTTGATGAAATTGTCAGTATATTTAGTCTTAGTTTTAGTCATCATCATAGCTTAGCTTTTATTTCGTTTTCGTCAGTGAAAAAAGGTAGTTGACGAACATTTTTCGTCATAGTTTTTGTCGACGAAATCAACAATGAACCACAGGCTCCCATACTCACTATGTAGTTGTAGCGGTGACTGGCGGATGTGAGGTGACAGCGAAACTGAGTGTTGATGACTACCAAACAGCAATCACAAAATGAATAGTTGAGGCCGTCTGGCGACCGGTACTCTGTCATCATACTCAAACCTGGACGACAGACAGTGTCACAGAACATGTCACACAGTGAACACAACAACGGCAAGAAGTAGATGATAGTGAATGCTCAGCACACGTTAACTGAACCAAAACAAGACACAGGGTCTAATAACTGTGACAACAGTGTGACTTCTCTGGGTCTCTAGAGAAAAGGGCAAAATGTTTGTCGTTGTGATTGGTGTAGCAGCTTCAGCTTAGCTGTGTAGTTTGCTCTAATTGGTCTACATTTGTGGGGGCATACAAGCCTAATGGGCATACTGTATGCATAGGCCGGTGTATATATTTAGTGTTATTAGAACTGTAAACCAGATATTTCAAGACAAAGTTAAATGAGAGAGTATGCTGACCGATGACTGGCTCTCTTCCTTCAAGTTTAAGGTAGCGCCATACGTCTGTGTTTGTAACGGTGAGGTCCATGGAGGCATCTGGAGTGACCTGCGGGTGACACAGTTGGTTAGTTGGTGGCTTTATTTGGGACGGATGGAGATTAGCATTAAATGGCTTGTCCAGGGCATCAGAGATGAGTGCACTTGCCCGGGCTTGACCGCCAGATGTGGATGGATGCGTGGGGCTGACTTGGATGTTGTTGTTCACCTCAGAAACAGGTTGAGGAGGAGCTTTTGGTTCGAGTCCATGCAACGTTTCCTGTTCAGCAACGAGCTCTTTCTCTTTCCTAAAGTCTGTCAACACACACAGAGCATAATGGAGAAGTTCAACTGAACTGACTGCTTACATACATTTGTGGAAAACAAAATGTGCATAGGAGAGATTTTCTTTGCAGGCGCATCAGAGGTTGTCGTAGTTTTACCATCAGTGTGTGATGTGGCTGTGACAGAGTTGCCTTTGGAAACACCATCCATCGCCTCCACCTTTAAATTAGCACACATTATTATGCAAATGACTTCTCATTTAATACCTTTTCAAATGGCCAAATACCTTTCAAATGGCCAAATAGCACAAGTTAGAAGATTATAACTATTCCTGTGGAATAATCCATGATTATGAAAGATAACTGTATTATTATTGGTGCAACAGCAATGTGCTTTTATTGTCCTGCAGGAGTTAGCAAACATGTACTGTTTGAGTTGAGCCTAGTGGTACAGAGTGGGCAGAGGCAGGCTCCCTGCTGTGCTCCTGAGCTTCAAAGACTTCTTGCATACCAGAGACAATAGGCCTTTGTGTGGAAGATAGGGAACAGGTCTCGCTATCAGGTGGTGGGTTTCTAAACAAAAGAGATAGCAACTCCGAGCGGGGGAGCTCTGAAGAGAGTGTGACAGGAAGCGGCAGGCAATCGCAAGGCTTTGTGGGTAAACAGAACTTCCGGTTGCTTGAACCTCCCTGAAGGAGGGCACTGTGTGAGAAGTTTATAAAGGAGCCTGTCTAGGAACAAACTTCAGATTCGATAAGTAACTGGCCATGGGTTGTCCCTCGAATATGGGTTCTTGAGTGACCCATTGATCATCTGGAAGAGAGTGGAAAGTCAATAGTAAGTAAAGCATTGTAAATGATTGTATGTTTGATGTGTTCATAATGGGATGAAGTCATATCTTAATACTGTGAATGTTCTGTGCTTGCTTTCTCTCTTACCAGGTTTTATTACCTAACTATTTACCTAAATGTATTGTATGTGTGATTAGTAAAATAAACCACCTTAAAAGACATTTGGTACGAGTAATGCCTTAGACTCCACTCCTCTCTCTGCCCTTTCATTTGGGCTTAGTAACCGTTGTTTAACTCTGCACAAAGCAGAAAACTAGGTTGGCTATAAAAGTGAACAGTAATAAAACTATCGTAATCTCCGGAGGAGATTAGCTAGAGTTTAAGTGATTAAACTGTAGTGTCTCTTAAGAGAGACATCTATGAGTTTAAATTGATTAACCGTGTTATACGTGGTATAACACAGTAATAAACTATTGATAGTCTCAGGGAAACTTATCTGAGTTTAGTAATTGGAACTCTGCTTGTTACACGGTAATAAGGCTGTAGTGTCCTCGTGGGGGGCATCTTAGAGTTAATAAGCGAATGACACTGTGTTTGAACTCCGCTTATTACAGAGTTATTAAACTATTAATGCCTCTGTGGGAGGCTTTACTGAGTTTAAAGCGTTTAATTACGCATTTATTAAACTATGCTGGTTTTTAATAAGGCCTTCAGAGTTTAAGTATTAATTACCTAGTCATTAAACTACTAGATATCTTTCGAGTTTAAGTGTTACGCAGTAATTAAAGTCAAATTACCAAGTCATTAAACTACTAGATTTCTTTCGAGTTTAAGTGTTACGCAGTAATTAAAGTAAAATTACATAGTAATTGAGTGTTACAGAGTAATTAAACAATTATGAACCCTTGGAGCCTATGTGATTCTAGAAAGGTATTAGGTCAGTCCTGTAAGCGGATCACATAATTGTATGATCCTGCCAATAGTCTGATGGTGAAAACCATTAGAGGCTGGATTTAATGTGTGTTATCTAGTGAGATAACATAGCATAAAAATCTCCTATAGCCTTAGGAGTAAAGACGCACTGTCTCTTTAAGATGAGAAGTGAGTTGTAACGAAATAAAGTATCTATTAGACCTGGTTATGGGACAGGTTAAAATAGGTTAACAGCACTAACACTGGCGTAATGAACTAATGTTAGAGTGGAAATCAGCGCCGAAAAGAGTCGGTGTGGGGACAAAGGGTCTCCAAAAACCACAGCCTGCAGAAGGTCGAATCCACGGAGGCGAAAGGGGATACACGGAGCCGGCGGCCTAGCATGGCGCGAGGACCGAGGCATTGAATACCGTACGGGCCTACTGAGGAACCTTCCGGGAAAAAGACTCACTCAGGTTGCTATGAACGAAGCCCCACAGTTTGCGAAAACCGTGGAGAACAGAGACTGTAGCTTGTTAAACGCTGCGTGCTAACAATTCTATTGACTGAGCTAAGAATAAGGAGCTAGGAGGCAGGGGCTAGAAGCTAACCACAGGTTATGTAGCTAGGCTACCGTTAAAAGTTTGATTAGCGTACCAGAGGGGGTTTAGAAGCTAAAGCTATCCGACTTGAGAGCTACCATTAGCGTCACTAGCTTACAGTGCTAAGCTAACAATTCTATTGTCTGAGATACCGTTAGTGTAGCAAAGCTAGCGCGGGTTACTAAGGGGGTTATATTAGCACAGGAGAGGCTAGTTAGCTCAGGTAACAGCCACCGCTAGCTTACAGTGCTAAGCTAACTATTCTATTGTCTAGCATACAGTGCTAAGCTAACAGCCAATACTAACACACCTTGAGATGAGGAGTAGTTAGGTTTGGTTAATAATCTAATCATAGCAATGAGATGCTTGCTTTAAGCTGATTAAACAAACATTAAGAGAGTATTCATGGTTTAACTAGGCTTTATGAGTGACCAGACACTGCAATGTAGCTAAAGAATTAGACTAACAGACAGTGAATGTGAGGTTATCTTATCATTGGAAGTTAAAAAGCCATTGTATACTGATAAGGGGTGGGGGAGGTTACTACCAGTGTAATTCAATGTTTAACTAAACTTTATGATAGATCTAAAAGTATGAGTAACTAGATGATTAGTTTACAATAATAATGGATCAATGGTAATCATTGTGGGTTAAATACTAGAATGTACATTGGTAGAGCAAAATATATCCTATCCAGTATTAATTAACAAAATTAACTAATGTAAGTAGACCATTAAAAGGCTTCTTGCGTGGAATGCTGATAGGGTGGGTGCTATTTTACAGGTTAAACACAGTGTTAATTAATTATTGTTGTTATATAGCTAAAGGCTGAAACAACACTGTTACTTGCTTAAAATAACTGACGATTGCTGTCAGAGCCTATTGAATTTAGACTAACTGAAAAAGCCTATACCTAAAGTCCTATAAGCCAAGAAGGCAAGGTAAAAGGGGGAAAATGGCAGATTTAGCTGATTTAGTGGAAAGGGTGTGGGAAGCGCAGTCAGACTTTGAGATGGCAGCAGAGTACACACTCTATATTGTTAGTTATCTATCAACAGATGAGATAGGTGCAGCGGGAAGGGAGCTAAAAGCCGATTTAGCTAGATTCCTTGAGATTGCTACTAGTTCTATCGCCATACTAGAAGAAGTTGGCAAGGATTCATCTGAGATCTGCAGGATACTGGATGCCTGTGTCCTAGAGTATATCGAGACATTGAAGCTGGTCTGGGTTGAGGTGGAGAGATCACTCCAGGATGAGAGAGGGTCCCACTTCACACAGCCCCCAGTGAGTGAACATCCCCCTGCTGTGAGGGAAGAGCCATTGTCTAACCCCACAGAGATAGCAGCAGAGCCGGTCGTAAAGGACAAAGCAGCTGAAGGAGGTGAGACTGTAACCCCTTCAGATACAGATAAGCCGGACGCTGCAGAGGGGGGTAGGAATGTCACACCTACAGATGGATCAGCTGGGCCAGCAGTCCTCAGAGTGAAACCAGATGGCATCACTACTGCAAGGGACAACGCAGAGACCCCTTTCCACGCTGCTCCGAGGGTGTCAGAGGACGCCACTTCTGCGACGGACGTCGCCGCCAGCCCACTCAACACAGAGGGGTGCCAGCGACTGGAGGTCACTGAACCAGGAGAGACCCCATTCCACGCTGCGATCGAGAGAGCAGCTGCAAAGGTGCCACTGGTGATCGATGGAGCTGGACCTGGGGACGAGACGCCTGCGGAGGAAGCCGAGGGGGATCGACCAGAGGGAGCCAACGTCGCAGATGAGCAGACCGCCAGGGAGGCAGCTTCAATGGACGTCGCCACGGCGGTGAAAGTCTTCACCAATCCACTCGACGCAGAGGGGAGCCAGTCACTGGAGGTCGCTGAACCAGGAGAGAAGCCGGCGAGGGCGTCAGTAGACGCCGCTGCTGCGACGGACGTCGCCGCCAGCCCACTCAACACGGAGAAGAAGGGATCCGAGTCGCCTGGCAAGGGTGGCGTTCGCTCCAAGGGCCCGTCTAAGAAAGGTGGCAGGCAGAAGGCCGAAAGCAGACCAGTCGGGTCTGTCCGAGATCGGGGGCTGGGCGCCTACCCAGCACCCCCAAAACCACTCAGAAGGAAGTCTGAGTGGGTGTGGTCCCTGCGAGCGCCCGCTCGGAAAGAGAGGGGCGGAGTGCTACGTCAGGTCATTTCAGTTCTTACCGCCAGGATCCAGGCAAAGAGAATGCTTCGTCCTGGTGGGGCTGGAATAACTAGAAGAAAAAAGGTGAAGATTAAAGATACACTAACAATCCCTTCTCCACCCTCGAAGGAGGGGAAGAGGGCCACCAGGTGGAGCAAAGCCCCACGCTCTTTCTTGGCAGCGGCCGAGAAGAGCCCCCAGTTGGATGTTGCTAAAAAAGCAGTTCCACTGGTGGCTGGTGGTGCCAGCAAAGTGACGCTGGCGAACGAACTGACATTTGCACTGCCACCCTCAGAGTAAGGAAGCAGTGCAGATGGAAAGGTCCATGAGAAAGCGGCATGGCAGCTGTGACTGGCTAGACAAGGGTTTAGGCCTTTGCAATAGGCTTGACTAACAGGTCTATCCAGTTATTAGCTGTGGACAGTGGTACGCAGTGCGGACAATAAGCGAAAAAGATGCCAACGTGGTGTCTAAAAAATCGAAATGTCTTATTTGAGCGACTGTTTACTTAGGAATTTCGAGAGATATTGTGTAAATGAATGTATCATTTGTAGTGTTTACGATATTACCAGAAGAAATAACTTGCATAATGAAATGTATTAATTTACTGCCGACAATATGCCACTAAGTCAAAATGCAACAATAATTTGGAGGTTCTTCCATAACAACAAAATTATTCAGTACTGATGTGGACTCATGATCTGAGCAATCAGGCCTTTTTGAATTGATTATTTGTTGATTGTATAAAAAGCATTTTGGGATGTGGGCTAGCGGTTTAAATGCAGAGTGAAGTTTCTTAAAGGTAAGATTGTAGATCAGCCATTTTAAAATCTTTTAAACCCTTTAACCAAGTTACTATGTCAATTGTCATGGCAACATGCCCTAAATAGGACATTGACTTACTAGGGAAAAAAGTGGGAGAAGAAAAGTTTTCCAAACAATTTGAATTCCTAAAAAAGTTTAAAGATTACAAATTGAGAAAGTTAAGTTGAACTGTAAATTATTCCAAAATATGGGATTGAAGCCACTTAAAGACAATGAGTGAAAATTGTGTTGAGAATGTAACCTGTATGAGTGTGGGATCAGAGCAGTTTACAGAGATGAAATCGAACTTTTCCGCCATACTTTCGCCAAATACTGACCTAAGCCATGATTTAAGAAGCCAAAAAAGCTCACAGTGAATGGTGGTAGTAGAGGTTGGTTGTGAGAGAACTGAACAGGGTTCAGTTATCACAGGTGGCAGGTGTGGAATAATCCATGATTATGAAAGATAACTGTATTATTATTGGTGCAACAGCAATGTGCTTTTATTGTCCTGCAGGAGTTAGCAAACATGTACTGTTTGAGTTGAGCCTAGTGGTACAGAGTGGGCAGAGGCAGGCTCCCTGCTGTGCTCCTGAGCTTCAAAGACTTCTTGCATACCAGAGACAATAGGCCTTTGTGTGGAAGATAGGGAACAGGTCTCGCTATCAGGTGGTGGGTTTCTAAACAAAAGAGATAGCAACTCCGAGCGGGGGAGCTCTGAAGAGAGTGTGACAGGAAGCGGCAGGCAATCGCAAGGCTTTGTGGGTAAACAGAACTTCCGGTTGCTTGAACCTCCCTGAAGGAGGGCACTGTGTGAGAAGTTTATAAAGGAGCCTGTCTAGGAACAAACTTCAGATTCGATAAGTAACTGGCCATGGGTTGTCCCTCGAATATGGGTTCTTGAGTGACCCATTGATCATCTGGAAGAGAGTGGAAAGTCAATAGTAAGTAAAGCATTGTAAATGATTGTATGTTTGATGTGTTCATAATGGGATGAAGTCATATCTTAATACTGTGAATGTTCTGTGCTTGCTTTCTCTCTTACCAGGTTTTATTACCTAACTATTTACCTAAATGTATTGTATGTGTGATTAGTAAAATAAACCACCTTAAAAGACATTTGGTACGAGTAATGCCTTAGACTCCACTCCTCTCTCTGCCCTTTCATTTGGGCTTAGTAACCGTTGTTTAACTCTGCACAAAGCAGAAAACTAGGTTGGCTATAAAAGTGAACAATTCCCCTCCATTTCCAATACTGTTCAAGCTTTTCAGAATCCTGCTTAGAAGATTGAATATTTCTATTGTTACTTCTTATACAAGTACACAAAAGTAAAATGATTGTAGCGGCACTAACACAACAACAAAGCAATAATAAAGAATAGCAACAATAGTGAGAAAAAGAGCAAAGTATATCACTTAGAGGTGCTTGAAGGTGCTTTGTGCATGGTATGTGATTATATATATATATATTATATATATATATATATATATATATTTTAGGCCTGGGCGATACTTGCCATTTTCATACAATGATGTTGGGCATAATAAAATCGGTTTTGAGACAAGAGTTGGACCTGTCGCTTGCAGAGATGGAGAGACTTATTTGATTTATTTGAGACCTGTGTTAACCTGTTACTGAGTTAAATAAAAGACCCTTATTGGACTGAATAAGCTTCCATCGTCTTTTACAGGGGGAGTTACGTCACAGACGGGGTTCAGTGAAATTAATGCCTGCATAGATGATCTTTAACTCATTCACCGCCAAGGAAGACTTTGACGACTTTGTGTTTTTTATGAGAACAATTTATTATTAGTAGTATTATTAATTTTTTTAATTCTCACACAGAACCAGGAGATAACGTGATCCCAAGATTTACTGCTCCATTCACTTCATACTATTTTCAACGGCGTATAACAAGCGAACGGGAGGTCGCGATGAAATTTTTTCTTTTTTATTACAGAAGCACAGTGAAACCCTCAGTGATTAGCAACCATCAGGGGATCGATCATACTGGAGATAAATATTCTGTGACTACTTGAAAAGGTAAGAAAATCAAAAAACGCTGGCAGGGGATGATTTATTTATTTATTCTGGCAGTGAATGAGTTAAGTATCAAAGAAAAATTTGGGAATATTATGGGTTTGATCTAGCAGATCTACAAGCTACAAGCTCATAGCGCGGCACCGAGTGCCGCGCTATGAGCTTGTATATCGGCTATTTTTGAATAGCCAAAGACCTCTTAAAATGACACGGATGCGTTCCGTTTTGTCATTATTTGAATAGCCAGCATTTTAAATGATCTGTTGCCCTGGCTTTAAGTGGTTAATCCGAGATTTATTAAAAGATGCTGGTAAAACATTTAAGGTAAAAAACAATTACCGTCAGTCTTCCACATCCCTCTTCTTTCTCCAGCAGTTGGGCCAGGTATCTCAGCTGTCTACTGTACATTAGTACATTAGGGTTCACACTGCTTGGCCAATACTGGACTGTATGAGGATGTGCCATTTTCTGCAAAACAAACAAACAAACAAACATGTGGACATAGGCGGTGGGTAATGAAGGCTAGGGTAGGCTAAGCCTTCCCAAATGTTATGCTGGGAAATTCTAGGAATTGTGCAAATTATATATAATATATGTGCGCAGCATTATTTAGTTACTTTTTTGATAATAAATCAGTAAAATTGAATTAAATAACAACAAAATTTGAATTAAATAACCTAACCCTAAGCCTAAAACCGAAATAAAGTAACCAAAAACCAAAAAGAAACTAACACAATCCGCCCAGAAACGGCCGCGCGGCCGACCCCCAGCCTTCCCAATTGTCAAGCTCACCCGCCGCCTATGCATGTGGAGTAAGCAGGGGCGTAGCACCAAATTCTGGGCCCTGGGGACAAAGATTCACTGTGGGCCCCCCAATGATTTTTTCTCTTTAAAAAATAAGTTTAAAAAAAAAAATTAGGCCCCCCTTACCTGGGGCCCTAGTAACTCAGTCCCACTTACACCCCCCCTGTGACGCTGACGCCCCTGTGAGTAAGTCACTGTTTATAGGTTTGAATCAATATAATATACCTATATACAAATGAGTGTTTTTCTTGTTACTCATTCAGACACAGTTGTAAGTGGGCACAAATCAACCTCAGACAGAGTAGCAGGCTGAATGAGAAAATGCTGTTCTTGGAATTCAACCATTTATATTCAGAAAGCATATACTATGTACAGTAATAACACAATACACAGTTACAGTAAATAGGTGGTAACATCATAAGACATGTATATATTGTTAATGGAGAGGTCTAGGCTGGCCTCAATGGAGGTACTAAACAGGCAGAAAGGCTTCATTGTTCATAAGGACTAGTCCTGCAGTAACGTCCTTAAAAGTGACGCTGCCGGTCATCTGGTGAAAAGCAGTGTAGAGAAATTAGTATTTGTCCATTAAAAGGTAGGGTAAGTTATTTTTATTTGGTTAAAATAAGTGTTAAAAAGCTCTATATTCTTATAGTACTCATTGCTATAGAGTGTATGTTCAGTAACAGGAGTCTCCGTGTCTCTCCAGCTCTTTGATAAACAGAAGAGTAATTTTCAGGATAGAGAACTCAGTCAGGATGCAGATTAAGTGAAATTGGAAATGATGACAAAGAAATGAGCAGACAACATTGGAACAGGAACACTATAAGAATGAAGGCGATAAATGGGTACTCTCTCCTGATTGGCTGAAATGTTGTCACCTACCTGAAAATGTATTTTCTGTTTATTAAAGAGCTGGAGAGACCCCTGTTACTGAACAAACGCAAAAATGACTATAAGAATAAAGTGCTTTAACCTTTTAACAAAAAACATTTGGTTACAGTTTGAAAATTGAGCACGCTATGGTTATTTCAATAGTACATGCACCATAAACATAATGTTATGAATGACTGTCGCAAGATGGCCGCCATGTGGCAACGTCGTACTCCATTGGCCAGCAGCGCGGGTGAGTCATCTAGCCTTTATATATATCTATGGCTGGCGTCATCAGCAGGTACCACCCCCTGCGTGCCTTTATAAGCACTGATGAGTGCCAGCCGCGTCATTCACACTTCCCTTCTCTTAATCACAGAGCATACCTTATCTCTCAGACGGACATCGTCTAGCTTAACAGCTCGACTTGAGACAAGTGTCAAATCTTGGACTCAAGAGCGTTACCGATTGTGCACTCAGAGATTTGGGGGTTAGGCTTATGTTGTTATGTTGTGTTTAGCCTCAAAAGCTAAGAACAAACACTGTGTTAAGCCTCAGAAGAACATACAAAAAAGTAATAATTCAAGCGAAATATAAGCTGAATTAATTACACATTTCCCAGTTTGAGCCGCGAACGGCAAACCGAAATAAAAACTCACACGTTTGTACCTCAGAAGTCGAACCGTGTTACAAAATGTCTAGCCCACCTTCCTCCCAGAACGCAGCGGCTAAGAGCGTCTCCCCCACAGCCAGCGGGTCGAAGAAGCCCGGCCAAAAGCTGTGCCCCTGTGGAAACAAAATGTCGGGCTTCGACACCCATACTCGCTGCTTAACCCTTCCATTGTGTTAGGATCATTTTTGACCCATTTTCAAGTTCAAATAGGTAAAAAGTACCCTTTACATTTCTTTATTGGAACGAGGCTTCATGATACCCTCAGAAATAGCCATTTTAACTTAACAAAATTATTTATCATCATTTTAATTCATTCTGATGGTCTCTATAAAAAAAAGTGACACTTTTGGTGTTAGGGTCCGAAATGACCCAGCAAAGAAGTGTGGCTCAATTACCCCCAAATTGTCAATATTCAATGTTTACATGTTTGAGAGTGAGAGAGACTTGTCCTCAATTAGCATTTGTAAAGTAAAATAAAGTTTTAGTTTATGAAATATAAATGACATTTTACCGTTTATGGTATGCGGGTCAAAAATTGTCACTAATAATTAATAATATATACATAATATTAACATTTTTCAAAGTTAAGTTTTTCGTTAAGTGTGTTCTAATGTTAGTCTATTATAGCCAGATAACATCATTATCCATTGTCTTCATTATAGGAAATGTAATAAGTGAATTTTAACATCCTACTACTATAATTGAAATGACCTCCAAAAGTTTGTCGGGGGTAAAAGTACGTACCACTTGCCTCCAAACTTGCCACAGTCTGTTGATCAGTGCTCTGGCTAATATTTAGGCTTCTTACCCCACCTCGATCGGTGATCAGACTCTCGGCCTGATTGATTCTCTGATTTGCCAGACCCTCAGCCTGATCTGGCAGGTTGCCATAGCAACCAGATACAGGAAGTTTGACCTCTTTATCACAAATACGGCAAACTCAAAGAGTGACGGCGTACTAATGAACATATTTCAAGGACAGCAGCCCAGTGACAACACTCGACTGCCTCATGATGGCCATGGTTACCCACAGTACAGGCGGCCCAATGACGGTCCCACCACTGAGAAGAAAGGCTTCTATTTGACAGCAGGTGGGTCGTGAGGTTGGAAGGTCAAGGTCGGGACTAGTTTTTATAATTGAAAACGAGATATATTGAAAGATGAAACCCTAACCCAACATACTATTTTAAAAAGTATTTACATGGATATGAATGCATAACAAGTCAGCTATGAGCTAGGAGAAAATAATAAATGAAAATAAATATTTTTTGGGCTAAGTAAAATCACGGGTCAAATTTTACCAATTTGACAAACCACAAGTGGATGCAGGTTTCTAACACAATGCAAGGGTTAAGATGCCTGGGCTTGCTACACGCGACCATGGGCCTGCAGCCTGGTTTCTGCGAGCACTGCGAACGAATGGAAATGAAAGAATAGGGATGTGGGGGTTCAGGTGGTTAATGTAAAAAAAAAAAAATTAAAGTTCCTATCACACAAAGATTTGGCGGCCCCCCCTGCAGTATCTCTGAGGACCCCCCCGGGGTCCCGGACCCCCTGTTGAACACCCCTGAGTTAAGCATTAGAAAGCATTTCCTAGCCACCACAGGCTCCCATACTCACTATGTACTTGTAGCGGTGACTGGCGGATTTGAGGTGACAGTTACACAAGTATAGGGCACTGGCGATGACTTCCGAACAGCAACGACAATTGAAATAGTTGAGGCCGTCTGGCGACCGGTACTCTGTCATCATACTCAAACCTGGACGACAGACAGTGTCACAGAACATGTCACACAGTGAACACAACAACGGCAAGAAGTAGATGATAGTGAATGCTCATCACACGTTAACTGAACCAAAACAAGACACAGGGTCTAATAACTGTGACAACAGTGTGACTTCTCTGGGTCTCTAGAGAAAACGGCAAAATGTTTGTCGTTGTGATTGGTGTAGCAGCTTCAGCTTATCTGTGTAGTTTGCTCTAATTGGTCTACATTTGTGGGGGCATACAAGCCTAATGGGCACACTGTATGCATAGGCCGGTGTACAGTATATATTTAGTGTTATTAGAACTGTGGTTGTCGTTATAAACCAGATATTTCAAGACAAAGTTAAATGAGAGAGTATGCTGACCAATGACTGGCTCTCTTCCTTCAAGTTTAAGGTAGCGCCATACGTGTGTGTTTGTAACTGTGAGGTCCATGGAGGCATCTGGAGTGACCTGCGGGTGACACGGTTGGTTAGTTGGTGGCTCAATTAGCATTAAATGGCTTGTCCAGGGCATCAGAGATGAGTGCACTTGCCCAGTGTTACGGCCGGTGGCCGTTATGGTTATTATTATTATTTGTATTTTGGGATTAGGCTGATTTACTTTCCATGAGCGGCCGGTGCTCGTCCATAAAAGCTCAGTCTGCATCTGACAGCCGGCGGGGGAAACACCAGCACTATCTACGTGCGAGCGGAGTTCTGTTCCTCCTTCCCCCTCAACCTAATACCTACCAAACGACTATGGTGCTTTGAAAATCCCTTCGGGAAGTCCTTCTTTTGTTTAAGTTATAGTTATCTTCTGTTATCGGATAGTCTGCTTTAATTCCTTTGTTGTGTTCTGTCGTTTGGTTATTCATTCATTCTATTATTCTTAAGTCCTTATTTCAAAGCCATTGTACCATACAGCTATCATTAATTATTTTGGTTAACAAATTCACTTTTTTGCAAATGTTGTTGTTTCCGTCAATTATGGTACGACTCTTACCCTAGACGTCAAGGGTCGTAACACCCGGGCTTGACCGCCAGATGTGGATGGATGCATGGGGCTTACTTGGATGTTGTTGGTCACCTCAGAAACAGCCAGGGCATCTGCAGGTTGAGGAGGAGCTTTTGGTTCGAGTCCATGCAACGTTTCAGCAATGAGCTCTTTCTCTTTCCTTAAGTCTGTCAACACACAGAGAGCATGATGGAGAAGATCAAACAACTGAACTGACTGCTTACATAAATTAGTGGAAAACAAAATGTCCATAGGAGAGATTTTCTTAACACATTCCCTGGCATTGACGGAGATCTCCGTCATTTCAAATCCAACCGTTGAACGCCATTGACAG
Source organism: Gymnoscopelus braueri (assembly GCF_963280865.1). Classification (NCBI taxonomy): domain Eukaryota; kingdom Metazoa; phylum Chordata; class Actinopteri; order Myctophiformes; family Myctophidae; genus Gymnoscopelus; species Gymnoscopelus braueri. The sequence continues at coordinate 7,182,327 of NC_137613.1, forward strand.
AGATTTTTTTGTTTTATTCCACAAGAGGGCGCTCTAACACAACTTGGGAACGATCCCTCGACTCTGAGAGAAGGTACGAACAGATGTGACAACATCCCAAAAAATGTCACTTCCGTCCACTCCTATGTTATGAGTTGTAGAAAAACACATCTAGCTCCAAATTTCTTCTTTTTTTGGTGGAAATGGGCCTTATTCAACGGCCGATCGCAACAAAATGGCCAATCGCGGTTACAAAATGATTGTTCCGGTGGATAGACGAGACCCTCCCCCACCCCCAGCATTTGTTTACTTACGTGTGTACATCGTGGCTTCCGCGTGCGTCTCTCCAAAGATCGTCAATATAAAAGGTAAAAAACGCTGGCAGCAGCGGATTAATTCATTAATGAATACCTGGCAGAGAATGCGTTAACAGTGTGTACAATGAGAGAGCCATCAAGGGACTGCATACATACTTTTTGTTTTAACCAAAAAATATCACTTACCCTACCTTTAAGTAATTTTTTTTACTTTACTGGAGCACTTCATTTTCAAAAAACGAATATGTTAGTAGATCAGAGTGGCTTATTGTCGGTATTGGCTGAGAACGAGGGTGTTTATCCCAGGTTTTGCAACGTTTTTTCACCCGGTGCCAATTATCTAAGTGATCCTGGGCACTACACTCCCCCCGCCAGCCTAGGGAGCCCAGAGCCGAGCTCATGCCTCCTTCAATGCATGAGAGCCAACTGACCTTCTTATCACCTGACAGGGGGGAGTTTCCCCGGTTGGACGTAGCTTGTGGAAGGAACACGTTATTCCAACCAGTTCCTTTCCCTTCCATCAGGCGCCCCGGCTGTCATGGGGGAGGTGGTATAGCGACCAGGATTACTACATGTTTTTAGGAGCCCTCGGAGACACGGGGAGAACATGCAAACTCCACACAGAGTAGGCCCTTTCGCCAACCCCACCTAGGGTATGGGCGCTGATGACGAGGAGGAGAAGACACGCCCCCAGCACCCACAGCGTCCCCGGCGGGAATCGAACCCAGGACCTTCTAGCTGTGAGGCGACAGTGCTACCGACAGCGCTACCGACTGTGCCACCGTGCCCCCGTCCGTCCGTCCGTCTATCCCCTTTTCAACTCGTAAGACCCCCAGGAGATGGATTGCTGATGTGGAGCGCCACACCTACCTCCCAGTCAGCTCCCAGTACTTATTGCAGGTTTTAGTTAACCAAACCATGTTGTTGTGTAAAGCACAATGAATTGCCTTGTTGTTTAGATGTGCTATACAATGCACTTGCCTTGCCTTGCCTTACTTATACGCTGAGTTGGCGGTGCCTGGGATGTGCCTCAATGTGCCCAATATGGGAATAGTGTTTTTTCTTTCTTTACACAAAATATTTCAACATTATATTACAAACACAACAGAAAACAAAAATGGACAATTACATTAAATCATACAAGACAATCAATGGGGAAAAAAACATACATAGGCATCAGCACTACTCCTCTCCAGATTCTTCCATTAAATGCGGCAGATTATTGTTTTCCATATATTGTATGAAACGACCCCACACCTCCTGAAACATCTCTTGTTTGTCCTTAAGTATGTATGTGATTTTTTCTAGAGGTAGGCATAAAGACAATTCCCTGAACCACTGTGCAATGCTTGGTCTATCCGGCCTCTTCCAGGTCAATGCAATTACTCTTTTAGCTTGTAAAAGACAAATATCTATGAATATTCTCTCATTGCGCTTTATTCTTTGTCCAACTGGATAGAGGCCTAGCAGAAAGAACTTAGGTTCTGGTACAATGTTAATTAAAAGTATCCTTTGTATTTCCTGCCCAATCTCCCTCCAAAAGTCCATCAATCTTGGGCATGACCATAAACAGTGGAACAATGTGCCTCTATCTTCACCGCATCTGGTGCATAGGTCCGGAATATTGTTATTAAACTTATTAAGCTTCACAGGTGTGATGTACACTCTCATAAGCCAATTGTATTGAAGGAGTTTTAGGCGTGTATTCCCAGTCTGGGATTGAGCCAGTTTACAAGCTGTACTCCATTGCTCCACTGTTAGGTCCTCCTGTAAGTCTGCTCTCCAGGCATTAAGCCTATACTCAGAGGATTCCGGAGAAAATGACATTAGCAGGTCATAAAATTCTGGGAATAGTGTTTCTGACTCTGAAACTAAAACTTACCCTCTATGTAGGAGGAACCGTCCACTGATGAGGACAAAGCAGGTCCCTGGATCAGTTGCTATAACAGAAGGCCATACAATTATTGAAACGTACAGACACCATGCTTTTTTATCCCCTTTTTCTTGCCAATTTAGTAATTATTTATGACAATTATTTCCTCCCTACGCACATTTATGTGTGTTGTCACTGCTGTCTAATCAAAATGATTTGAGATAATCGCAATCATTTTGTATAATCGTCATAATCGTTTCTGTGTTGAAAAATTATCATATATTTTCAAACATTTTCCAAAAATAGCAGAAATAGCAGCTTAAAGGCGGTTACACACCGGCGAATATGCGAATATACGCAAAATTCGGACTCGTTCCGAATAATTAAAAGACGCTTTTTTCGCTCCGCGAAACTGGTGTGGACGCTTGCATTGACTTTATAAGGTTTTTAAAAAAAACGTATTATTCGCATTAAAAAAATCGCCCCGGTGTGTAAGGACCTTAACAAGCTTGTAGATCAGTTATTTCAGCATTTTTTACATGTTTTGAAAGTATACAATGATTAAATGTCAATCATTTCTTTGTATATTTAAGTGATCTGTCATATTTGCTCAGTGCTATTTTTCATTGCGAAGAACAGAAATTACGTTTTTATTCATATGTTCCAATGTTCAATGCCAAAAACACAATTCCCCAGATGGGCGGGGATTAGATGAGCTCAGAACATTAACCATTACCTGAGCTCCATTACTTTGTCAGCCAATAAGGAAATGTCCCTTGTGAGTATGGCTAGACAGTCTATTATAGCACCTTCTACTTCCTTGTTTCCAAATTGTATGGTTCACTATAAAAGCTTCATTTAACATGCAGCTTTTCCTCTGGTCTCTGGTACGACAGGTTGTAACTGTTATGTGTAATGCTCTAGTCTAGTGGGTGTTCATTTTAGATGTTAAGTTGAGGACATATCTGCTGTGTGTCTGACCCTCGGTTTGATGTCCTTTATGTCCCATTCTATAGTGACCCCCGCTTCCAGGTGTTGAGCCTTCCTTAATGTGTGAATATATAATGTATACTTATTCACCTACTTAATTACACCGACTGCCACTACTGTTTAGTTTTATTGTTGATGCAGTCGTTTTATTTGTTTTGTTATATTCTTGTCTTGGCATTATTTAGCTTTACTATTTATTTATGTTATAGATATTTTTTATGTTCTATGCCAACCCGTCATAGTGTTTATTGCCTTATACCAAGAAGTTGTCACACCCCTATAATTGTGTGTTTGGTATTTTTTTGCATTTCTTCACCATTTGCCTACTTTTACTCCTTTCAATTTCCTCCATGTTTTAACCTTTTATCTGCTTTAGTGTGTGTGTGTGTGTGTGTGTGTGTGTGTGTGTGTGTGTGTGTGTGTGTGTGTGTGTGTGTGTGTGTGTGTGTGTGTGTGTGTGTGCGTGCGTGCGTGCGTGCGTGGATGGATGTGCGTGTGTGATGCAGAGTTGTGCTCGTGAACATCAGTGTGTTTACTGAACTAGTGACTACACTTTCAGACACAACAACCATTGCGTTTATTTTCTGGACAGTGCACATACCTTATGTACGTTGGGTAGATTTAAAAACCTCTCCAGTAGATCCTCCCTGTTGATCTTCTTCAAAACATTCACCACGATATGAGCTGCTTTACTGGAGTAGAACTGGATGATGATAGCAAGAGTCTTCATCCTGTCAGCGTCCAGATGGCTCCTTGGGATCGGCCGGAGGCCTTCAACGTTACCAGGCTGTTGCAGATGCCACTTGAACCTAATGAACTCATCTTCATCCAGCCACTCCAGAGTAGCCAATATACGTTTCCTTATCTTTCGTTGTTTCCCCATGGCTGATTCCTGGTACAAACAGACGGTGTTATTACATCTCAGCTTGATTCTCTTAAAGCTTTGGGTGGGAAGAGACTAAACACTAGCTTTAGTTGTTAAGTTACGCACCTACGTTTGAAGGTTTGCACCTATAATGACAGGCCCAACATAGGGATGTCAGGATTTGTTTTGGATTAACAGACACACATAGGTCAATGAAAGTAAAGCCATTCTCATTAACCCATTTAGACCTGAGGCCGATTCTAAAAACGCCTTCTAAATCCTGACCTAAGTTTTCTGAATAACCTGAAATATTTATTCAAAATTTCAAAATTAAAAATGTATGTTGCTACAGTATATACTGTACATAGCAACAGGAACCCCAAAAGGGGTTCCCAACCTGAAGGGTATAGTTACAAAAAGGGGTTCCCGCCCAAAATGGGTTAAATACTGCTACTGTGCATAATGTTACATTAGATGGAACACACACACATTAACTGACCAGGCTTGTATGAAGAGGATTTGTACAAATATCCAAATGTAGCATTAAGAACATACCTGTGATTTACAGTCTGAGATTCCACAAATTGTCCACTAGATGGCGAACTTTAACCACCTAAGAGAACAACAGAGATAGGCGGGAGGAAGACAGAAATACAACAATTAGACTTTTAAACTCTACTGTACTGAAATACACATTTAAACACTATGTCACGATGACGCTTTGTGTGTTGTAGTTTGGTCTGTTTTGCTACTTCTGTGTGACACTGGAGTATGATGAAGTAGGGCATTCATTTACGAAAAATAATTTAATATATATAATATGGAGATATGAGGTTTTTGCCTGACAGCATCGCTAAATACTATAGCAGCAATAGAAACATCAACATAATAATAAAACATACAATAAGTCATAATGTACAGACCTTGTATACAGTACATTGTGCAATATCGGTTTGAACAATCTGTACAGGGAGTTAAAAATCATTTTTGCTCTCTTTCTCAAGGAGAAGGAGACGTGTAGGAGAGACAGACAGTAGGACAGCTAACATGGAAACAGTGTAGGAGAGACAGGCAGTAGGACAGCTAACATGGAAACAGTGTAGGAGAGACAGGCAGTAGGACAGCTAACATGGAAACAGTGTAGGAGAGACAGACAGTAGGACAGCTAACAGGGAGACAGTGTAGGAGAGACAGACAGTAGGACAGCTAACAGGGAAACAGTGTAGGAGAGACAGACAGTAGGACAGCTAACAGGGAGACAGTGTAGGAGAGACAGACAGTAGGACAGCTAACAGGGAGACAGTGTAGGAGAGACAGACAGTAGGACAGCTAACAGGGAGACAGTGTAGGAGAGACAGACAGTAGGACAGCTAACAGGGAAACAGTGTAGGAGAGACAGACAGTAGGACAGCTAACAGGGAGACAGTGTAGGAGAGACAGACAGTAGGACAGCTAACAGTGAGACAGTGTAGGAGAGACAGACAGTAGGACAGCTAACAGGGAGACAGTGTAGGAGAGACAGACAGTAGGACAGCTAACAGGGAGACAGTGTAGGAGAGACAGACAGTAGGACAGCTAACAGGGAAACAGTGTAGGAGAGACAGACAGTAGGACAGCTAACAGGGAGACAGTGTAGGAGAGACAGACAGTAGGACAGCTAACAGGGAAACAGTGTAGGAGAGACAGACAGTAGGACAGCTAACAGGGAGACAGTGTAGGAGAGACAGACAGTAGGACAGCTAACAGGGAGACAGTGTAGGAGAGACAGACAGTAGTACAGGTTTTATTTGATTTAAATTATTAGGCTTGTAGCGCCCAAGTCCTATACTTGGGTGTACTATTAAGTGTCGTGTCAAGAGTCCTATACTTTTGGCACTACACTGGTTGCCGAGGGAGTTCTGACGTGTGCTCCATACAAAATGATGTCCACAAGTGTCCATTGAGTTCATAAACAAGATATATTTATTCTTGGTAGCGTAGTCGTGCCAATCACTTTAGCATACGTTAAATAAATACATAAATCAATAAACAGTCTAACGCACACAGACCTCTAGCTCTCATGTAACACAGCCGAAAACTGTTTGCCTCTGCCACTGGCAACACCTGCTGCTGAGTACAGCCCTGTTAAGTACCTAGGCAACTTGGCCTTGAGCAAGCACTGCGGTGACATCATCAATTAACAACAATCATAGAAATGGCCCAAATGGCTCTTACAAGGCTATCGACTCTTAATTTGTAAAGAAAAACATTTGTTTCTCAATAGATAACTTGAATAATAATTATAAATAACAAATGAGAATATAGAATAATAAAACGTTTAACATATTAATACAAATAATATAAACTTTGGGTTTCATCAACTGTCATTGACATTTTCAGTTTCTTCTTTAAGAAGGTTAGTTAACAGGTTCAGATTTTTTTCCTAAAGTTTGCGGGCCCTGGCTAGACTCTGAGGAGGAGCACACTGTTCTAGTTAAGGCAATCAATCAATTCTACATGGCTCAGCCCTTCAGTAACTCTTCTCTTGCCTTCATTTCTCATACATCGCAGGCAACACACTGCATGGCACTTTGTAACATGGTTCTAGAACACTGATAACATTTTTAAATCCAAATCCAGCGTTCTCCACCACTGAAAAGGGCAGACGAGACGCATGTTACCCCCACTGCGTTCCATATTGAGTGCGACTCAAGGCAGAGGGTCGAATTATGTTCGAGCGCGGCGCACACACACACACACACACACCCACCCACCCACCTTTGGTGTCTGTGTATATTCTGCATTTATGTCACATGTATGATATTGCATGGCTATTTTTGTACTAAGTATTAGCACTCCAATGACCTAAGTCTAAACCCTCCTGATCACATGCGTTCAAATGGATGCTCACTACACTTCTCTACATCAGTGGTTCTCAACCTGTGGGTCGGGACCCCCAGGGGGATCCCCACATGATTTCTTTGGGGGTCCCAAGATGACAGTAAAGTGACAATTTAAGGACTTCTAATACTTCAAAAAAAGAGGCAACATTTTTGAAAAAAGCTGATCTACAAGCTCACAGCGCCTCGCATATTTATCAGTGGAACCGAGTCAAACTAAATGTAATGCCTGAACTACAATTCCAAGTGCTTGTCAGGGTGGGGTCGGGTCCCCAGTTCAAATGTGATTATTTTGTGGGGTCCCCAGTTCAAATGTGATTATTTTGGGGGGTCGTGGCCTGAAGTGGTTGAAAACCACTGCTCTACATAGATGTGTGTTCATAGGATGCAAAATACACTAAATACACTACACTACATATTACTTATAGTTAGATACAGCATTTTATTCAAATAGACCTTGCATTTTACAGTGCTGCTCCAGAATAGAGCTTCAGTTCACTCAGCAGAACCCTTTGCTAAAAACATACAAACTCAGTTTGTCTCCAGATAATGATGTCCTCTATTAATTGTTATTATTGCATACATACCCGTTGATGTCTCTTACAGATCATATAGATATAATGTTCTGTATTAATAGTTATTATCACATACATACACGCTGATGTTTCTGACAGATCATATAGATATAATGTTCTGTATTAATAGTTGTTGTTACATACCAGGTGATGTTTCTGACAGATCAGACGTCGCTTGAAATCACTGACATGGTGACACTCCACACAGCAGACCTGCAGAACGGGGGGAAAAACAAAACAAACGCGCACGTGTGACTGACAGTCAGTGACATTTAAAACCAGTGGTGGAAAAAGTATCAATACTGAAATGTAGAAACAGTCTTGTTACAAGGAAAAGTCCGGAATTAAAAATGTAGGCTACTCGAGTAAAAGTACGAAAGTATTGGTATCAAAATGTACTTAAAGTAGCCTACCAAAAGTAAAAGTACTCATTTTGCAGAAGGTCCCGTTTCAAGTAAGTTTTAAAATTAATGAATACAAATCTTTTGAAAATAGCTGATCTACAAGCTCACAATGTGTCGCTTTGTGATGCGTTGTGAGCTTGCAGATCTGCTATCTTAAAATTGCCAAAGAATATATAGGTCTGAATTGGTTTTGTAAAAATAATCAAAATCTGCAAATTAACTAGTGTAGGTAATTAGAGGTACTCCATTATCATCACTTCAGGTGTGTTGGTATAAGAACGTACGTCCAGTCGTGAAAGTTACATCATACAAAGGTTTATTATAGAAGAAAAGTTCACGGCATCAGAAGATAAGCAGGCAGCATAAGCAGCTATTATGTGGTCCGAATTCTCTCTCACATTTGTTCTTTCCTAACTCTCAGTGGAACACAGAAAGCACACAAATGTGCGTGCACCACTTCTAGCCAATCTGCCAATCTGCCAATCTGCAGTCAATCTGCCAATCTGCAGTCAGCCAATCAGGCAGTTGGACTCCGCCTTTAAATATCACTGCCTCTGACACTGGTCATTCTCTTTCCAGCATGCAACAAGCAACCCACCTCCATCCCCAAACTCCACCATGTCTCAATCGTCTAGACTAGAGTTAAGAAGGAAGGAGGTTCCCTGCACTGCCACCACCAGCGTCTAGACTCCGGGGATACTCCCTATTAAACATATCTCATACTTATGTACAGGGGGGGGTTCTCCCTATCAAGCATATCTTATACATATGTACGATGCATATGTACGATAGATGTTAACGGCGTCTGTGGGAGAATTAAGGGTTAAACAGCACAGACAATCTCCCCTGCCTTAAATGATATGAAGGCTGAGATTGGGGCAGTGAGATTGGAACACCAAATTGTGTTGGGCAGGAAGAGATGGTTTGGGGGAGCACCAAAACATTCCTTATGATAGCGTACTGTATGCCCAGAGTTAGAAACAATGGGGAAACATAATTGTGGTAAGAAAGATATACAAGTACGACGCGCGAACGCTGGAGGCGAACGCAGATTGACTGTGGCTGCCATATTTCAACCACACTGTAGTAGTGCACTCTGCCGCACTCTGCCGGCTGTATACAGGCAGTGCAGCTGCTGGCATTTCAGCACGGAGTTTCGAGTCACATGGGGGCGCGAGCCAATGAGAGAATGAGAGCGTGAACACAGACGGAAAGACCATAAATATGGGACAGACACACACACAACGCAAGCACGATGATATAGTAAGCTCCACTTGGTCGGGGCCTCCTTCCGCGTTCGCAATAAGGGCCACGCAGAGGAGAGAGGAGAGAGAGATTTGGGACCACATGATAGCTGCTTATGCTGCCTGCTAACCTTCTGAGACTGTAACTTCTCTTCTAAATAAACCTTTGTATGATGTAACCTTCACGACTGGACGCACGTTCTTATGCCTACCCACCCGAAGTGGTGATCAAGGACCTCTAGCGCCCACACGTCTAATCGCCAAAATGGTTTATTCAATAAAATTCTCATTTACAACAACTAAATCTCTCTCTTATTGAAAAATATTTATCTTAATCTTTTGGCTAATCTCTCCTTGACATTTTGGACGGCTTCGCTTGACATCAAACCCACCTCTCCCCTAGTTTTACCCCCACTTCTGCTATTATTTCATTCATGCTAGTATGGGCTTTTCACTTGTCCTCATCCAACCCCTTGCCCCCTCTCTCCTTCACAACCATGGGAAAGATTAGTGTGTTCTCTCCACCTACTTTGGAATGTTCATCTGTCCTCTCTTCCTTCTCCTCAATTGTGCAATACTCTCCTCTCTGTCTGTCTGCCTCGCACATCTGTGGTCCTCCCTAACAGAATATCCAGATGTGTCTACGGTTTCTACCATTACAGCCTCTGCGCTGTTTTAAACCTTACTTGCTCCTACACTAGTAACTAGGTTTTCAAATAATTGTAGTGGAGTAAAAAGTACAATATTTTCCTCCGAGATGTAGTGGCGTAAATGTACTGAAAATTGGAAATACTCCAGTAAAGTATAAAAAAAGATACCCGAAAATTGGGTACTTGAGTACTAAAGTTACTTTACACCACTGGTTTTGGATCATATGAACAAAGTGATAGTTATTAACTGCTATGAAAGGCAATGTGTGCCTGCTATTACTCATTATGTCCATGGGGTGGCAGTATCTCCTCATAAACCAACAGAGACGTGAAACCTTTCTAATGGAATGCACATCTGTTGCTGTCTGTCAGATAGAAGCCTCACATGTCCATAACTGTTACTTTTAAGGATTCAAATTCAGAAATAACAGATCTACAAGCTAAAAAAACGTTGGCTATTTTGTCTACTTTAGCAGGGCATTTAAGGTAAGTGATATGTATTGTTTAAAACAAATTTTGTTTTTTTGTTAAAAGGTTAAAGATATTCTGATAGTAATGTTCTCAAAGTGGGGTCCGGGGACCCCCAGGGGTCCTTGGCGGGGTACCAGGGGGTCCCCTGCGAAAGTGAATGCGTCATCAATCATTTTAACCACTCAAACCATTATTGTATACTTTGTCTATTCAAGAATAGCAGATATAAGAGCTTGTAGATCTGCTATTGTTCTAAACATTGTGGAAAATGTGTGAAATGTGTCAAATATTTTGCTTCTGGGGGTCCCTGGAACAAAACGTTGAGATGGGGGTCCGCTGCCAAATACATATAATTTTGGGGGTCCACTGATATAGAGTGTTTGTTCAACAGGAGTCTCCCAGTCTCTCCAGATTGTATCTTATTATTTTGTATATATCTTATGTACATATCGTATCTGTTGGCCTACCTGATAACAGCTCTGGAAAAGACATGCTGCAGAAATCCAACCAAAGTGATCCGGGGGAGAAAGTAGCTACTTTCTAAAAGGATCCGACATGAAGCTGATCAGATGAAACTCTTTTAAACGATTTGCACTGATCAAACTAATACCATAATACTGCTCGTTCCTTTTGCTCTCTATAAACTCAAACGGACCATCATGTATCCAGAATACATTACTGTAAACAAACGTAACGGTTTGACTGTTTTTTATGACTTGAGAAGGAGGAGGGATCGATCGAGGAGGAGCCTGGCTGTGCCCCCCCTCTCCCCCCACCTCCTAGTGTTGGAAAAAGTACTATTAACTTTTTTGTTTTACTTGAGTAAAAGTATCAATACCACAATGTAGAAATAGCTACTCTGTTGCAAGTAAAAGTCCGGAATTCAGAATATACCTCAGGAAAAGTACAAAATAGATAGTCAACAAGGCAGTTTTTCTTTTGTATTATGTTTATTATCTATATCTATGTATATTATTTTTGGAGGATTATGTATGAGAGTCTACTTGGTATCAAAATGTAAAAGTAGAAAGTACTAACTACATTGTGCAGAATGTAGAGGTTCAAAATGTATTTAAAATATTTTGAAAATAGCTGATCTACAAGCTCACAATGGTAGCACGCACCACTCATTGTGAGCTTGTAGATCTGCTATTTTCAAATGGCCGGAATATAAATAGGGCTGAAGTGGTTTAAATGTGTTAATCAAGTAACTAGTAACTAAAGTTTTGTAGTGGTATGTAATTGTAGTGGAGTAAAAGCACAATATTTCCCTCAGAGATGAAGTGGAGTAGAAGTAAAACTATTGAAAATTGTAAATACTGAAGAAAGTAAAAATCTTAAGTACAGTAGCCTACTTGAGTATTATGTACTTAGTTACTTTACACCACTGCCCCCTTCAACGTTTTTCAGGCCAACTAGGGACCCCCATAGCTGATAGAGATGAAGCAGGGACCCCCATAGCTGATAGAGATGAAGCAGGGACCCCCATAGCTGAGAGAGATGAAGCAGGGACCCCCTTAGCTGATAGAGATGAAGCAGGGACCCCCTTAGTTGAGAGAGATGAAGCAGGGACCCCCTTAGCTGAGAGAGAGATGAAGCAGGGACCCCCTTAGCTGAGAGAGAGATGAAGCAGGGACCCCCTTAGCTGATAGAGATGAAGCAGGGACCCCTTAGCTGAGAGAGAGATGAAGCAGGGACCCCTTAGCTGAGAGAGAGATGAAGCAGGGACCCCCTTAGCTGAGAGAGAGATGAAGCAGGGACCCCCTTAGCTGAGAGAGATGAAGCAGGGACCCCCTTAGCTGAGAGAGACATGAAGCAGGGACCCCCTTAGCTGAGAGAGAGATGAAGCAGGGACCCCCTTAGCTGAGAGAGACATGAAGCAGGGACCCCCTTAGCTGAGAGAGACATGAAGCAGGGACCCCCTTAGCTGAGAGAGAGATGAAGCAGGGACCCCTTAGCTGAGAGAGAGATGAAGCAGGGACCCCCTTAGCTGAGAGAGACATGAAGCAGGGACCCCCTTAGCTGAGAGAGAGATGAAGCAGGGACCCCTTAGCTGAGAGAGAGATGAAGCAGGGACCCCCTTAGCTGAGAGAGAGATGAAGCAGGGACCCCCTTAGCTGAGAGAGATGAAGCAGGGACCCCCTTAGCTGAGAGAGAGATGAAGCAGGGACCCCCTTAGCTGAGAGAGAGATGAAGCAGGGACCCCTTAGCTGAGAGAGAGATGAAGCAGGGACCCCCACTACATATTGTATAAATATTAATCGTGCTGCATGATTAAACTTTTTCATAGATTTCATAATAGGAAGCTTCTCATAGACTTGTGTAGCGTTGTGTTGGATTCATCTTAACACAGTTAACCACTTACAGTAAACCCTCAATACTTAGAAAACTTGTACTTGGTTCAAAAATAGCAAAAATAGCAGATTTACAAGCTCAAAACGTGTCGCACTGCGACGCGTTTTGAGCTTGTAGATATGCTATTTTTGTGTGACATAGAATGGTGAAGTACAGCATTAATTACGATAAAAAAGTTAAAATACGGAGATAAGTCTGCCCGACAGTAATCTCTCAAGAACAGATTCTGCTCTGCGTTGGAATATGTCGTGAAGGTTCGTCATAACGTGTACACACTGGGCTACAAGTGGGCGTGCCTTCAGATCAGGAAGCAGGCCGCGCTTTACCCAATCAAATGTAGTGGGCGGGATTTACGTGTCCGCCGATCATTCCCCACTCGAAACCAACCGAAACTAATTTAACAATAGCGTCCGCGGAGCAGACAAAACCACGAAAAGATATTCACATTTTAACTTGCTCTTTTATCATAGAAACAAGTGGGCTTATAACCAAAACGATCCATGTTCTCTGGGAGAAGTGGTGTTAGTGTTCCGTGTAGACATATTGTTAGTGGGAATGAAAACATAGTCGCACCACCGGAAGTGAAACGCTGAAGGCAGACCAAAACCCCGGTTTCCTTGCGCACGGGTGCTACGTCGTCATTGTCCCAGAGCCAAGTGAGATAGTACAAACAGCAGAGGGCGCTGTTTTTCCTTCTCATTTGGTTCTGGGTTCCCAGATTGGCCCGACAGTACATGCACTGTGGCCCTCTGGAGTGAGTGTGGAAATATAGTGGCCCTCTACATCGTCAAAGTTGCATCACCCCTGACGTATAGCCTACTTCACAAGAACAGGAAGTCAAGTGACAGTGTATTAAGTCAAGTGACAGTGCATTAAGTCAAATGACAGTGCATTAAGTCAAGTGACAGTGCATTAAGTCAAGTGACAGTGTATTAAGTCAAGTGACAGTGTATTAAGTCAAGTGACAGTGTATTAAGTCAAGTGACAGTGTATTAAGTCAAGTGACAGTGCATTAAGTCAAGTGACAGTGCATTAAGTCTAGTGACAGTGCATTAAGTCTAGTGACAGTGCATTAAGTCAAGTGACAGTGCATTAAGTCAAGTGACAGTGCATTAAGTCAAGTGACAGTGCATTAAGTCAAGTGACAGTGCATTAAGTCAAGTGACAGTGCATTCAGTCTAGTGACAGTGCATTCAGTCTAGTGACAGTGCATTCAGTCTAGTGACAGTGCATTAAGTCTAGTGACAGTGCATTAAGTCAAGTGACAGTGCATTACGTCTAGTGACAGTGCATTCAGTCTAGTGACAGTGCATTAAGTCTAGTGACAGTGCATTAAGTCTAGTGACAGTGCATTAAGTCAAGTGACAGTGCATTAAGTCAAGTGACAGTGCATTAAGTCAAGTAACAGTGCATTAAGTCAAGTGACAGTGCATTAAGTCAAGTGACAGTGCATTAAGTCAGGGAATTAAGCTGCACGACCGTAGCTAAAATAAACATATACCTGATGAAGACCCGAAGGGGTTGAAACGTTGTGTGCTGTGAAAATTGTGGTCGCTGGAGCGTCAACAGTGTGCGGACTTCCTCTTCTTTCTAAAATAAGCAGACCAGAGTTCATGATGACATCATGTTCCTCTGGTCAACTTCCAACTCTGAATAAAGATCGCTTTTAGTTGTTTGTGCCCCACATTCATGGAATAAATCACCTACAATGCACTTTACATATTATAGACTCCCCCATATCATCAGGACATTTTAGGAATATTGTTTTTAATCAATATTGATGTTTGTGTTTTTGTCTGTCTGTCTGTCTGTCTGTCTGTCTGTCTGTCTGTCTGTCTGTCTGTCTGATACATTTAGTTGTTTCTCTAATATTATATATTATCATGACTAAATTAAATTAAATTATAACTACTGTACATTGAAACACAAATTCTATTTTTTCCCCCCATTTCCTGAAAAGTAACAGATTTGGACATACAAGAACAGTGTTGGTCTGGTTCCACAGAGAGAGGACCAGCAGACCTTGTTTTCATTGAGATTAGACCAGTGATAAATCTAAAGAGAAGAGTTTTATAGCATCTGTAGGGGCTTGAAGAGGGGCAACAGGCATGGGGTCATTTACGGTTCAACCTTGGAATGCAAAAAGGGTCCTCCCCCTCATGTTCACTCTCGCGCGCGCGCGCACACACGCACACGCACACACACACACACACACACACACACACACACACACACTTTCTATCATCATGCTCACATTGTTTGAAACAATAATGTGAGCACCAGATGTTGCTGTTGTCAATGAAGGAAACAGATCAGTTCCCAGTAGAGGAAGCTTTTATGACCAAAGTCATTAAATACCAGCCGCTCCTCCATACCATCACAGAGCTAGGTTATAGGTGCAATCTATTTGTGTTTATCTTTGGCAGCCTAGGACATGTACATAGGTTGGTTTTAAGAGGCTTCCAACAACTTGGGATGCCAAAAAAAGCAGCTAAACGGCTTGCAAAATTCTGTGGAATCTCTTCTACTATCGGTAGCCGCCAAATATGGCGAAGACGCTGTTATTTGTACCCCTAAAGGGTGTGGGAGTATTTGTCCATGATTTGCTGACTGTACATTTTTGACAGCACCTTGTAATATTTGTGTCCTTGTATTGTTTTGTGGACATAAATAAATGATTAAATGTGTGTCACAATGCGCCGCATCGCGACGCATTGTGAGCTTGTAGATCTGCTATTTTCAAATGGCCGATATGTATATACGGCTGAAGAGGTTAATGTGTGTTTTGTAAACAAAATCTTCAAAGTAACTAGTAACTAAAGTTTTCAAATAATTGTAGTACTGGAGTAAAAGTACAATATTTGCTTCTGAGATGTAGTGGAGTAGAGGTAAAAGTATTGGAAATTGGAAATACACAAGTAAAGTACAAATACCTCAAAATGTACTTTGTACAGTACTTAAGTAAATATATTTAGTTACTTTACTCCACTGGTTACACCACAGGTATACTGGAATGACTGGCCCCCGGTATAACCCAGTGCGGTGAGGAAGAGGGAGATCCCAAACAGCTGTACTGCCAGTGAAACCATTGTTCACTATTGGCAAAGCCAGGGGCCAGCCAACTAAGGCCCCCCCCCGCTAAACGGCGAATGTCGGAGTCCCTGTCTAACAATATTCAGACTACAACTAAAACACAGAAATAAACAGGCTCAATTCCCACTATAAGTAAACAACCACGAAATAAACTTGAAAAAAAGAAAAAGAAAAGAATCCTGGTACACTCCCTCTGTTTAGTTGCGTATTTTAGGCAGCATACCCTCGTCACCACAAACCTAAACAGACAGATCAGTCACATGAAGTCACAGCAGATTTTTTATGAAAAAGGCTTCGCTTACCTAGAGGTCACGAAAGAGGTTTCTCCCCGACAGCAAACAACACATTTAGAGACAGTTCTCATTTCTGCAGCTGCAGTTACAGAAAGGAAACGCCGAAATACCCAGAGTCACTCTGTCACAATGCCACAGTGTGAGAGAGCCAAGTTCATTCTTCATGTTTAACCACAGAACAAACTGTCTGCAACTGTCACGGTGTGTGCTTACCATTTAGCAGCTGAAGTGGATACCTGTAGACTTAGGATCCTGTTTCACCAGGTGTATCGCTGGAAAGACACGAGTCCAGGCGGATCGTGCAGGCAGGTTACAAACAGTATAGGAACTTACAGTTCAGTATTTTTTAGCAGGCAGTGCTCACAAGCTCATCTCCATCCAATACTGGTTAAATATAAAATCTCCAAACAGGGGTTTGATACTCCATATTGTTTGCCTTTGATTGTTGAGGGGCCTCTTTAGAGCTCACCTCCAAAATAGCTTTCGCTTCTGCTGGCAGGGGGTGTACAAACTCTTCTTACCCGGAAGATTCCTCATGTCTTGCATGACGGCTGCACCCCTCAACTGTTACAGCCCTGGGTAGGCAACCCGGCCTGATGGAGATATGTGCTCCAAGGGCCACACTTTCCTAGTTGCATTATTAGCTGCATGTGCAACGCTTATTGGCCCTGCCAATGTTTTTAATCTGCTATAGTTTTTAATCTGTATGGGAAAACAAACTACAAAATCAGCCTAGGGTTTCATGCACCCTTTAACTGTGCTACAATGTGACAAAGCAAAACATGTAAAACTTAAATTGCATTTGGCTACATGTACTGTAGGTTAAAATAATGAATTAAAGGATATTCTTCCACAATTGTATTGTTATTATTTTCAGTTATAGTCACATCTAACAAGGCAACTCATCTCGCTTCAACATCAGTGTCACAGGGCAACCCGTGCCCTAATGTAGCTCTAATCGCAAATTCAATAAAGAAGATCTCTGAGTTGTCATTCACAGCTAAGTGTGTGCACTTCTAGCCAATCTGCAGTCAGCCAATCAGGCAGACTGCCTGATTGATTAAATATCACTGCCTCTGACAT
Source organism: Gymnoscopelus braueri (assembly GCF_963280865.1). Taxonomy (NCBI): domain Eukaryota; kingdom Metazoa; phylum Chordata; class Actinopteri; order Myctophiformes; family Myctophidae; genus Gymnoscopelus; species Gymnoscopelus braueri. The sequence continues at coordinate 7,199,398 of NC_137613.1, forward strand.
GTCATTCTCTTTCCAGCATGCAACAAGCAACCCACCTCCATCCCCAAACTCCACCATGCCTCAATCGTCTAGAGTTAAGAAGAAAGGGGGTTCTCTGCACTGTCTAGACTCCGGGGGGGGGGGGGGGGGGGGGGTTCTCCCTATTCAGCATATCTCATATGTACGTTGCATATGTACGTTAAATGTTAACGGAGTCTAATTGCCAAATATGTTTATTGAATAATAAAATGTTTTATTCGATAAAATTCTCATTTACAACAACTCAATCTCTCTCTTATTGAATAGACACTAAGGACTCCACAGTGTAAAACTGGACATTACAAGCACACACTGCACTGCGATGCGTCGCGTTGTGAGCTTGTAGATCTGCTATTTTCAAACATTTTAGCACTTTAGCAGTATGAAAAGGAAAAAAAAGGCCCAGCAGTGCCTATCACCTCAACCGGTGATTAGTAGGCGTGAACGTGAAGTTATAAATACACATAAGCCACCGAGGAAATCTAGAAGTACACAGTAGTCACTAATAATTACAGAACGTAGTGAAAAAGTCGGCCACCCTGCACAGAGTGTCATGTGACTGTGGCACAGAGGTGAAGAGAAGGGAGGGTGAAAAGAACCCCAGGGCAGGTGTGTGTGTGTGTGTGTGTGTGTGTGTGTGTGTGTGTGTGTGTGTGTGTGTGTGTGTGTGTGTGTGTGTGTGTGTGTGTGTGTGTGTGTGTGTGTGTGTGTGTGTGTGTGTGTGTGTGAGAGAGAGGTGTGTGTGAGAGAGGGAGCGATGGCCGGTGTGGGCAGTATAATAAGTGAGCGTGCGTGCGTGCGTGCGTGCGTGCGTGCGTGCGTGCGTGCGTGCGTGCATAAGTGTGCGTGAGAATGTGTGTGTGCGTGCGTGTGCGTGCGTGCGTGTATAAGTGTGCGTGAGAATGTGTGTGGGCGTGCGTGTGCGTGCGTGCGTGCGGCCCTGCAGGAGAAAATACCAGTGTGAGTTGGCCAAAGTCTGGTGTTCAAAATTTACTTGAGTAAAAGTACAAAAAGCATCGGTATCAAAATGTACAGTACAAAAGCATTGGTATCAAAATGTACTTAAAGTACCAAAAGTAAAAGTACTGAAATGTTTGAAAATAGCTGATCTACAAGCTCACAACCCGTCGGGATGCGACGCGTTGTGAGCTTGTAGATCTGCTATTTTCAAATAGCCTATATATAAAACAGGGCTAAAGTGGCTAATGTATGTTTTATAATATAATCATTTATATCTGCAAAGTAACTAGTAAATAAAGTTTTCAAATAATTGTATTGGAGTAAAAGTACAATATTTGCCTCTGAGATGTAGTGGAGTAGAAGTAAAAGTTCTGAAAATTGGAAATACTCAATTAAACTACAAATACCTCAAAATTGTACTTAAGTACAGTATTGAGTACAAGTACTTAGTCACTTTCCACCACAGTCTGCTCGTCACCACAAACCTAAACGGACAGATCAGTCACATGAAGTCACAGCAGATTCTTAATGAAAAAGGCTTCGCTTACCTCTCTCTATGCTATGGGTACCACTGGGTTGATTCAGTCCAGCCAGGTTCACATGCCCCAGAAGAAGCAATGGGAAAGATGATCCTTTCTGTTACAGGCGAGCAGATCGGGTTCAACCAAATATTGAAGAGAAGTGATTTCAGGAAACCAGTACAGAGACGAAGGATCCTCGCTGAAACATGGGTTCATTCAAGTGGCTGCAGTGAGTTGATTCAAGGTGCAGACTTTGCATCAAAGTGAGTTCCACATCAGGAAGTATACATGCCTTTATAATACGCCCTTTGAGCATCATACTGCGTCATATTTGAAACACAAGAAATGGGCCTTGACATTACAGACTTGTCAACACGTCCTGTCTATTCAGCACAACAGTATTCTGTAACCCATTGAATTCCACATCCTCCTAATTAAGGGGAGCTGAAGAACGGACAAGTTACAATAGGTCTCGTACTCATCCTGCTAACTATGGTACCTCCCTCCAGCCAGTGTTGATTTTGACAGCAAATTTTGATTTAGTTTTAGTCATAGTCTTTTGAACAAAATTCCATTTAGTTTTTGGTCATGTTTCAGTCACCTGAATTTTTTTAGTTTTTGTCTAGTTTTAGTCGACTAAATATCATAAGATTTTAGTCGACTAAATCTACAGTTGATTTAGTCGACTAAAATGTATTTTGGCGGTGCCTTGATGACGTCATAATGGCCGATTTTACACTGGTTGCATGCTGAAAATCGCCGATCTACAAGCTCACAACGCGTTGCGCTGCAACGCGTTGTGAGCTTGTAGATCTGCTATTTTCAGAGCGCAACACCTGAGCGCATCCAAGCACAAAATGTCTTTTAGTTCTACTGGATCTGTTCTCCACTCGTCTCTCCCTAACATAGTCTAACTTAGTCTAGTTTTTATTTGTTGACGAAATTGTCAATATATTTAGTCTTAGTTTTAGTCATCATAGCTTAGTTTTCATTTAGTTTTTATTTAGTTTTCGTCAGTGAGAAAAGGTAGTCGATGAATATTTTTCGTCATAGTTTTCAACACCGGCTCCAGCTCCTTAGGGAGGCCTTGCCCTTAGAGCAGAGATTGTTTCCTGGCCCACCCTCATAAAGCATGTCATTGGGTTTAGTGCAGATTCTAATAATTACCTATTTTTGGAACAGGCTAGACGTGTAAAACCCATACACCTGATAACATCAAATACATAGATCCACAAGTCTGCTCTTTGGATGCACATAACTATGCTAGACCATGTGTTCAAACCACATTAATCAGCTCAGCTAATGCTTCAAAGCCTAGTGCATGCTTACATACATGTAGATATAGAGAAATAATACATAATAATAATAATATATATAAGGCACACTTGGTTATATATCTTATGGCTGAATTAAAATCACTCAGCTTCCACAGTATCCGACCTGAATATGAACCTGAACAACACATTTAGAGACAGTTCTCATTTCTGCAGCTGCAGTTACAGAAAGGAAATGTTCTAAAAAAAATACCCAGACTCACTCGTTCACAATGTGACTGTGTGGTTTAACCACAGAACGAACTGTCTGCAACTGTCATGATGTATTATAGCAGGTGTGCCCAAAAGGAATTATATTTGCTTACCGTTTAGCAGCATTTCAGTGCAGCCTGCACCATGTAGAAGCGGAGCGTTGTCCTAGTGTTCAAACACAAAGAATTTTATACCTGAAGAACAACACTCACACACACCCAGAGAGTTCCAATAATAAGCCCTATGTTACAAGGGAACTTGACAACCCACCAACAATTTATACCCTGGTTAATTTGTTTTAATTCCCTTTGGTCGGGCCCTCTCCTTCCTGATCATGTCTGGCCACCCTTCACCCTACCAGTCCCACAACAGCATCTGAATTTCTTCATTTTCGAGAATCTCAGAGTTTGCTCTGACATGATACGTGACATAAAAAGGTTCATTGGTCTGATATCTTTGACAACATATGATTTGTTTGCAGCAGTGTTGATTTCGTCGACTAAAACTATGACGAAAAGTGTTCGTCGACTACCTTTTTTTCACTGACGAAAACTAGATAAAAACCAAGTTACGATACTATGACTAAAACTGAGACTAAATATATTGACACTTTTGTAAACAAATGAAAACTAGACTAAAATGTTAGTGAGAAGAGATCCAATAGAACTAAAAGACAAGTCATTTTATGTTTGGTTGCGCTCGGGTGTTACGCTCTGAAAATAGCCGATCTACAAGCTCACAACGTGTCACGCTGCGACGCGTTGTGAGCTTGGAGATCTGCTATTTTCAGCATGCATGCATGTAAAATCAGCCATTCCCATGTGTTGGTTTATATACTGTATCTTTATGATCATCACAATTAATAACAGGAGCAGAGAGGTGTGACCTCATGGTTCAGGTTCAGTACAAGAAATGACCCAGAATACAGTTGCCAGGGTCATTAACCCATCAACCCATTCAATCCGGGAACACATCTGTGTCATTTAAGATTTCTTTGGCTATTCAAAAATAGCACTTTTTTATCGAGATAAATTTTTATAAAATCCGTTTTTTTAAAGTGAGCATTTTTAACGTGAGCATTTTTAACCCTATAACAAAATATTTTGAGAAAGGGGGTCCGCGGACAAAATACATATCATTTTGGGGGTCCTTGACATGAAAAAGTTGGAGCACCACTGATATAGCAACATACTGTTAGGATTTGGAAAACATTTTTCGCTTTAAAAAAATATATATATAGATTTGCACATATTTTCATGATTTAAAAAAAATTGCAGATCTACAAGCTCATAGCTGCAGCACTCGCTGCCAAGGTGCCTGCCTCCCAAATCTCACCCCAAATCAATTCAACACTTTAATTTTCGTTTGCTTAGAAAGTGATGGAACTGGAAAGTAGGTTATACTCAACCCAGTAGGCCTACTGTATACTTGAGTCAAAGTATAGATACTCCTGGTCAAACATTACTCAACTAAATGAAAGTTGGTCAGTCAAAATTGTACTTTTGATAAAGTAGGCCACTGGAGTATTTTCTTTAAAAATACTTAGGTTAAGTAAGTAAAGGTAAGTATTAACTTCTAACCCCAACCAGGATTTACAGCTATGTTTGGTGCTTATAATGTTTTCAAACATAACCCTCAAGAATGAAATCAAGTCATTTTGAGGCAGAAACTGGTGGCAGGTGGAAAAATTTATTATAGTGGCTTCTTTAAAGATATTTCAACAGGTAAATTGCACTGGGTGGGCTATAATATATGAACTATATAACCCTATGGAATGAAATAATGAAATAATCATTCATGGATTATATATTGGCCTTTTAAAGTTATTTCAATGGGTACATTGAGTGGGCTGTCTTATAGATATTTTAAAGCTAACCCTATTTTAAAATATAACTTTCTTTAACCTTCAAATGAAATTAATTTAAGTCAAAACAAACAAAACAACTTTATCACCAGTTAGAAGTTGTGTGGTTGTAGGCCTGTTGCTGATTGTGTCCACCTGAGGGCGACAAAGAGCGTAGAATAGAAATAGAGGCGTCCTGACTCAGGGTGCGTCAAGTGACACGCGATCAATCACGTGAGCACTTCCGCTTTCTTTTCAAAATAAAGGTACATTTAGTGTCGCGCTTCACACTGAACGCAGCGCGAGCGCTCCAGCTGTTTTTCAAAATAAATGGCTGTATTGTTTATTTTATGCTCTGTTTTACGGTGTGCCCAAAATAGCAGATCTAAAAGCTCACAATGCATCTCATTGTGAGCTTGTAGATTCTAATAGCTTATATTGTATAGACCACTGGTTCTCAAAGTGGGGTCCGAGCCTCCGGGGACCACCAGGGGTCCTTGGGAGGATGCAGGGGGTCCCCAGCTAAAGTAGTTAGCTTCACAATCATTTTAACCACATTTTATACTTTGGCTATTGAGAAATAGCAGATATACAAGCCCATAGCACGGCACTATGAGCTTGTATATCTGCAAAAAAAAAATAAATCGTGAACATTTGTGCAAATCTTTGAATATATATATTTATATTTTAAAGCGAACATTTGTAACTCAAACCTTTGCTTCTGGGGGGTCCCTAGAACAGCATATTTTGATATGGGGGTCCGCGGCCAAATACATATCATGTGTTGGGGGTCCTTGATGAAAAAGTTTGAGAACCACTGCGCCTGCGCTGTCACCTCGTTTTTAATATTTTATTTAACTGAGTGAACACTGGATTTATTGACGACTTCCACTTTTGTCCACACGAGGGCGACAAAAGGCCGTTGAATAAAAACCGATGCACGAAGTCAGATCTTTGCAAGTGCTGCTGTGATATAAACATGAACACACGATTACATCAATTAATACACATTAATACACTAATACACACTATTACATTTATCACACTGTAATGTGATATAAACATGAACCACACTAATATTTATAACACTGTAATAGTTCAATGGATTTAGATCAATGTTTTACCCCATGCTGTTTGTAGAAAATCCCCTCTTGTCCAGTCCTAGGTAGGAGAAGCTCTGGGCTGAGGATTTAATTACCCTACACACCTGAATGTTATTGTGATCAGCACCACCTGCACTTGATTGCAGTGGGGCCTTTAAAAAGCAGGACTTCTAAGTGAGTTTTTTTTGTTTACCTGTTTAGTTTAGTTTAGTTATTCCTGAGTTCCCCTTAATGCGTTATTTGACCTTAAAATCACTGTTTCCATCAATCCACCACATCAAATCCATAACCTGTATGCCATGCCATCATCAATAAATAAGAACCGTTAAAGATTTTACCCATCTGAGAGGGAGACAGCGTAGGAGAGACAGACAGTAGGAAAGCTGAGAGACAGACAGTATGAAAGCTGAGAGGGAGACAGTGTAGGAGAGACAGACAGACAGAAAGCTGAGAGGGAGACAGTGTAGGAGAGACAGACATACAGAAAGCTGAGAGGGAGACAGTGTAGGAGAGACAGACATACAGAAAGCTGAGAGGGAGACAGTGTAGGAGAGACAGACAGACAGACAGAAAGCTGAGAGACAGACAGTGTAGGAGAGACAGACAGACAGAAAGCTGAGAGGGAGACAGTGTAGGAGAGACAGACAGACAGACAGAAAGCTGAGAGACAGACAGTGTACGAGAGAGACAGACAGACGGAAAGCTGAGAGGGAGACAGTGTAGGAGAGACAAGAGGATGTTGTGATGAGATGGCTGTCTCTCCAGCACGGCCCATTGCAGTCTATTAGCATGTATTGTATCAGTGAAAGTTACTCAGCAGGAATGAATTCATTTCGGTCCACACCAATTGATTTATAAAACCTTCAGTGGCTTATAAATCTATCCTAGAGAGGGAGGGGGGGGGGGGTTTGGCCTGGTGGGTCCGTCTGGTGAAACCTGAGCGGGCCTGGATCGGTGCTGAGCGCAGCCAGAGAAAACACTGGCTCATTTAATAATGTTTGAACATTGAGTGTCTGTGCAGTTTGTCACACCGCCGTGTCAAAAACCCACAGGGGAACATTGTCTAAAGGCATGCTCTCTCTCTCTCTCTCTCTCTCTCTCTCTCTCTCTCTCTCTCTCTCTCTCTCTCTCTCTCTGATGCCCTGGTTCCTCTCTCGTCTGTCCTCAAACTTTTTTCCTGTTCTTCCCTTCCTTTCATTTCCATCTCTCGTTAGTTAGTTAGCCACTTAAGTCCTTAAGTACTTTGTCGTCTAACGAATAGGTAATATAGCTGATCTACAAGCTCACAATGCTACACGTTGTGTGCTTGTGGATCGGCTATTCACTTTTTTTTGGGGGCGGGGGGGGGGGTGTTCCCCTATAATGCCATGGCGGGATGCCGGGCTGAAATTGGTTGACTTTTCAGAACATTGTTTCTTTGTTTGAGAACTTCATTGACAAAAGGGCTGGTGACCTCAGGGGTCAAAGTTCACCAGGTTTTTTTTGGGGGTAAAGTGCTGATTGTCAGAAGTGTGGAGGTCGCAGGTCAAAGTCACAACGTGACAAAAGTCAGTCAGTCACTTTCTCTTTGTCTACTGTCTTTTTCTCACACAGGCAATGGTGGGAAAAGTACTCACATTTTTTACTTAAGTAAAAGTATCAATACTGCAGTGTAGAAGTACTCTGTTACAAGCGAAAGTCCGGTATTCAAAAGTTACTTGAGTAAAAGTACAAAAGTATTGGTATCAAAATGTACTTAAAGTAGAAAGTAGTCATTACGCAGAATGGGTTTGACAGCAGTGACGGTGGCCGTAGTTTATACTGTATGGGGCAACATGTGGAGTAATAACAATTGGGGGAAAGGGCACTGGCATAATATCCCTAGTCTTGCGTAGCCAGACATACAGTATTGGAGATCTCTGCCTACCAATACGTCGGTTGACATCTAAATTCAATGTAAGGGTTTGAACCGGCTGGAAACAAGAGATGTAGAGCAATCTTTCATTTTGGGATGGTATCAGTATTGGTTTTCAAAGCAGTAGGCATAGACTTGTCAACAGAGGCTTTCTCCACTGTTCTAGCCTCTCTAGATTGCATTTTAGATGTCACCAGATGATGCATTGGTAGGTACTCAAGGTCAGATTGTCCCTAACCCACATGAATGCAGTGAGAACATCTAAACTCCACACAGTGACAGGGTCAAACCCAGGACCTTCTTGCTGTGAGGCAGCAACAGCGCTAGCCACAGCGGTCCATGATCTGCAGTGGTGTAAAGTAACTAAGTACATTTACTTAAGTAATGTACTTAAGTACAATTTTGAGGTATTTGTACTTTACTTGAGTATTTCCAATTTCCAATACTTTTACTTCTACTCCACTACATCTCTGAGGCAAATATTGTACTTTTACTCCACTACAATTATTTGAAAACTTTACTTACTAGTTACTTCTCAGATATAAATTATGATATTATGATACATACATTAACCACTTTAGCCCTATTTTATACATAGGCTATTTGAAAATAGCAGATCTACAAGCTCACAACGCGTCGCAATGCGACGCGTTGTGAGCTTGTAGATCGGCTATTTTCAAATATTTTAGTACTTTTACTTTTGGTACTTTAAGTACATTTTGATACCAATACTTTTGTACTTTTACTCAAGTGCATTTTTAATTCTGGACTTTTACTTGTAACAGAGTATTTCTATAATGCAGTATTGGTACTTTTACTTAAGTAAAGAATTTGAGTACTTTTTCCACCATATCGATGCAGATCATTGATCTGCATCGATATAGATCTGGCACAATAAGCGACACGGCGGCACGGATTTTAGGAGTTTATTATGACCTGGAGGAAACACATACAATACACACTTTCATCCTAACATCTCACACACACACACAGCACGTTGCTTGAGACGGTGGTGAACCAGACAGTGAGATATTCCAGTGTGTTTGCGTGGCAGCAGCCCAGTTTACCTGCAAACACCAACGTGTCTGCAAGGGTTTTTTTTTTTCGTTTTTTTTCCAAACCCAAGTCTTTCCAAGTTCCAACCATCATGCCCTAGTTTGAGATGTTTCCCTACACACACCGCTGCAGTGCTACATCAAAGCTGGCATAGTGGTGCATGGAGGCCAAGATCGTTCACTCCTCGACAATAGCGTCTTTCATGGCTTCATCCCAGTCAAGCAGAAAGCTATAAGTGTGTTAATCATGATACGGGGGGATATATATGTCGAATAGAGCAGAGATCTGCTGATCCTGTGTGATACCTGGAGAGGTATATCGTCTGATATCGTCCCAAGAGCGACCGACTGCTAAAAGAGAAAGGGAGTTTTGTTCTGTTGCTCATTCACTGGTTATGATATTTACAACTGGTTAATACATTCTCAGAGATTCATATTTACAGACAAAGTTCAACCGAATTTGAGCGATCCCCCCCCCCCCCCACATACATGTGCAGAGTTTGGGTCAATTCGGTTTCAGTTGAGAGAAGGTATTTGTCTGTCCGTCTGTCCTTCTCGTGCTTTGTGAAGGTGAGATCTCACCAACACCTTGAAGGAATTTCTTCTAAGTTTGAAACAGTCAACGAAACTTGACAAAAGGTCAAGATCAGTGTGACCTCTCACAGACCACATTGTTTTGTTTTGTTTTGCCAAATAAAATGATGACATGAAGATTTTGGTGGTCAAAAGGTCAAGGGTCAATATGACCTCACATCTGCCCCCAGTAGTCTCATATCTCATATCTTGTGAAATCAACGCCTGGAGGCAAAGTCATGGCATCTGGCACAAACCAGTCCACTTGGACTCCAGGATGAACTGATTAGAATTTGGTGGTCAAAAGTCAAGGTCACTGTGACTTCACAAAGCACTTAAAGGAATAGTTCACCCCCAAAATGACTTTTTTCCCCCCTATTGATTAGTCACCCCATGTAGACTTGAAATCATGGGTATTTTTTTGTTGCATCCCTAAGCCAATTATTTGATGACCGGCAGCGGTTTCGGTAGGAGACGCTGCCTTCCGGTCCACTGGTCATTATTATAATTGGCTTAGGAATGTGACAAACAAAAAAAATGTCCATGAATTCAAGTCACCATGGGGTGAACTATCCCTTTAAACTATTATTAAAGTCTTCACTACTATCAGTCTGAACAGACAGGGATGTAAAACTGCAATTGGTTTGGCGGATATTGTTTTTCTGTTCTTGTTTATGGTATCATTGTTTTCTATTGCTTTGTTATTTTGAATATAATGCTGGAAACAGCATTGACCGAAGCTTACTGCTCCCACCCCTTCAACAACAAAAGAAAAGAAAAGAAAAAGAAAAATCCCACTAAAACCTTGAAACGTGATGCTATGAAATATACAATGCTAAAACGGATTTACAAAACAACACAGAAAAAAACTCAATGTTTATGCTATGGTGTCAGTAGGAAATGTATAAGAAAAGCAAACAAACATCAGTCTGGCACAGTTTGTCCTTGTCTTCCAGCCATCACCCACTTTTAAGGAAAGAAATGTTAGTAACCGTTGAATCTGCAAAAGTTTTGGCATTACGTCATCTTTATACAGTACTGTAACTTCAACCTGTAAGAACAACAGGCCACATGGAAATACTTACCTTCACTAGATGCTGTTATTGCAATTGATTCTCAGTTTAAATAAGTGACCGTACTTGTCAAATATCTGTTTGTGTACATTAGAATGAAAACGGTAGAGGATGCTATGGAAACGCCACCAGATATGAATACAGACCTACATACACACATCTCTCATTCACTAAAGTTAAATGTAATCAAACCACCTTTGATGTATTAACCCATATAATCCGGGAACGCATCTGTGTCATTTTTAGATTTCTTTGGCAATGTTTTTTTTATCGTGAAAATGAGAGCAAATCTTTGAATACATATATTTTTTAAAGCCACATCTTTGCTTCTGGGGGGGTCCCTGGAACAACATATTTTGAGATGGGGGTCCGCGGCCAAATACATATCATTTTGGGGGTCCTTGACATGAAAAGGGTTTGAGGACCACTGATATTATAGCTACATAAATCAATTAAAAAAACTGTTAGGATTTAGAAGACATTTGTAGATTTGCACAAATGTATTTTTTTTTCTAAAAAATAGCAGATCTACGAGCTTGTAAATCTGCTATTTTTGAATAGCCCAAAGAAATCTAAAATGACACAGATGCGTTCCCGGTCTTAATGGGTTAAAGTATCAATAAAAACTCAATTGGAAACGACCTGAACACACAAAATGGCTCAAGTTGACGCGACAGCAGTTCCTACTGTACGTACGCCGCTCGTTCAGATTATGAGTCAAACTGTGGGCGTGTGTCTGTCCGTAACATCTAGATCTAACGCTATCTTTCTCTGGGTTGCCGAGGCAGCGTTGGATGGTTTGATCTGTGCTGAGTGTGAGTGCCATGGGCATCGCTCAGCGCTCAGTGCAGACTCCTGACTCCTCACCACAAACCTTCAAACAACGTCCCACCGCTGACTGGCAGCTCACACTGGCGTGAGACACACACACACACGCACACACACACACACACACATACACACACACACACACACACACACACACACGCACACAGACGCACGCACGCACGCGCACACACACACACACACACACACACACACACACACACACACACACACACATGCTCGTGCACACAGGGGCTGAGTCTGCAGTCTGGACCCTGCCCCCCCCCCCCCTCCTCGTCTCACCAGCCAACTGTCAAAACCAACACAACCCATGGTTACAGTCAGGAAGTCTTAAAATGGCTCCCTCGCCATCCCTCACCCCTCTCTCTCTCGCTTGCATCTTTCCCTATTCTCTCCCCCCCCATCTCTCTCTCTCTCTCTCTCTCTCTCTCTCTCTCTCTCTCTCTCTCTCTCTCTCTCTCTCTCTCTCTCTCTCTCTCTCTCTCTCTCTCTCTCTCTCTCTCCTCTCTCTCTCTCTCTCTCTCTCTCTCTCTCTCTCTCTCTCTCTCTCTCTCTCTCTCTCGTGCTAGTTTGACAGAAGAAGCCGGGTCGTTGGTTTCCTGGGCAACAGGCCCGGAATGTAACTGTGATAATAATCGGAAGTGTTCTGAAAACTTCAGCACTCTTTGTCGTGGAGTTGGAAAAAAAAGAAAAGAAAAACAAATCTACATAATCTCGAAAACACAAAACCGCCCGCAGGTGATTAATTTGCAGACAGGAAATCATCATCAACAACAGCAACAACACAGATTAACTCAATGGACAGAGCACTGGACAACATCGTAACAAAGACAAAGACGAAATAACAAAAGAATCTATGTCCACCATGTCCCAGGGCTTTTAGAGGCTGAAGTCTCCACTTTGTTTTTAGGCAGAAATTATCTTCTGCTGTGGTTATCCCGTACAGTATGTCCAAACCCCCCCCCCCCCCCCCCCTCGTCGTGGATGTGAGCCTATAGTTCACCAAATGACCACATCATCACCTGACCTTCCCACCCCGATAGTATTGGAGATATGAAACAGTTGTTTGGATAGGACAGGTAGAAGCAAAAACAGGCGATATCGCCTCTAAACGCAACCTCAGTGGGCGGGGAACCGCGGTGGCCATCTTGTCAAAGGTGTTAGACGTGTACGTACGTACCTATGCTACATGCTATGCTAAGTCTTCACGGGCACATCTGTTCATACCTATCCAAAGTCTTCAGATCTGTATAAGTGTCCGGTGAGATCATGAGGGGCTTCGCTATGCCCCCCCGTTCATCAAAGTTCTTTCAAAATCCACATCCCTCATCTCCATCCTGTGGTCAACCCCAGTGTCTCTGCAGCCCTTCATTGTCCATCTCTCTCTCTCTCTCTCTCACTCACTCACTCACTCACTCACTCACTCACTCACTCACTCACTCACTCACTCACTCACACTCTCTCTCTCTCTCTCTCTCTCTCTCTCTCTCTCTCTCTCTCTCATGCTCTCTCGTCCAACGTCTCTTACACTTTCTGCTGCATCTCTATCTGCTGGGCACCGTGTCTACTCTGACTCTGCTGGCCGCCGCCCTTCCCGTTCATCTCGTACACGGAGCTTCTGCTGCCTCCGCCGGTAGCACCAGGCGCCCACAGCGGCCGCCGCGGCCACCGCACACACCGCCACGATGACCGCCGCCACCGTGGGCCCGCGGCCCGAGGCGGTGGGCGGGGGAGGAGCCTCCCCCTGCTCCCCCTCCACCTCGCCCCTCTCCCCGGCCAGCCCGGTCAGGTTGTGCTGACCATCGGCGGCGGCGGCGCCGCTGCTGCCTCCCCACGGCCCCGTCATGACGACGTCGGCGGGGTCGTACTCGGTCGTGGGGGCAGCGGCGGGGGCATGGCCGTGGCGGTCCAGGATAAAGGGGCGCTCGGTCGGGTCGTCCTCCTCCCAGGAGCGGGTGGAGGGCGCGGCGGGGTACACGTCGTAGTCGCCCGTGTCGTCAGGGTACGAGGGCGACTCGGAGGTCGACTCTGGGCCGGCGGTGGGCATAATAAGGCCGGGCCATGCCTCCTCCTCGCCCCGCCCCTGTTCTGTGATTGGTCCCGGGGTGGACGAGATGTCCGGGAGGCTGGTGGTGTAGGGGGCGGGGCGGCTCACCTCCACCTCGTTGGGGCTGTCCGTCCCCCTGACGACCACGACCACGCCCCCTTCCTCCTGGTGGTCCTCTGCCGTCGGCCCCTCCTCCTCCTCCTCCTCCGTAGAGCCGCCTTTCTCGGCCTCGTCCGTGATGACGGGGTAACCGTCCAGCCAGGTGTCGTCCGTGGTGGCCGCGGTCTGCCCCGCGTCACGGGTCACGTTCTGGGGTTGGTCGGTGGCCGTAGGAAGGACCACACGATGTCGACGGTCATCGTGGTCATCGTGGTCGTCGTGGTCATCGTGGTCATCGTGGTCATCGTGGTCATCGTGGTCGCGGTCGTGATCGTGGCTGTGTCGGTCGTCGTGGTGTTCGTCCTCGTCGTAATGCTCTTCGCCGCCGTGGCGGTCGTCGTGGTCTGGACGCTCCTCTGGCCCGGCGGGACGCTCCTCGTGGACGACCTGCTCGCTCTGGTCTTCGGCGGCATCGTCGTGGTCGTGGCTGTCGTGGTCATGGTCGTGGTCGTGGTCATCGTGACCTCCGTCTAGGCCTGTCACCATTACAAGTTGATGATTAATTGTCTCACAAATAATTGCGATTAACGATTTAATTGTGTGTTTGCTTGGCCATTGAACACTGGAACATAATTATGAATAACACATTTTTTTCTGTTTACCTTGTAGGCCTCGTAATCAAAAAATGTACAGGGTAGATATGACAAATAATTAAATATACAAATAAATTATCGACATATTTAATAATTTTATACATAGCAGAAATCGATGAGGCCGAAAATGTATGAAATTTTTTCAACATGGAAACGATTATGGAAAAATAATTGCGATTATCTCAAATAATATCGATTAGACGATTATGTAATCATTGTGACAGGCCTACCTCCGTCTCGATCGTCGCGTTCGCGATCGCGCCGCCGCTCGTCCTCGTGCTCGCCCATGTCGTAGTGGTCGTCGTGGCCTTCGTCGCTGTCTTCGTAGCGGCGGCGCGGCGGCTCCTCTTCTTCGCGTTGAGACGGGACGACGTAGTGTTTCACGTGATCGTCGTCGTCCCGCTCGTCGTCCTCGTGGCGACTCGTGTCGTCGTGCTCGTCGTCCCGGCCGCCGGCCGCGCGGTCGTCGTCATGGCGACTGTCGCCGTAGACGTCCCGGTCGTCGTAGTGGCTGTCGTTGTCGTTGTGCTCGTCCAGGTCGTCGGGGCGGCTGTCGTCGGGGCGGCTGTCGTCGCGGTCGTCGTCGTCTCGCTCTCGCCCGACGTGGTCGTCCAGCTCGGCGGGGTGCTGGTATTGGCCTCCTTGGCCTTGGTCGTACTCTTTACTCTCCTCCGATTGGCCACCTGACGCCCTGACGCGGTTCTCGCCCTCAGGGGGCGTGGTGGTGGTGGGCGTGGCCGGCGGCTGGGTGGGGCCAGGATGCCCCTCCTCCTGGAAGGCTTCGGAGGGGAACCAGAAGAGGTGTTTCTGGGAGAGCAGCGAGACGGGCTGATCTGTCACCGCCGCAGGAGCAGTCCCTGCCACCTCCTCCACCTCCTGCTCCCCCTCCACCGCCTCTCCTTCTGCCACCATGCCCTCCTCCTCCTCCTCCGCCAGTGACTCCTCTGCTCCCTCCTCCTCCTCCTCCTCTCCTCCTTTCACCACGTGGAAGACGGCCTCCTCCTGCTGCTGCTCCTCAGCCCTGGGCTCCTCCGGGTCTACTGCTCCTCCTTGCGCCTCCTCGTACACCTCGCCCTGAGCCTCCTCTGGCCCCTCCTCCTCGTACACCTCGCCCTGAGCCTCCTCTGGCCCCTCCTCCTCGCCGTAGGTGTCGGTGAACTTGTCCTCATAGTCCACGTGAGTCTCAGTCTCATCTGTGTGGAGGCACAGCAAGACATTTGATCAGTTATAATTATTAACACATTGGGTGCCAGAGGTTTATTAAAATATTATACGTTGAGTGCCTGCATTTCTTCCATCCACTTGCGTTATACGTTTCGTGCTGTAGAAGCCCGACGCGGAAGTGCATGTAAACAAAGCGTGCGTGCGAGACGGCGGAGGGTCCCGACTAACGCCTGGAACAATAATATTTCCAACGCGATCCTCCATTGCAGCGTGATCGCCGATCGAAAACGGCTCGTTTCCACCACGTTAAAAAGAAATGGAGATATTAAGCTTTTAGTCAAGGAGATAACATTGAAAACGCCGACCGGAAGGATTTTTGACATGGAGCCACATCCAGCCTCTTTTTCTCAGAAACTCCTTGGGTGATGTCAAAGTTTCGTTTTAGCGCCCCACGTGGGCCACTGTGTTAATAATAATAATTATAATAATAATAATAATAATAATAATAATAATAATAATAATAATAATAATAATAATAATAATAATAATAATATCTTAATAGTTAAACCTGACTTAAACGTAGTTGCACGCCGGTGTCGCGCACCAAAAATAGCAAATCTACAAGCTCATAGCGTGACGATGCACATTCTGTTGTGACTGGAATCTCTTTGATATCTTGTTGTTTGTGTCTGCGCAGCAAGATTTGTCACTTTGTGATAATGACCACACTTGAAATATGTGAATTAATACGCTGACCGCCACAGTAGCAGAAACAAACGAGTTCCACAAGAGCTTAGGTTACCACAACCCCCCCCCCCCATGAAGTGGGCCACACCATGGCATGTTGCACTGAGGTGTCATGGCAGCCATTTTTATCCCAGCTTTACAACCAAAGACTGTTTTGCTAAAGCCAGGAATTAAGGCCAAACTACACAGACAAGGACAAGGAAGTGACCTCGAGGCATCCTGCCTAATAAGCAGGGGTCTTCGACGGGGGGGTCCGTGACCCCTAGGGGGTCCTCAGAGTAACCACAGGGGGTCCGCCCAAATCTTTGTGTGATGGGGGGAACATTAGCCTAAAATAGCAGATCTACAAGCGTACAACGCCTCGCGCTGCGAACGCCTACCTGGTGCCCAGGTATAGGCGTTCAATTTTAGTTTTAGTTATTTTGTTAGTTTTCGTTAACTATAATAACCTTTACACACACACGCGCGCGCACGCACACACGCACACGCACACAAACACACACACACGCACACTCACTAGGGGTGTGCCGATACACTAATTTCACCAAACGATACAATACGATATTTGGCTCACAACTTCGATATGATTTCGATACGATACGCACTTTTTTATTATGAAAAATATATATAAAAAGCAAATGCAAACAAATAATTCTGTTTTTGCATTATTCAGACATGCGAACTTGTAGCTTTTCAGCTACAATAGCCGTTTTGAATCCAAATAGGGCAATAGTGTGACACCTGACCCGAAAAAAAATGTGTCACCCTTTTCACCCCGGGGCTGTTTTTGCATGCCTGATTATTATTATTGTAAAAGAAGAAAAAAAACTATATATATCGCCACGAAAACGTATCGCGATATATCGCCACACCCCTAACACACACATATACACTTTAATGCCCCTCGTATACCTCTGACGCAGAGTTGCACCAGTCCGTACCACTCTCCACAGCTGTCACACAGCAGGCTGAAGGCGCTGTGCCCGCCGGGCATCAGGTAGCCTGGCACACACACGTACAGCAGCTCGTCCCCCATCTGGAACCCCGAGTGACCCTGCAGGCGGGTGTTAGGGAAGGACGGGGGGTCACCGCACGGGACGTCTGTAAAAAACAACAACAACAAAGCACAGAGGATACAACGTGAGCTGAAAGATATGGATCACACAATGCATGGACGATCAGGCAGTGAAAAAAGAAAGCAAATTTTTTACTTAAAGGGATATTTCACTTTCAAAAAAACGTTTGGTGATTGTATCGTCTACTCAGGCTTTTGTGAGCCCAGCAGACAGTTTTTAAGTTGCTCGATTCAATATTTAGATATTAGATATTCATTTTATCAGACACGCCCCCTTCCTATACAAACCCATTGTAACTTCAAACTCCATTTTTAACATGTTAGATTCATCAAAAACACCCGTCCTTGGTTCACCCGTCTCCTACCGCCCCCCCAATACGCGAGGGGGCCGTGTTTTTTCGATTACTTTTTTCATTTATTTTTTATATTTTTTTGGGAAAATGAAAAAAATGTAATACAATAAAAAAAAAATAATAATAAATGAAAAAGAATCTCGGAAAAACACGGCCCCCTCACGCATTAGGAGGGCAGGGTGATTCACTAGAACCAAGGATGGGTATTTTTGATGAATCTAACATGGTTAAAATGGAGTTTGTAGTTACAATGGGTTTGTATAGGAAGGGGGCGTGTCTGATAAAATGAAAATCAAATATCTAAATACTGAATCGAGCAACTTAAAAACTGTCTGGGGGGCTCACAAAGGCTTGAGTAGATGATAAAATGACCAAAAGTTTTTCTGAAAGTGAAATATCCCTTTAAGTAAAAAGTATCAATACTGCAGTAAAGAAATACTCTGTTGCAAATAAAAGTCCAGAATTAAAAATGTACAGCCGATCTACAATCTCACAATGCGTCGCATTGTGAGATTGTAGATCTGCTATTTTCAAATAGCATTTGTTTAAAATGCATTTGAAACAATATTTTAGAAATTTGATGACTTATGAAACGGGACATTCTGCATAATGAGTACTTTCTACTTTTGGTACTTTTAAGTGCATTTTGATACCAACACTTTTGTACTTTTACTCAAGTAAATTCCGGACTTTTACTTGTAACAGAGTATATTTCTACATTTCTGCAGTATTTATACTTTTATTTAAGTAAAAACATTTGAGTACTTTTTCCACCACTGATTAGCCGCTCACACCTCTCCAGTTATAAGGTTGTATGTATACAGTAGATCTAAGAGAGAGAGAGAGAGGGTCGGAGGGGGACAGAGGTTGTTCTTGGAGCTGCTTCTGGATGCCACCCAGCCAGGAGAACTCTCTGGTCCCTTTCCTTGTATTAAACAGGGGAGCTACTGTGTGTTTGTGGAATGAACCCTCTGTATACGAGGGGCCAGCTCTCTACACACACCCTTAACCCACTAAGACCGGGAACGCATCTGTGGTCATTTTAAAGATTTCGGTATGAGCTTGCAGATCTGCAATTTTTTTTTTTAAATCGTGGAAAATTTGTTGCAAATCTTTGAATATATATATGTATATAAATGGTAAATGGTGCATTTATATAGAGCTTTTATCCAAAGCGCTTTACATTGATTGTGCCATTCACCCATTCACACACACATTCACACACCGATGGCGGAGGAAACCATGCAAGGCACCAACCTGCTCATCGGGAGCAGTTAGGGGTTCAGCGTCTTGCTCAAGGACACTTCCACGCTAACTCTGGGGGAGCGCCCCAGGCAGCCCGGGATCGAACTGGGAACCTTGCGGTTTCCAGTTCACTCTACCCGGCCACTCTACCCTCATATACGGCCACTCTACCCTCATATACGGCCGCTCTACCCTCATATACGGCCACTCTACCCCATATATGTTTTAAAGCGAACATTCTTTTAACTCCGATCTGTGCTTCTTCTAGGGGGTCCCTGGAACAACATATTCTGGGGTCCACTGGCCAAATACAACATCATTTTGGGTGGTCCCTGACATGGAACATTTTTTCAGAAAACTGTTCCCATGTAGAATCCCCATGCAGCCCAGAAGCAAAGATTTGAGTTAACATTTTTTTGTATATATATTCAAAGATTTGCACAAATTTTGACAATTTTTCAAAAATAGCAGATTGACAAGCTCGTAGCACGGCAACGAGTGCTGCGTCATGAGCTTGTATATCTGATATTTTTGAATAGCCAAAGAAATCAAAAAATGACACAGATGCGTTCCCGGTCTGAATGGGTTAACACACAGCACAGGTTGTTCAATTATGGATAGAGTTATGATAGGGGTTTTGATAAGCTTTAAAGGGATAGTTCACCCCCAAAACGACTTTTGGGAACTGTATAATGAGTACTTTCTACGGCTCCTGGCGGAACCGGCAGCGGTTCGGTTCTGGTAGGAGACACAAAGAATCTCCTTTGTGTCTCCTACCGGAACCGCTGCCTACCGGTCCACTGGTCATCAAATTATTGGCTTAGGAATGCGACAAAAACTAAAACATGAATTCAAGTCTCCATGGGGTGACTAATCAATAGGAAAAAATATATATTTATTTTGGTGAACTATCCCTTTAAGCCTTAAAGGGATAGTTCACCAAAAACATATATAGTTGACAATAAATGCATAAATGAAGCACATTGAGTCTCTGCCTGTCATATTGAAATGTTCTATATAAATAAACTTGCATCTGCGTGCATTCTTATTTGTTTTTCATTATTTTCATGTTGTGGAGGCCTTGACATAAAAATACAGCCCAGTCCAACAAGTCACTAAATATTAAGTTTGAATACAAAACCGTCACTTGTGTTTTTTTGGCCACGCCCACATAGCTGTTAGAGGTGAAATAGTCACATTGTAAAATTCTCAGTGTTAATATGAATATGAAGCTCATCTCAAAATATTTTGTAATAGGGACCCCCAGAAGCAAATATATGAGTCAAATATGTTCCCTTTAAAAATATATATATTCAAATTTTCTTGATAAAAAAGAAATAGCCAAATAAATCTTAAAATGACACAGATGCATCTTAATGGGTTCAGCCATATTTGAGCTTAAATTAACGGTGATCATGTGTGTATTAAGGGTCCGTATAGACCTGGCAATGGTTACCATGGCAGAGGGTTCATTTCCGACACACACACACACACACACACACACACACACACACACACACACACACACACACACACACACACACACACACACACACACACACACACACACACACACACACACACACACACACACAGTAGCTCTCCTGTTTAATGTGGAAGGACCAGAGAGTTCCAGTTCCTGGGTGGCATCCAGAAACGGATCCAAGAACAACCTCCTCTGTCCCCTCCTTCCCCCTCTTAGATCTACAAGCCAACTGGAAGGGTGTGAGCTAATGTACACCTTAGAGTCCAGTGTGTCTACAGATCTGCTGTATGGAGGGTGTTAAATCACATGACACACACACGCACGCACGCACGCACGCACGCACGCACACACACACACACACACACACACACACACACAGACACACACACACAGTGGTGGAAGAAGTACTCAGAAGTACTCAAAAGTAGCAATACCACAATATAACAAGTAAGACGCGCGAACGCTGGAAGCGAACGCAGCTCGAAAATATTGTGTATTTACGGACTTGTAATCCGTGTTATTTCACCGTGATGGGGAGAGAACATTGACATTGTATGTGTGTGTGTGTGTGTGTGTGTGTGTGTGTGTG